>NW_027141814.1:1143929-1457858 GCF_036365525.1 Heterodontus francisci | reverse complement strand
TATGTCCTGTTTCAGTCAATTACTATCATCCTGATCCTTTGTCTATTCTAATTATCTATGTCCTGTTTCAGTCAATTACTATCATCCTGATCCTCTGTCCATTCTAATTATCTATGTCCTGTTTCAGTCAATTACTATCATCCTGATCCTCTGTCCATTCTAATTATCGATGTCCTGTTTCAGTCAATTACTATCATCCTGATCCTCTGTCTATTCTAATTATCTATGTCCTTTTTCAGTCATTTAATATCATCCTGATCCTCTGTCTATTCTAATTATCTATGTCCTGTTTCAGTCAATTACTATCATCCTGATCCTCTGTCCATTCTAATTATCTATGTCCTGTTTCAGTCAATTACTATCATCCTGATCCTCTGTCTATTCTAATTATCTATGTCCTTTTTCAGTCAATTAATATCATCCTGATCCTCTGCCTATTCTAATTATCCATGTCCTGCTTCAGTCAATTACTATCATCCTGATCCTCTGTCTATTCTAATTATCTATGTCCTGTTTCAGTCAATTACTATCATCCTGATCCTCTGTCTATTCTAATTATCTGTGTCCTGTTTCAGTCAATTACTATCATCCTGATCCTCTGTCTATTCTAATTATCTATGTCCTGTTTCAGTCAATTACTATCATCCTGATCCTCTGTCCATTCTAATTATCTGTGTCCTGTTTCAGTCAATTACTATCATCCTGATCCTCTGTCCATTCTAATTATCTATGTCCTGTTTCAGTCAATTACTATCATCCTGATCCTCTGTCTATTCTAATTATCTATGTCCTTTTTCAGTCAATTAAAATCATCCTGATCCTCTGTCCATTCTAATTATCTATGTCCTGTTTCAGTCAATTACTATCATCCTGATCCTCTGTCCATTCTAATTATCTATGTCCTGTTTCAGTCAATTACAGTCATCCTGATCCTCTGTCTATTCTAATTATCAATGTCCTGTTTCAGTCAATTACTATCATCCTGATCCTCTGTCTATTCTAATTATCTGTGTCATGTTTCAGTCAATTACTATCATCCTGATCCTCTGTCTATTCTAATTATCTGTGTCCTGGTTCAGTCAATTACTATCATCCTGATCCTCTGTCTATTCTAATTATCTATGTCCTTTTTCAGTCAATTAATATCATCCTGATCCTCTGTCTATTCTAATTATCAATGTCCTGTTTCAGTCAATTACTATCATCCTGATCCTCTGTCTATTCTAATTATCTGTGTCATGTTTCAGTCAATTACTATCATCCTGATCCTCTGTCCATTCTAATTATCTATGTCCTGTTTCAGTCAATTACTATCATCCTGATCCTCTGTCCATTCTAATTATCTGTGTCCTTTTTCAGTCAATTAATATCATCCTGATCCTCTGTCTATTCTAATTATCTATGTCCTGTTTCAGTCAATTACTATCATCCTGATCCTCTGTCCATTCTAATTATCTATGTCCTGTTTCAGTCAATTACTATCATCCTGATCCTCTGTCCATTCTAATTATCTGTGTCCTTTTTCAGTCAATTAATATCATCCTGATCCTCTGTCTATTCTAATTATCTATGTCCTGTTTCAGTCAATTACTATCATCCTGATCCTCTGTCCATTCTAATTATCTATGTCCTGTTTCAGTCAATTACTATCATCCTGATCCTCTGTCTATTCCAATTATCTGTGTCATGTTTCAGTCAATTACTATCATCCTGATCCTCTGTCTATTCTAATTATCTATGTCCTGTTTCAGTCAATTACTATCATCCTGATCCTCTGAACATTCTAATTATCTATGTCCTGTTTCAGTCAATTACTATCATCCTGATCCTCTGAACATTCTAATTATCTATGTCCTGTTTCAGTCAATTACTATCATCCTGATCCTCTGTCTATTCTAATTATCTATGTCCTGTTTCAGTCAATTACTATCATCCTGATCCTCTGTCCATTCTAATTATCTATGTCCTTTTTCAGTCAATTAATATCATCCTGATCCTCTGTCCATTCTAATTATCTATGTCCTGTTTCAGTCAATTACTATCATCCTGAACCTCTGTCTATTCTAATTATCTATGTCCTGTTTCAGTCAATTACTATCATCCTGATCCTCTGACCATTCTGATTATCTATGTCCTGTTTCAGTCAATTACTATCATCCTGATCCTCTGTCTATTCTAATTATCTGTGTCATGTTTCAGTCAATTACTATCATCCTGATCCTCTGTCTATTCTAATTATCTATGACCTGTTTCAGTCAATTACTATCATCCTGATCCTCTGTCTATTCTAATTATCTGTGTCATGTTTCAGTCAATTACTATCATCCTGATCCTCTCTCTATTCTAATTATCTATGACCTGTTTCAGTCAATTACTATCATCCTGATCCTCTGTCTATTCTAATTATCTGTGTCATGTTTCAGTCAATTACTATCATCCTGATCCTCTGTCCATTCTAATTATCTATGTCCTGTTTCAGTCAATTACTATCATCCTGATCCTCTGTCTATTCTAATTATCTATGTCCTGTTTCAGTCAATTACTATCATCCTGATCCTCTGTCCATTCTAATTATCTGTGTCCTTTTTCAGTCAATTAATATCATCCTGATCCTCTGTCCATTCTAATTATCTATGTCCTGTTTCAGTCAATTACTATCATCCTGATCCTCTGTCCATTCTAATTATCTGTGTCCTTTTTCAGTCAATTAATATCATCCTGATCCTCTGTCCATTCTAATTATCTATGTCCTGTTTCAGTCAATTACTATCATCCTGATCCTCTGTCTATTCTAATTATCTATGTCCTTTTTCAGTCAATTAAAATCATCCTGATCCTCTGTCCATTCTAATTATCTATGTCCTGTTTCAGTCAATTACTATCATCCTGATCCTCTGTCCATTCTAATTATCTATGTCCTGTTTCAGTCAATTACAGTCATCCTGATCCTCTGTCTATTCTAATTATCAATGTCCTGTTTCAGTCAATTACTATCATCCTGATCCTCTGTCTATTCTAATTATCTGTGTCATGTTTCAGTCAATTACTATCATCCTGATCCTCTGTCTATTCTAATTATCTGTGTCCTGGTTCAGTCAATTACTATCATCCTGATCCTCTGTCTATTCTAATTATCTATGTCCTTTTTCAGTCAATTAATATCATCCTGATCCTCTGTCTATTCTAATTATCAATGTCCTGTTTCAGTCAATTACTATCATCCTGATCCTCTGTCTATTCTAATTATCTGTGTCATGTTTCAGTCAATTACTATCATCCTGATCCTCTGTCCATTCTAATTATCTATGTCCTGTTTCAGTCAATTACTATCATCCTGATCCTCTGTCCATTCTAATTATCTGTGTCCTTTTTCAGTCAATTACTATCATCCTGATCCTCTGTCTATTCTAATTATCTATGTCCTGTTTCAGTCAATTACTATCATCCTGATCCTCTGTCCATTCTAATTATCTATGTCCTGTTTCAGTCAATTACTATCATCCTGATCCTCTGTCCATTCTAATTATCTGTGTCCTTTTTCAGTCAATTAATATCATCCTGATCCTCTGTCTATTCTAATTATCTATGTCCTGTTTCAGTCAATTACTATCATCCTGATCCTCTGTCCATTCTAATTATCTATGTCCTGTTTCAGTCAATTACTATCATCCTGATCCTCTGTCCATTCTAATTATCTGTGTCCTTTTTCAGTCAATTAATATCATCCTGATCCTCTGTCCATTCTAATTATCTATGTCCTGTTTCAGTCAATTACTATCATCCTGATCCTCTGTCTATTCTAATTATCTATGTCCTTTTTCAGTCAATTAAAATCATCCTGATCCTCTGTCCATTCTAATTATCTATGTCCTGTTTCAGTCAATTACTATCATCCTGATCCTCTGTCCATTCTAATTATCTATGTCCTGTTTCAGTCAATTACAGTCATCCTGATCCTCTGTCTATTCTAATTATCAATGTCCTGTTTCAGTCAATTACTATCATCCTGATCCTCTGTCTATTCTAATTATCTGTGTCATGTTTCAGTCAATTACTATCATCCTGATCCTCTGTCTATTCTAATTATCTGTGTCCTGGTTCAGTCAATTACTATCATCCTGATCCTCTGTCTATTCTAATTATCTATGTCCTTTTTCAGTCAATTAATATCATCCTGATCCTCTGTCTATTCTAATTATCAATGTCCTGTTTCAGTCAATTACTATCATCCTGATCCTCTGTCTATTCTAATTATCTGTGTCATGTTTCAGTCAATTACTATCATCCTGATCCTCTGTCCATTCTAATTATCTATGTCCTGTTTCAGTCAATTACTATCATCCTGATCCTCTGTCCATTCTAATTATCTGTGTCCTTTTTCAGTCAATTAATATCATCCTGATCCTCTGTCTATTCTAATTATCTATGTCCTGTTTCAGTCAATTACTATCATCCTGATCCTCTGTCCATTCTAATTATCTATGTCCTGTTTCAGTCAATTACTATCATCCTGATCCTCTGTCCATTCTAATTATCTGTGTCCTTTTTCAGTCAATTAATATCATCCTGATCCTCTGTCTATTCTAATTATCTATGTCCTGTTTCAGTCAATTACTATCATCCTGATCCTCTGTCCATTCTAATTATCTATGTCCTGTTTCAGTCAATTACTATCATCCTGATCCTCTGTCTATTCCAATTATCTGTGTCATGTTTCAGTCAATTACTATCATCCTGATCCTCTGTCTATTCTAATTATCTATGTCCTGTTTCAGTCAATTACTATCATCCTGATCCTCTGAACATTCTAATTATCTATGTCCTGTTTCAGTCAATTACTATCATCCTGATCCTCTGAACATTCTAATTATCTATGTCCTGTTTCAGTCAATTACTATCATCCTGATCCTCTGTCTATTCTAATTATCTATGTCCTGTTTCAGTCAATTACTATCATCCTGATCCTCTGTCCATTCTAATTATCTATGTCCTTTTTCAGTCAATTAATATCATCCTGATCCTCTGTCCATTCTAATTATCTATGTCCTGTTTCAGTCAATTACTATCATCCTGAACCTCTGTCTATTCTAATTATCTATGTCCTGTTTCAGTCAATTACTATCATCCTGATCCTCTGACCATTCTGAATATCTATGTCCTGTTTCAGTCAATTACTATCATCCTGATCCTCTGTCTATTCTAATTATCTGTGTCATGTTTCAGTCAATTACTATCATCCTGATCCTCTGTCTATTCTAATTATCTATGACCTGTTTCAGTCAATTACTATCATCCTGATCCTCTGTCTATTCTAATTATCTGTGTCATGTTTCAGTCAATTACTATCATCCTGATCCTCTCTCTATTCTAATTATCTATGACCTGTTTCAGTCAATTACTATCATCCTGATCCTCTGTCTATTCTAATTATCTGTGTCATGTTTCAGTCAATTACTATCATCCTGATCCTCTGTCCATTCTAATTATCTATGTCCTGTTTCAGTCAATTACTATCATCCTGATCCTCTGTCTATTCTAATTATCTATGTCCTGTTTCAGTCAATTACTATCATCCTGATCCTCTGTCCATTCTAATTATCTGTGTCCTTTTTCAGTCAATTAATATCATCCTGATCCTCTGTCCATTCTAATTATCTATGTCCTGTTTCAGTCAATTACTATCATCCTGATCCTCTGTCCATTCTAATTATCTGTGTCCTTTTTCAGTCAATTAATATCATCCTGATCCTCTGTCCATTCTAATTATCTATGTCCTGTTTCAGTCAATTACTATCATCCTGATCCTCTGTCCATTCTAATTATCTATGTCCTGTTTCAGTCAATTACTATCATCCTGATCCTCTGTCTATTCTAATTATCTGTGTCATGTTTCAGTCAATTACTATCATCCTGATCCTCTGTCTATTCTAATTATCTATGTCCTGTTTCAGTCAATTACTATCATCCTGATCCTCTGTCTATTCTAATTATCTATGTCCTGTTTCAGTCAATTACTATCATCCTGATCCTCTGTCTATTCTAATTATCTATGTCCTGTTTCAGTCAATTACTATCATCCTGATCCTCTGTCTATTCTAATTATCTATGTCCTTTTTCAGTCAATTACTATCATCCTGATCCTCTGTCTATTCTAATTATCTATGTCCTGTTTCAGTCAATTACTATCATCCTGATCCTCTGTCCATTCTAATTATCTATGTCCTGTCTCAGTCAATTACTATCATCCTGATCCTCTGTCCATTCTAATTATCTATGTCCTTTTTCAGTCAATTACTATCATCCTGATCCTCTGTCTATTCTAATTATCTATGTCCTGTTTCAGTCAATTACTATCATCCTGATCCTCTGTCCATTCTAATTATCTATGTCCTGTTTCAGTCAATTACTATCATCCTGATCCTCTGTCCATTCTAATTATCTATGTCCTTCTTCAGTCAATTACTATCATCCTGATCCTCTGTCTATTCTAATTATCTATGTCCTGTTTCAGTCAATTACTATCATCCTGATCCTCTGTCCATTCTAATTATCTATGTCCTGTTTCAGTCAATTACTATCATCCTGATCCTCTGTCCATTCTAATTATCTATGTCCTTTTTCAGTCAATTACTATCATCCTGATCCTCTGTCTATTCTAATTATCTATGTCCTGTTTCAGTCAATTACTATCATCCTGATCCTCTGTCTATTCTAATTATCTATGTCCTTTTTCAGTCAATTACTATCATCCTGATCCTCTGTCTATTCTAATTATCTATGTCCTGTTTCAGTCAATTACTAGTATCCTGATCCTCTGTCCATTCTAATTATCTATGTCCTTTTTCAGTCAATTACTATCATCCTGATCCTCTGTCTATTCTAATTATCTATGTCCTGTTTCAGTCAATTACTATCATCCTGATCCTCTGTCCATTCTAATTATCTATGTCCTGTTTCAGACAATTACTATCATCCTGATCCTCTGTCTATTCTAATTATCTATGTCCTGTTTCAGTCAATTACTATCATCCTGATCCTCTGAACATTCTAATTATCTATGTCCTTTTTCAGTCAATTATTATCATCCTGATCCTCTGTCTATTCTAATTATCTATGTCCTTTTTCAGTCAATTAATATCATCCTGATCCTCTGTCTATTCTAATTATCTATGTCCTGTTTCAGTCAATTACTATCATCCTGATCCTCTGTCTATTCTAATTATCTATGTCCTGTTTCAGTCAATTACTATCATCCTGATCCTCTGTCTATTCTAATTATCTATGTCCTGTTTCAGTCAATTACTATCATCCTGATCCTCTGTCTATTCTAATTATCTATGTCCTGTTTCAGTCAATTACTATCATCCTGATCCTCTGTCCATTCTAATTATCTATGACCTTTTTCAGTCAATTACTATCATCCTGATCCTCTGTCCATTCTAATTATCTATGTCCTGTTTCAGTCAATTACTATCATCCTGATCCTCTGTCCATTCTAATTATCTATGTCCTGTTTCAGTCAATTACTATCATCCTGATCCTCTGTCCATTCTAATTATCTGTGTCCTTTTTCAGTCAATTAATATCATCCTGATCCTCTGTCTATTCTAATTATCTATGTCCTGTTTCAGTCAATTACTATCATCCTGATCCGCTGTCCATTCTAATTATCTATGTCCTGTTTCAGTCAATTACTATCATCCTGATCCTCTGTCTATTCTAATTATCAATGTCCTGTTTCAGTCAATTACTATCATCCTGATCCTCTGTCTATTCTAATTATCTATGTCCTGTTTCAGTCAATTACTATCATCCTGATCCTCTGTCTATTCTAATTATCTGTGTCCTGTTTCAGTCAATTACTATCATCCTGATCCTCTGAACATTCTAATTATCTATGTCCTGTTTCAGTCAATTACTATCATCCTGATCCTCTGAACATTCTAATTATCTATGTCCTGTTTCAGTCAATTACTATCATCCTGATCCTCTGTCTATTCTAATTATCTATGTCCTGTTTCAGTCAATTACTATCATCCTGATCCTCTGTCCATTCTAATTATCTATGTCCTTTTTCAGTCAATTAATATCATCCTGATCCTCTGTCCATTCTAATTATCTATGTCCTGTTTCAGTCAATTACTATCATCCTGAACCTCTGTCTATTCTAATTATCTATGTCCTGTTTCAGTCAATTACTATCATCCTGATCCTCTGACCATTCTGATTATCTATGTCCTGTTTCAGTCAATTACTATCATCCTGATCCTCTGTCCATTCTAATTATCTGTGTCCTTTTTCAGTCAATTAATATCATCCTGATCCTCTGTCTATTCTAATTATCTATGTCCTGTTTCAGTCAATTACTATCATCCTGATCCTCTGTCCATTCTAATTATCTATGTCCTGTTTCAGTCAATTACTATCATCCTGATCCTCTGTCTATTCCAATTATCTGTGTCATGTTTCAGTCAATTACTATCATCCTGATCCTCTGTCTATTCTAATTATCTATGTCCTGTTTCAGTCAATTACTATCATCCTGATCCTCTGAACATTCTAATTATCTATGTCCTGTTTCAGTCAATTACTATCATCCTGATCCTCTGAACATTCTAATTATCTATGTCCTGTTTCAGTCAATTACTATCATCCTGATCCTCTGTCTATTCTAATTATCTATGTCCTGTTTCAGTCAATTACTATCATCCTGATCCTCTGTCCATTCTAATTATCTATGTCCTTTTTCAGTCAATTAATATCATCCTGATCCTCTGTCCATTCTAATTATCTATGTCCTGTTTCAGTCAATTACTATCATCCTGAACCTCTGTCTATTCTAATTATCTATGTCCTGTTTCAGTCAATTACTATCATCCTGATCCTCTGACCATTCTGAATATCTATGTCCTGTTTCAGTCAATTACTATCATCCTGATCCTCTGTCTATTCTAATTATCTGTGTCATGTTTCAGTCAATTACTATCATCCTGATCCTCTGTCTATTCTAATTATCTATGACCTGTTTCAGTCAATTACTATCATCCTGATCCTCTGTCTATTCTAATTATCTGTGTCATGTTTCAGTCAATTACTATCATCCTGATCCTCTCTCTATTCTAATTATCTATGACCTGTTTCAGTCAATTACTATCATCCTGATCCTCTGTCTATTCTAATTATCTGTGTCATGTTTCAGTCAATTACTATCATCCTGATCCTCTGTCCATTCTAATTATCTATGTCCTGTTTCAGTCAATTACTATCATCCTGATCCTCTGTCTATTCTAATTATCTATGTCCTGTTTCAGTCAATTACTATCATCCTGATCCTCTGTCCATTCTAATTATCTGTGTCCTTTTTCAGTCAATTAATATCATCCTGATCCTCTGTCCATTCTAATTATCTATGTCCTGTTTCAGTCAATTACTATCATCCTGATCCTCTGTCCATTCTAATTATCTGTGTCCTTTTTCAGTCAATTAATATCATCCTGATCCTCTGTCCATTCTAATTATCTATGTCCTGTTTCAGTCAATTACTATCATCCTGATCCTCTGTCCATTCTAATTATCTATGTCCTGTTTCAGTCAATTACTATCATCCTGATCCTCTGTCTATTCTAATTATCTGTGTCATGTTTCAGTCAATTACTATCATCCTGATCCTCTGTCTATTCTAATTATCTGTGTCATGTTTCAGTCAATTACTATCATCCTGATCCTCTGTCTATTCTAATTATCTATGTCCTGTTTCAGTCAATTACTATCATCCTGATCCTCTGTCTATTCTAATTATCTATGTCCTGTTTCAGTCAATTACTATCATCCTGATCCTCTGTCTATTCTAATTATCTATGTCCTGTTTCAGTCAATTACTATCATCCTGATCCTCTGTCTATTCTAATTATCTATGTCCTTTTTCAGTCAATTACTATCATCCTGATCCTCTGTCTATTCTAATTATCTATGTCCTGTTTCAGTCAATTACTATCATCCTGATCCTCTGTCCATTCTAATTATCTATGTCCTGTCTCAGTCAATTACTATCATCCTTATCCTCTGTCCATTCTAATTATCTATGTCCTTTTTCAGTCAATTACTATCATCCTGATCCTCTGTCTATTCTAATTATCTATGTCCTGTTTCAGTCAATTACTATCATCCTGATCCTCTGTCCATTCTAATTATCTATGTCCTGTTTCAGTCAATTACTATCATCCTGATCCTCTGTCCATTCTAATTATCTATGTCCTTCTTCAGTCAATTACTATCATCCTGATCCTCTGTCTATTCTAATTATCTATGTCCTGTTTCAGTCAATTACTATCATCCTGATCCTCTGTCCATTCTAATTATCTATGTCCTGTTTCAGTCAATTACTATCATCCTGATCCTCTGTCCATTCTAATTATCTATGTCCTTTTTCAGTCAATTACTATCATCCTGATCCTCTGTCTATTCTAATTATCTATGTCCTGTTTCAGTCAATTACTATCATCCTGATCCTCTGTCTATTCTAATTATCTATGTCCTTTTTCAGTCAATTACTATCATCCTGATCCTCTGTCTATTCTAATTATCTATGTCCTGTTTCAGTCAATTACTAGTATCCTGATCCTCTGTCCATTCTAATTATCTATGTCCTTTTTCAGTCAATTACTATCATCCTGATCCTCTGTCTATTCTAATTATCTATGTCCTGTTTCAGTCAATTACTATCATCCTGATCCTCTGTCCATTCTAATTATCTATGTCCTGTTTCAGACAATTACTATAATCCTGATCCTCTGTCTATTCTAATTATCTATGTCCTGTTTCAGTCAATTACTATCATCCTGATCCTCTGAACATTCTAATTATCTATGTCCTTTTTCAGTCAATTATTATCATCCTGATCCTCTGTCTATTCTAATTATCTATGTCCTTTTTCAGTCAATTAATATCATCCTGATCCTCTGTCTATTCTAATTATCTATGTCCTGTTTCAGTCAATTACTATCATCCTGATCCTCTGTCTATTCTAATTATCTATGTCCTGTTTCAGTCAATTACTATCATCCTGATCCTCTGTCTATTCTAATTATCTATGTCCTGTTTCAGTCAATTACTATCATCCTGATCCTCTGTCTATTCTAATTATCTATGTCCTGTTTCAGTCAATTACTATCATCCTGATCCTCTGTCCATTCTAATTATCAATGACCTTTTTCAGTCAATTACTATCATCCTGATCCTCTGTCCATTCTAATTATCTATGTCCTGTTTCAGTCAATTACTATCATCCTGATCCTCTGTCCATTCTAATTATCTATGTCCTGTTTCAGTCAATTACTATCATCCTGATCCTCTGTCCATTCTAATTATCTGTGTCCTTTTTCAGTCAATTAATATCATCCTGATCCTCTGTCTATTCTAATTATCTATGTCCTGTTTCAGTCAATTACTATCATCCTGATCCTCTGTCCATTCTAATTATCTATGTCCTGTTTCAGTCAATTACTATCATCCTGATCCTCTGTCTATTCTAATTATCAATGTCCTGTTTCAGTCAATTACTATCATCCTGATCCTCTGTCTATTCTAATTATCTATGTCCTGTTTCAGTCAATTACTATCATCCTGATCCTCTGAACATTCTAATTATCTATGTCCTGTTTCAGTCAATTACTATCATCCTGATCCTCTGAACATTCTAATTATCTATGTCCTGTTTCAGTCAATTACTATCATCCTGATCCTCTGTCTATTCTAATTATCTATGTCCTGTTTCAGTCAATTACTATCATCCTGATCCTCTGTCCATTCTAATTATCTATGTCCTTTTTCAGTCAATTAATATCATCCTGATCCTCTGTCCATTCTAATTATCTATGTCCTGTTTCAGTCAATTACTATCATCCTGAACCTCTGTCTATTCTAATTATCTATGTCCTGTTTCAGTCAATTACTATCATCCTGATCCTCTGACCATTCTGATTATCTATGTCCTGTTTCAGTCAATTACTATCATCCTGATCCTCTGTCTATTCTAATTATCTGTGTCATGTTTCAGTCAATTACTATCATCCTGATCCTCTGTCTATTCTAATTATCTATGACCTGTTTCAGTCAATTACTATCATCCTGATCCTCTGTCTATTCTAATTATCTGTGTCATGTTTCAGTCAATTACTATCATCCTGATCCTCTCTCTATTCTAATTATCTATGACCTGTTTCAGTCAATTACTATCATCCTGATCCTCTGTCTATTCTAATTACCTGTGTCATGTTTCAGTCAATTACTATCATCCTGATCCTCTGTCCATTCTAATTATCTATGTCCTGTTTCAGTCAATTACTATCATCCTGATCCTCTGTCTATTCTAATTATCTATGTCCTGTTTCAGTCAATTACTATCATCCTGATCCTCTGTCCATTCTAATTATCTGTGTCCTTTTTCAGTCAATTAATATCATCCTGATCCTCTGTCCATTCTAATTATCTATGTCCTGTTTCAGTCAATTACTATCATCCTGATCCTCTGTCCATTCTAATTATCTGTGTCCTTTTTCAGTCAATTAATATCATCCTGATCCTCTGTCCATTCTAATTATCTATGTCCTGTTTCAGTCAATTACTATCATCCTGATCCTCTGTCCATTCTAATTATCTATGTCCTGTTTCAGTCAATTACTATCATCCTGATCCTCTGTCTATTCTAATTATCTGTGTCATGTTTCAGTCAATTACTATCATCCTGATCCTCTGTCTATTCTAATTATCTATGTCCTGTTTCAGTCAATTACTATCATCCTGATCCTCTGTCTATTCTAATTATCTATGTCCTGTTTCAGTCAATTACTATCATCCTGATCCTCTGTCTATTCTAATTATCTATGTCCTGTTTCAGTCAATTACTATCATCCTGATCCTCTGTCTATTCTAATTATCTATGTCCTTTTTCAGTCAATTACTATCATCCTGATCCTCTGTCTATTCTAATTATCTATGTTTTGTTTCAGTCAATTACTATCATCCTGATCCTCTGTCCATTCTAATTATCTATGTCCTGTTTCAGTCAATTACTATCATCCTGATCCTCTGTCCATTCTAATTATCTATGTCCTTTTTCAGTCAATTACTATCATCCTGATCCTCTGTCTATTCTAATTATCTATGTCCTGTTTCAGTCAATTACTATCATCCTGATCCTCTGTCCATTCTAATTATCTATGTCCTGTTTCAGTCAATTACTATCATCCTGATCCTCTGTCCATTCTAATTATCTATGTCCTTCTTCAGTCAATTACTATCATCCTGATCCTCTGTCTATTCTAATTATCTATGTCCTGTTTCAGTCAATTACTATCATCCTGATCCTCTGTCCATTCTAATTATCTATGTCCTGTTTCAGTCAATTACTATCATCCTGATCCTCTGTCCATTCTAATTATCTATGTCCTTTTTCAGTCAATTACTATCATCCTGATCCTCTGTCTATTCTAATTATCTATGTCCTGTTTCAGTCAATTACTATCATCCTGATCCTCTGTCTATTCTAATTATCTATGTCCTTTTTCAGTCAATTACTATCATCCTGATCCTCTGTCTATTCTAATTATCTATGTCCTGTTTCAGTCAATTACTAGTATCCTGATCCTCTGTCCATTCTAATTATCTATGTCCTTTTTCAGTCAATTACTATCATCCTGATCCTCTGTCTATTCTAATTATCTATGTCCTGTTTCAGTCAATTACTATCATCCTGATCCTCTGTCCATTCTAATTATCTATGTCCTGTTTCAGACAATTACTATCATCCTGATCCTCTGTCTATTCTAATTATCAATGTCCTGTTTCAGTCAATTACTATCATCCTGATCCTCTGTCTATTCTAATTATCTATGTCCTGTTTCAGTCAATTACTATCATCCTGATCCTCTGTCTATTCTAATTATCTGTGTCCTGTTTCAGTCAATTACTATCATCCTGATCCTCTGTCTATTCCAATTATCTATGTCTTTTTCAGTCAATTAATATCATCCTGATCCTCTGTCTATTCTAATGATCTATGTCCTTTTTCAGTCAATTAATATCATCCTGATCCTCTGTCTATTCTAATTATCTATGTCCTGTTTCAGTCAATTACTATCATCCTGATCCTCTGTCCATTCTAATTATCTGTGTCCTGTTTCAGTCAATTACTATCATCCTGATCCTCTGTCTATTCTAATTATCTATGTCCTTTTTCAGTCAATTAATATCATCCTGATCCTGTGTCTATTCTAATTATCTATGTCCTGTTTCAGTCAATTACTATCATCCTGATCCTCTGTCTATTCTAATTATCTGTGTCCTGTTTCAGTCAATTACTATCATCCTGATCCTCTGTCTATTCTAATTATCTATGTCCTGTTTCAGTCAATTACTATCATCCTGATCCTCTGTCCATTCTAATTATCTGTGTCCTGTTTCAGTCAATTACTATCATCCTGATCCTCTGTCCATTCTAATTATCTATGTCCTGTTTCAGTCAATTACTATCATCCTGATCCTCTGTCTATTCTAATTATCTATGTCCTGTTTCAGTCAATTACTATCATCCTGATCCTCTGTCCATTCTAATTATCTATGTCCTGTTTCAGTCAATTACTATCATCCTGATCCTCTGTCCATTCTAATTATCGATGTCCTGTTTCAGTCAATTACTATCATCCTGATCCTCTGTCTATTCTAATTATCTATGTCCTTTTTCAGTCATTTAATATCATCCTGATCCTCTGTCTATTCTAATTATCTATGTCCTGTTTCAGTCAATTACTATCATCCTGATCCTCTGTCCATTCTAATTATCTATGTCCTGTTTCAGTCAATTACTATCATCCTGATCCTCTGTCTATTCTAATTATCTATGTCCTTTTTCAGTCAATTAATATCATCCTGATCCTCTGCCTATTCTAATTATCCATGTCCTGTTTCAGTCAATTACTATCATCCTGATCCTCTGTCTATTCTAATTATCTATGTCCTGTTTCAGTCAATTACTATCATCCTGATCCTCTGTCTA
Source organism: Heterodontus francisci (assembly GCF_036365525.1). Lineage (NCBI taxonomy): Eukaryota > Metazoa > Chordata > Chondrichthyes > Heterodontiformes > Heterodontidae > Heterodontus > Heterodontus francisci. The sequence continues at coordinate 1,442,806 of NW_027141814.1, read as the reverse complement.
TTCTAATTATCTGTGTCCTGTTTCAGTCAATTACTATCATCCTGATCCTCTGTCTATTCTAAATATCTATGTCCTGTTTCAGTCAATTACTATCATCCTGATCCTCTGTCCATTCTAATTATCTGTGTCCGGTTTCAGTCAATTACTATCATCCTGATCCTCTGTCCATTCTAATTATCTATGTCCTGTTTCAGTCAATTACTATCATCCTGATCCTCTGTCTATTCTAATTATCTATGTCCTTTTTCAGTCAATTAAAATCATCCTGATCCTCTGTCCATTCTAATTATCTATGTCCTGTTTCAGTCAATTACTATCATCCTGATCCTCTGTCCATTCTAATTATCTATGTCCTGTTTCAGTCAATTACAGTCATCCTGATCCTCTGTCTATTCTAATTATCAATGTCCTGTTTCAGTCAATTACTATCATCCTGATCCTCTGTCTATTCTAATTATCTGTGTCATGTTTCAGTCAATTACTATCATCCTGATCCTCTGTCTATTCTAATTATCTGTGTCCTGGTTCAGTCAATTACTATCATCCTGATCCTCTGTCTATTCTAATTATCTATGTCCTTTTTCAGTCAATTAATATCATCCTGATCCTCTGTCTATTCTAATTATCAATGTCCTGTTTCAGTCAATTACTATCATCCTGATCCTCTGTCTATTCTAATTATCTGTGTCATGTTTCAGTCAATTACTATCATCCTGATCCTCTGTCCATTCTAATTATCTATGTCCTGTTTCAGTCAATTACTATCATCCTGATCCTCTGTCCATTCTAATTATCTGTGTCCTTTTTCAGTCAATTACTATCATCCTGATCCTCTGTCTATTCTAATTATCTATGTCCTGTTTCAGTCAATTACTATCATCCTGATCCTCTGTCTATTCTAATTATCTATGTCCTTTTTCAGTCAATTACTATCATCCTGATCCTCTGTCTATTCTAATTATCTATGTCCTGTTTCAGTCAATTACTAGTATCCTGATCCTCTGTCCATTCTAATTATCTATGTCCTTTTTCAGTCAATTACTATCATCCTGATCCTCTGTCTATTCTAATTATCTATGTCCTGTTTCAGTCAATTACTATCATCCTGATCCTCTGTCCATTCTAATTATCTATGTCCTGTTTCAGACAATTACTATCATCCTGATCCTCTGTCTATTCTAATTATCAATGTCCTGTTTCAGTCAATTACTATCATCCTGATCCTCTGTCTATTCTAATTATCTATGTCCTGTTTCAGTCAATTACTATCATCCTGATCCTCTGTCTATTCTAATTATCTGTGTCCTGTTTCAGTCAATTACTATCATCCTGATCCTCTGTCTATTCCAATTATCTATGTCCTTTTTCAGTCAATTAATATCATCCTGATCCTCTGTCTATTCTAATGATCTATGTCCTTTTTCAGTCAATTAATATCATCCTGAACCTCTGTCTATTCTAATTATCTATGTCCTGTTTCAGTCAATTACTATCATCCTGATCCTCTGTCCATTCTAATTATCTGTGTCCTGTTTCAGTCAATTACTATCATCCTGATCCTCTGTCTATTCTAATTATCTATGTCCTTTTTCAGTCAATTAATATCATCCTGATCCTGTGTCTATTCTAATTATCTATGTCCTGTTTCAGTCAATTACTATCATCCTGATCCTCTGTCTATTCTAATTATCTGTGTCCTGTTTCAGTCAATTACTATCATCCTGATCCTCTGTCTATTCTAATTATCTATGTCCTGTTTCAGTCAATTACTATCATCCTGATCCTCTGTCCATTCTAATTATCTGTGTCCTGTTTCAGTCAATTACTATCATCCTGATCCTCTGTCCATTCTAATTATCTATGTCCTGTTTCAGTCAATTACTATCATCCTAATCCTCTGTCTATTCTAATTATCTATGTCCTGTTTCAGTCAATTACTATCATCCTGATCCTCTGTCCATTCTAATTATCTATGTCCTGTTTCAGTCAATTACTATCATCCTGATCCTCTGTCCATTCTAATTATCGATGTCCTGTTTCAGTCAATTACTATCATCCTGATCCTCTGTCTATTCTAATTATCTATGTCCTTTTTCAGTCATTTAATATCATCCTGATCCTCTGTCTATTCTAATTATCTATGTCCTGTTTCAGTCAATTACTATCATCCTGATCCTCTGTCCATTCTAATTATCTATGTCCTGTTTCAGTCAATTACTATCATCCTGATCCTCTGTCTATTCTAATTATCTATGTCCTTTTTCAGTCAATTAATATCATCCTGATCCTCTGCCTATTCTAATTATCCATGTCCTGTTTCAGTCAATTACTATCATCCTGATCCTCTGTCTATTCTAATTATCTATGTCCTGTTTCAGTCAATTACTATCATCCTGATCCTCTGTCTATTCTAATTATCTGTGTCCTGTTTCAGTCAATTACTATCATCCTGATCCTCTGTCTATTCTAATTATCTATGTCCTGTTTCAGTCAATTACTATCATCCTGATCCTCTGTCCATTCTAATTATCTGTGTCCTGTTTCAGTCAATTACTATCATCCTGATCCTCTGTCCATTCTAATTATCTATGTCCTGTTTCAGTCAATTACTATCATCCTGATCCTCTGTCTATTCTAATTATCTATGTCCTTTTTCAGTCAATTAAAATCATCCTGATCCTCTGTCCATTCTAATTATCTATGTCCTGTTTCAGTCAATTACTATCATCCTGATCCTCTGTCCATTCTAATTATCTATGTCCTGTTTCAGTCAATTACAGTCATCCTGATCCTCTGTCTATTCTAATTATCAATGTCCTGTTTCAGTCAATTACTATCATCCTGATCCTCTGTCTATTCTAATTATCTGTGTCATGTTTCAGTCAATTACTATCATCCTGATCCTCTGTCTATTCTAATTATCTGTGTCCTGTTCAGTCAATTACTATCATCCTGATCCTCTGTCTATTCTAATTATCTATGTCCTTTTTCAGTCAATTAATATCATCCTGATCCTCTGTCTATTCTAATTATCAATGTCCTGTTTCAGTCAATTACTATCATCCTGATCCTCTGTCTATTCTAATTATCTGTGTCATGTTTCAGTCAATTACTATCATCCTGATCCTCTCTCCATTCTAATTATCTATGTCCTGTTTCAGTCAATTACTATCATCCTGATCCTCTGTCCATTCTAATTATCTGTGTCCTTTTTCAGTCAATTAATATCATCCTGATCCTCTGTCTATTCTAATTATCTATGTCCTGTTTCAGTCAATTACTATCATCCTGATCCTCTGTCCATTCTAATTATCTATGTCCTGTTTCAGTCAATTACTATCATCCTGATCCTCTGTCCATTCTAATTATCTGTGTCCTTTTTCAGTCAATTAATATCATCCTGATCCTCTGTCTATTCTAATTATCTATGTCCTGTTTCAGTCAATTACTATCATCCTGATCCTCTGTCCATTCTAATTATCTATGTCCTGTTTCAGTCAATTACTATCATCCTGATCCTCTGTCTATTCCAATTATCTGTGTCATGTTTCAGTCAATTACTATCATCCTGATCCTCTGTCTATTCTAATTATCTATGTCCTGTTTCAGTCAATTACTATCATCCTGATCCTCTGAACATTCTAATTATCTATGTCCTGTTTCAGTCAATTACTATCATCCTGATCCTCTGAACATTCTAATTATCTATGTCCAGTTTCAGTCAATTACTATCATCCTGATCCTCTGTCTATTCTAATTATCTATGTCCTGTTTCAGTCAATTACTATCATCCTGATCCTCTGTCCATTCTAATTATCTATGTCCTTTTTCAGTCAATTAATATCATCCTGATCCTCTGTCTATTCTAATTATCTATGTCCTGTTTCAGTCAATTACTATCATCCTGATCCTCTGTCCATTCTAATTATCTATGTCCTGTTTCAGACAATTACTATCATCCTGATCCTCTGTCTATTCTAATTATCAATGTCCTGTTTCAGTCAATTACTATCATCCTGATCCTCTGTCTATTCTAATTATCTATGTCCTGTTTCAGTCAATTACTATCATCCTGATCCTCTGTCTATTCTAATTATCTGTGTCCTGTTTCAGTCAATTACTATCATCCTGATCCTCTGTCTATTCCAATTATCTATGTCTTTTTCAGTCAATTAATATCATCCTGATCCTCTGTCTATTCTAATGATCTATGTCCTTTTTCAGTCAATTAATATCATCCTGATCCTCTGTCTATTCTAATTATCTATGTCCTGTTTCAGTCAATTACTATCATCCTGATCCTCTGTCCATTCTAATTATCTGTGTCCTGTTTCAGTCAATTACTATCATCCTGATCCTCTGTCTATTCTAATTATCTATGTCCTTTTTCAGTCAATTAATATCATCCTGATCCTGTGTCTATTCTAATTATCTATGTCCTGTTTCAGTCAATTACTATCATCCTGATCCTCTGTCTATTCTAATTATCTGTGTCCTGTTTCAGTCAATTACTATCATCCTGATCCTCTGTCTATTCTAATTATCTATGTCCTGTTTCAGTCAATTACTATCATCCTGATCCTCTGTCCATTCTAATTATCTGTGTCCTGTTTCAGTCAATTACTATCATCCTGATCCTCTGTCCATTCTAATTATCTATGTCCTGTTTCAGTCAATTACTATCATCCTGATCCTCTGTCTATTCTAATTATCTATGTCCTGTTTCAGTCAATTACTATCATCCTGATCCTCTGTCCATTCTAATTATCTATGTCCTGTTTCAGTCAATTACTATCATCCTGATCCTCTGTCCATTCTAATTATCGATGTCCTGTTTCAGTCAATTACTATCATCCTGATCCTCTGTCTATTCTAATTATCTATGTCCTTTTTCAGTCATTTAATATCATCCTGATCCTCTGTCTATTCTAATTATCTATGTCCTGTTTCAGTCAATTACTATCATCCTGATCCTCTGTCCATTCTAATTATCTATGTCCTGTTTCAGTCAATTACTATCATCCTGATCCTCTGTCTATTCTAATTATCTATGTCCTTTTTCAGTCAATTAATATCATCCTGATCCTCTGCCTATTCTAATTATCCATGTCCTGTTTCAGTCAATTACTATCATCCTGATCCTCTGTCTATTCTAATTATCTATGTCCTGTTTCAGTCAATTACTATCATCCTGATCCTCTGTCTATTCTAATTATCTGTGTCCTGTTTCAGTCAATTACTATCATCCTGATCCTCTGTCTATTCTAATTATCTATGTCCTGTTTCAGTCAATTACTATCATCCTGATCCTCTGTCCATTCTAATTATCTGTGTCCTGTTTCAGTCAATTACTATCATCCTGATCCTCTGTCCATTCTAATTATCTATGTCCTGTTTCAGTCAATTACTATCATCCTGATCCTCTGTCTATTCTAATTATCTATGTCCTTTTTCAGTCAATTAAAATCATCCTGATCCTCTGTCCATTCTAATTATCTATGTCCTGTTTCAGTCAATTACTATCATCCTGATCCTCTGTCCATTCTAATTATCTATGTCCTGTTTCAGTCAATTACAGTCATCCTGATCCTCTGTCTATTCTAATTATCAATGTCCTGTTTCAGTCAATTACTATCATCCTGATCCTCTGTCTATTCTAATTATCTGTGTCATGTTTCAGTCAATTACTATCATCCTGATCCTCTGTCTATTCTAATTATCTGTGTCCTGGTTCAGTCAATTACTATCATCCTGATCCTCTGTCTATTCTAATTATCTATGTCCTTTTTCAGTCAATTAATATCATCCTGATCCTCTGTCTATTCTAATTATCAATGTCCTGTTTCAGTCAATTACTATCATCCTGATCCTCTGTCTATTCTAATTATCTGTGTCATGTTTCAGTCAATTACTATCATCCTGATCCTCTGTCCATTCTAATTATCTATGTCCTGTTTCAGTCAATTACTATCATCCTGATCCTCTGTCCATTCTAATTATCTGTGTCCTTTTTCAGTCAATTACTATCATCCTGATCCTCTGTCTATTCTAATTATCTATGTCCTGTTTCAGTCAATTACTATCATCCTGATCCTCTGTCTATTCTAATTATCTATGTCCTTTTTCAGTCAATTACTATCATCCTGATCCTCTGTCTATTCTAATTATCTATGTCCTGTTTCAGTCAATTACTAGTATCCTGATCCTCTGTCCATTCTAATTATCTATGTCCTTTTTCAGTCAATTACTATCATCCTGATCCTCTGTCTATTCTAATTATCTATGTCCTGTTTCAGTCAATTACTATCATCCTGATCCTCTGTCCATTCTAATTATCTATGTCCTGTTTCAGACAATTACTATCATCCTGATCCTCTGTCTATTCTAATTATCAATGTCCTGTTTCAGTCAATTACTATCATCCTGATCCTCTGTCTATTCTAATTATCTATGTCCTGTTTCAGTCAATTACTATCATCCTGATCCTCTGTCTATTCTAATTATCTGTGTCCTGTTTCAGTCAATTACTATCATCCTGATCCTCTGTCTATTCCAATTATCTATGTCCTTTTTCAGTCAATTAATATCATCCTGATCCTCTGTCTATTCTAATGATCTATGTCCTTTTTCAGTCAATTAATATCATCCTGATCCTCTGTCTATTCTAATTATCTATGTCCTGTTTCAGTCAATTACTATCATCCTGATCCTCTGTCCATTCTAATTATCTGTGTCCTGTTTCAGTCAATTACTATCATCCTGATCCTCTGTCTATTCTAATTATCTATGTCCTTTTTCAGTCAATTAATATCATCCTGATCCTGTGTCTATTCTAATTATCTATGTCCTGTTTCAGTCAATTACTATCATCCTGATCCTCTGTCTATTCTAATTATCTGTGTCCTGTTTCAGTCAATTACTATCATCCTGATCCTCTGTCTATTCTAATTATCTATGTCCTGTTTCAGTCAATTACTATCATCCTGATCCTCTGTCCATTCTAATTATCTGTGTCCTGTTTCAGTCAATTACTATCATCCTGATCCTCTGTCCATTCTAATTATCTATGTCCTGTTTCAGTCAATTACTATCATCCTAATCCTCTGTCTATTCTAATTATCTATGTCCTGTTTCAGTCAATTACTATCATCCTGATCCTCTGTCCATTCTAATTATCTATGTCCTGTTTCAGTCAATTACTATCATCCTGATCCTCTGTCCATTCTAATTATCGATGTCCTGTTTCAGTCAATTACTATCATCCTGATCCTCTGTCTATTCTAATTATCTATGTCCTTTTTCAGTCATTTAATATCATCCTGATCCTCTGTCTATTCTAATTATCTATGTCCTGTTTCAGTCAATTACTATCATCCTGATCCTCTGTCCATTCTAATTATCTATGTCCTGTTTCAGTCAATTACTATCATCCTGATCCTCTGTCTATTCTAATTATCTATGTCCTTTTTCAGTCAATTAATATCATCCTGATCCTCTGCCTATTCTAATTATCCATGTCCTGTTTCAGTCAATTACTATCATCCTGATCCTCTGTCTATTCTAATTATCTATGTCCTGTTTCAGTCAATTACTATCATCCTGATCCTCTGTCTATTCTAATTATCTGTGTCCTGTTTCAGTCAATTACTATCATCCTGATCCTCTGTCTATTCTAATTATCTATGTCCTGTTTCAGTCAATTACTATCATCCTGATCCTCTGTCCATTCTAATTATCTGTGTCCTGTTTCAGTCAATTACTATCATCCTGATCCTCTGTCCATTCTAATTATCTATGTCCTGTTTCAGTCAATTACTATCATCCTGATCCTCTGTCTATTCTAATTATCTATGTCCTTTTTCAGTCAATTAAAATCATCCTGATCCTCTGTCCATTCTAATTATCTATGTCCTGTTTCAGTCAATTACTATCATCCTGATCCTCTGTCCATTCTAATTATCTATGTCCTGTTTCAGTCAATTACAGTCATCCTGATCCTCTGTCTATTCTAATTATCAATGTCCTGTTTCAGTCAATTACTATCATCCTGATCCTCTGTCTATTCTAATTATCTGTGTCATGTTTCAGTCAATTACTATCATCCTGATCCTCTGTCTATTCTAATTATCTGTGTCCTGGTTCAGTCAATTACTATCATCCTGATCCTCTGTCTATTCTAATTATCTATGTCCTTTTTCAGTCAATTAATATCATCCTGATCCTCTGTCTATTCTAATTATCAATGTCCTGTTTCAGTCAATTACTATCATCCTGATCCTCTGTCTATTCTAATTATCTGTGTCATGTTTCAGTCAATTACTATCATCCTGATCCTCTCTCCATTCTAATTATCTATGTCCTGTTTCAGTCAATTACTATCATCCTGATCCTCTGTCCATTCTAATTATCTGTGTCCTTTTTCAGTCAATTAATATCATCCTGATCCTCTGTCTATTCTAATTATCTATGTCCTGTTTCAGTCAATTACTATCATCCTGATCCTCTGTCCATTCTAATTATCTATGTCCTGTTTCAGTCAATTACTATCATCCTGATCCTCTGTCCATTCTAATTATCTGTGTCCTTTTTCAGTCAATTAATATCATCCTGATCCTCTGTCTATTCTAATTATCTATGTCCTGTTTCAGTCAATTACTATCATCCTGATCCTCTGTCCATTCTAATTATCTATGTCCTGTTTCAGTCAATTACTATCATCCTGATCCTCTGTCTATTCCAATTATCTGTGTCATGTTTCAGTCAATTACTATCATCCTGATCCTCTGTCTATTCTAATTATCTATGTCCTGTTTCAGTCAATTACTATCATCCTGATCCTCTGAACATTCTAATTATCTATGTCCTGTTTCAGTCAATTACTATCATCCTGATCCTCTGAACATTCTAATTATCTATGTCCAGTTTCAGTCAATTACTATCATCCTGATCCTCTGTCTATTCTAATTATCTATGTCCTGTTTCAGTCAATTACTATCATCCTGATCCTCTGTCCATTCTAATTATCTATGTCCTTTTTCAGTCAATTAATATCATCCTGATCCTCTGTCCATTCTAATTATCTATGTCCTGTTTCAGTCAATTACTATCATCCTGAACCTCTGTCTATTCTAATTATCTATGTCCTGTTTCAGTCAATTACTATCATCCTGATCCTCTGACCATTCTGATTATCTATGTCCTGTTTCAGTCTATTACTATCATCCTGATCCTCTGTCTATTCTAATTATCTGTGTCATGTTTCAGTCAATTACTATCATCCTGATCCTCTGTCTATTCTAATTATCTATGACCTGTTTCAGTCAATTACTATCATCCTGATCCTCTGTCTATTCTAATTATCTGTGTCATGTTTCAGTCAATTACTATCATCCTGATCCTCTCTCTATTCTAATTATCTATGACCTGTTTCAGTCAATTACTATCATCCTGATCCTCTGTCTATTCTAATTATCTGTGTCATGTTTCAGTCAATTACTATCATCCTGATCCTCTGTCCATTCTAATTATCTATGTCCTGTTTCAGTCAATTACTATCATCCTGATCCTCTGTCTATTCTAATTATCTATGTCCTGTTTCAGTCAATTACTATCATCCTGATCCTCTGTCCATTCTAATTATCTGTGTCCTTTTTCAGTCAATTAATATCATCCTGATCCTCTGTCCATTCTAATTATCTATGTCCTGTTTCAGTCAATTACTATCATCCTGATCCTCTGTCCATTCTAATTATCTGTGTCCTTTTTCAGTCAATTAATATCATCCTGATCCTCTGTCCATTCTAATTATCTATGTCCTGTTTCAGTCAATTACTATCATCCTGATCCTCTGTCCATTCTAATTATCTATGTCCTGTTTCAGTCAATTACTATCATCCTGATCCTCTGTCTATTCTAATTATCTGTGTCATGTTTCAGTCAATTACTATCATCCTGATCCTCTGTCTATTCTAATTATCTATGTCCTGTTTCAGTCAATTACTATCATCCTGATCCTCTGTCTATTCTAATTATCTATGTCCTGTTTCAGTCAATTACTATCATCCTGATCCTCTGTCTATTCTAATTATCTATGTCCTGTTTCAGTCAATTACTATCATCCTGATCCTCTGTCTATTCTAATTATCTATGTCCTTTTTCAGTCAATTACTATCATCCTGATCCTCTGTCTATTCTAATTATCTATGTCCTGTTTCAGTCAATTACTATCATCCTGATCCTCTGTCCATTCTAATTATCTATGTCCTGTCTCAGTCAATTACTATCATCCTGATCCTCTGTCCATTCTAATTATCTATGTCCTTTTTCAGTCAATTACTATCATCCTGATCCTCTGTCTATTCTAATTATCTATGTCCTGTTTCAGTCAATTACTATCATCCTGATCCTCTGTCTATTCTAATTATCTATGTCCTGTTTCAGTCAATTACTATCATCCTGATCCTCTGTCCATTCTAATTATCTATGTCCTTCTTCAGTCAATTACTATCATCCTGATCCTCTGTCTATTCTAATTATCTATGTCCTGTTTCAGTCAATTACTATCATCCTGATCCTCTGTCCATTCTAATTATCTATGTCCTGTTTCAGTCAATTACTATCATCCTGATCCTCTGTCCATTCTAATTATCTATGTCCTTTTTCAGTCAATTACTATCATCCTGATCCTCTGTCTATTCTAATTATCTATGTCCTGTTTCAGTCAATTACTATCATCCTGATCCTCTGTCTATTCTAATTATCTATGTCCTTTTTCAGTCAATTACTATCATCCTGATCCTCTGTCTATTCTAATTATCTATGTCCTGTTTCAGTCAATTACTAGTATCCTGATCCTCTGTCCATTCTAATTATCTATGTCCTTTTTCAGTCAATTACTATCATCCTGATCCTCTGTCTATTCTAATTATCTATGTCCTGTTTCAGTCAATTACTATCATCCTGATCCTCTGTCCATTCTAATTATCTATGTCCTGTTTCAGACAATTACTATCATCCTGATCCTCTGTCTATTCTAATTATCAATGTCCTGTTTCAGTCAATTACTATCATCCTGATCCTCTGTCTATTCTAATTATCTATGTCCTGTTTCAGTCAATTACTATCATCCTGATCCTCTGTCTATTCTAATTATCTGTGTCCTGTTTCAGTCAATTACTATCATCCTGATCCTCTGTCTATTCTAATTATCTATGTCCTTTTTCAGTCAATTAATATCATCCTGATCCTCTGTCTATTCTAATGATCTATGTCCTTTTTCAGTCAATTAATATCATCCTGATCCTCTGTCTATTCTAATTATCTATGTCCTGTTTCAGTCAATTACTATCATCCTGATCCTCTGTCCATTCTAATTATCTGTGTCCTGTTTCAGTCAATTACTATCATCCTGATCCTCTGTCTATTCTAATTATCTATGTCCTTTTTCAGTCAATTAATATCATCCTGATCCTCTGTCTATTCTAATTATCTATGTCCTGTTTCAGTCAATTACTATCATCCTGATCCTCTGTCTATTCTAATTATCTGTGTCCTGTTTCAGTCAATTACTATCATCCTGATCCTCTGTCTATTCTAATTATCTATGTCCTGTTTCAGTCAATTACTATCATCCTGATCCTCTGTCCATTCTAATTATCTGTGTCCTGTTTCAGTCAATTACTATCATCCTGATCCTCTGTCCATTCTAATTATCTATGTCCTGTTTCAGTCAATTACTATCATCCTGATCCTCTGTCTATTCTAATTATCTATGTCCTGTTTCAGTCAATTACTATCATCCTGATCCTCTGTCCATTCTAATTATCTATGTCCTGTTTCAGTCAATTACTATCATCCTGATCCTCTGTCCATTCTAATTATCGATGTCCTGTTTCAGTCAATTACTATCATCCTGATCCTCTGTCTATTCTAATTATCTATGTCCTTTTTCAGTCATTTAATATCATCCTGATCCTCTGTCTATTCTAATTATCTATGTCCTGTTTCAGTCAATTACTATCATCCTGATCCTCTGTCCATTCTAATTATCTATGTCCTGTTTCAGTCAATTACTATCATCCTGATCCTCTGTCTATTCTAATTATCTATGTCCTTTTTCAGTCAATTAATATCATCCTGATCCTCTGCCTATTCTAATTATCCATGTCCTGTTTCAGTCAATTACTATCATCCTGATCCTCTGTCTATTCTAATTATCTATGTCCTGTTTCAGTCAATTACTATCATCCTGATCCTCTGTCTATTCTAATTATCTGTGTCCTGTTTCAGTCAATTACTATCATCCTGATCCTCTGTCTATTCTAATTATCTATGTCCTGTTTCAGTCAATTACTATCATCCTGATCCTCTGTCCATTCTAATTATCTGTGTCCTGTTTCAGTCAATTACTATCATCCTGATCCTCTGTCCATTCTAATTATCTATGTCCTGTTTCAGTCAATTACTATCATCCTGATCCTCTGTCTATTCTAATTATCTATGTCCTTTTTCAGTCAATTAAAATCATCCTGATCCTCTGTCCATTCTAATTATCTATGTCCTGTTTCAGTCAATTACTATCATCCTGATCCTCTGTCCATTCTAATTATCTATGTCCTGTTTCAGTCAATTACAGTCATCCTGATCCTCTGTCTATTCTAATTATCAATGTCCTGTTTCAGTCAATTACTATCATCCTGATCCTCTGTCTATTCTAATTATCTGTGTCATGTTTCAGTCAATTACTATCATCCTGATCCTCTGTCTATTCTAATTATCTGTGTCCTGGTTCAGTCAATTACTATCATCCTGATCCTCTGTCTATTCTAATTATCTTGTCCTTTTTCAGTCAATTAATATCATCCTGATCCTCTGTCTATTCTAGTTATCAATGTCCTGTTTCAGTCAATTACTATCATCCTGATCCTCTGTCTATTCTAATTATCTGTGTCATGTTTCAGTCAATTACTATCATCCTGATCCTCTGTCTATTCTAATTATCTGTGTCATGTTTCAGTCAATTACTATCATCCTGATCCTCTGTCTATTCTAATTATCTATGTCCTGTTTCAGTCAATTACTATCATCCTGATCCTCTGTCTATTCTTATTATCAATGTCCTGTTTCAGTCAATTACTATCATCCTGATCCTCTGTCTATTCTAATTATCTATGTCCTGTTTCAGTCAATTACTATCATCCTGATCCTCTGTCTATTCTAATTATCTATGTCCTTTTTCAGTCAATTAATATCATCCTGATCCTCTGTCTATTCTAATTATCAATGTCCTGTTTCAGTCAATTAATATCATCCTGATACTCTGTCTATTCTAATTATCTATGTCCTGTTTCAGTCAATTACTATCATCCTGATCCTCTGTCTATTCTAATTATCAATGTCCTGTTTCAGTCAATTACTATCATCCTGATCCTCTGTCTATTCTAATTATCAATGTCCTGTTTCAGTCAATTACTATCATCCTGATCCTCTGTCTATTCTAATTATCTATGTCCTGTTTCAGTCAATTACTATCATCCTGATCCTCTGTCTATTCTAATTATCAATGTCCTGTTTCAGTCAATTGATATCATCCTGATCCTCTGTCTATTCTAATTATCAATGTCCTGTTTCAGTCAATTAATATCATCCTGATCCTCTGTCTATTCTAATTATCTAAGTCCTGTTTCAGTCAATTACTATCATCCTGATCCTCTGTCTATTCTAATTATCTATGTCCTGTTTCAGTCAATTACTATCATCCTGATCCTCTGTCTATTCTAATTATCTATGTCCTGTTTCAGTCAATTACTATCATCCTGATCCTCTGTCTATTCTAATTATCAATGTCCTGTTTCAGTCAATTGATATCATCCTGATCCTCTGTCTATTCTAATTATCAATGTCCTGTTTCAGTCAATTAATATCATCCTGATCCTCTGTCTATTCTAATTATCTAAGTCCTGTTTCAGTCAATTACTATCATCCTGATCCTCTGTCTATTCTAATTATCTATGTCCTGTTTCAGTCAATTACTATCATCCTGATCCTCTGTCTATTCTAATTATCAATGTCCTGTTTCAGTCAATTACTATCATCCTGATCCTCTGTCTATTCTAATTATCTGTGTCCTGTTTCAGTCAATTACTATCATCCTGATCCTCTGTCTATTCTAATTATCTATGTCCTGTTTCAGTCAATTACTATCATCCTGATCCACTGTCTATTCTAATTATCTATGTCCTGTTTCAGTCAACTACTATCATCCTGATCCTCTGTCTATTCTAATTATCTATGTCCTGTTTCAGTCAATTACTATCATCCTGATCCTCTGTCTATTCTAATTATCTGTGTCCTGTTTCAGTCAATTACTATCATCCTGATCCTCTGTCTATTCTAATTATCTATGTCCTGTTTCAGTCAATTACTATCATCCTGATCCTCTGTCCATTCTAATTATCTATGTCCTGTTTCAGTCAATTACTATCATCCTGATCCTCTGTCTATTCTAATTCTCCATGTCCTGTTTCAGTCAATTACTATCATCCTGATCCTCTGTCCATTCTAATTATCTATGTCCTGTTTCAGTCAATTACTATCATCCTGATCCTCTGTCTATTGTAATTATCTATGTCCTGTTTCAGTCAATTAATATCATCCTGATCCTCTGTCCATTCTAATTATCTATGTCCTGTTTCAGTCAATTACTATCATCCTGATGCTCTGTCCATTCTAATTATCTATGTCCTGTTTCAGTCAATTACTATCATCCTGATCCTCTGTCTATTCTAATTCTCCATGTCCTGTTTCAGTCAATTACTATCATCCTGATCCTCTGTCCATTCTAATTATCTATGTCCTGTTTCAGTCAATTAATATCATCCTGATCCTCTGTCCATTCTAATTATCTATGTCCTGTTTCAGTCAATTAATATCATCCTGATCCTCTGTCCATTCTAATTATCTATGTCCTGTTTCAGTCAATTACTATCATCCAGATCCTCTGTCCATTCTAATTATCTATGTCCTGTTTCAGTCAATTAATATCATCCTGATCCTCTGTCTATTCTAATTATCTATGTCCTGTTTCAGTCAATTACTATCATCCTGATCCTCTGTCTATTCTAATTATCTATGTCCTTTTTCAGTCAATTACTATCATCCTGATCCTCTGTCCATTCTAATTATCTATGTCCTTTTTCAGTCAATTAATATCATCCTGATCCTCTGTCTATTCTAATTATCTATGTCCTGTTTCAGTCAATTAATATCATCCTGATCCTCTGTCCATTCTAATTATCTATGTCCTGTTTCAGTCAATTACTATCATCCTGATCCTCTGTCCATTCTAATTATCTGTGTCCTGTTTCAGTCAATTACTATCATCCTGATCCTCTGTCCATTCTAATTATCTGTGTCCTGTTTCAGTCAATTACTGTCATCCTGATCCTCTGTCCATTCTAATTATCTATGTCCTGTTTCAGTCAATTACTATCATCCTGATCCTCTGTCCATTCTAATTATCTGTGTCCTGTTTCAGTCAATTACTATCATCCTGATCCTCTGTCTATTCTAATTATCTATGTCCTGTTTCAGTCAATTAATATCATCCTGATCCTCTGTCCATTCTAATGATCTGTGTCCTGTTTCAGTCAATTACAATCATCCTGATCCTCTGTCTATTCTAATTATCTATGTCCTGTTTCAGTCAATTACTATCATCCTGATCCTCTGTCTATTCTAATTATCTATGTCCTTTTTCAGTCAATTAATATCATCCTGATCCTCGGTCTATTCTAATTATCTATGTCCTGTTTCAGTCAATTACTGTCATCCTGATCCTCTGTCTATTCTAATTATCTATGTCCTGTTTCAGTCAATTACTATCATCCTGATCCTCTGTCTATTCTAATTATCTATGTCCTGTTTCAGTCAATTACTATCATCCTGATCCTCTGTCTATTCTAATTATCTATGTCCTGTTTCAGTCAATTAATATCATCCTGATCCTCTGATCATTCTAATTATCTCTGTCCTGTTTCAGTCAATTACTATCATCCTGATCCTCTGTCCATTCTAATTATCTATGTCCTTTTTTAGTCAATTAATATCATCCTGATCCTCTGTCTATTCTAATTATCTGTGTCCTGTTTCAGTCAATTACTATCATCCTGATCCTCTGTCTATTCTAATTATCTATGTCCTGTTTCAGTCAATTACTATCATCCTGATCCTCTGTCTATTCTAATTATCTACGTCCTGTTTCAGTCAATTACTATCATCCTGATCCTCTGTCTATTCTAATTATCTATGTCCTGTTTCAGTCAATTACTATCATCCTGATCCTCTGTCTATTCTAATTATCTATGTCCTGTTTCAGTCAATTACTATCATCCTGATCCTCTGTCCATTCTAATTATCTATGTCCTGTTTCAGTCAATTAATATCATCCTGATCCTCTGTCTATTCTAATTATCTATGCCCTTTTTCAGTCAATTAATATCATCCTGATCCTCTGTCCATTCTAATTATCTATGTCCTTTTTCAGTCAATTACTATCATCCTGATCCTCTGTCTATTCTAATTATCTATGTCCTGTTTCAGTCAATTACTATCATCCTGATCCTCTGTCTATTCTAATTATCTATGTCCTGTTTCAGTCAATTACTATCATCCTGATCCTCTGTCTATTCTAATTATCTATGTCCTGTTTCAGTCAATTACTATCATCCTGATCCTCTGTCTATTCTAATTATCTATGTCCTGTTTCAGTCAATTAATATCATCCTGATCCTCTGATCATTCTAATTATCTCTGTCCTGTTTCAGTCAATTAATATCATCCTGATCCTCTGTCTATTCTAATTATCTATGTCCTTTTTCAGTCAATTAATATCATCCTGATCCTCTGTCCATTCTAATTATCTATGTCCTGTTTCAGTCAATTACTATCATCCTGATCCTCTGTCCATTCTAATTATCTATGTCCTGTTTCAGTCAATTAATATCATCCTGATCCTCTGTCTATTCTAATTATCTATGTCCTGTTTCAGTCAATTACTATCATCCTGATCCTCTGTCTATTCTAATTATCTATGTCCTTTTTCAGTCAATTACTATCATCCTGATCCTCTGTCCATTCTAATTATCTATGTCCTGTTTCAGTCAATTAATATCATCCTGATCCTCTGTCTATTCTAATTATCTATGTCCTTTTTCAGTCAATTAATATCATCCTGATCCTCTGTCTATTCTAATTATCTATGTCCTTTTTCAGTCAATTACTATCATCCTGATCCTCTGTCTATTCTAATTATCTATGTCCTGTTTCAGTCAATTACTATCATCCTGATCCTCTGTCTATTCTAATTATCTATGTCCTGTTTCAGTCAATTACTATCATCCTGATCCTCTGTCCATTCTAATTATCTATGTCCTTTTTCAGTCAATTACTATCATCCTGATCCTCTGTCTATTCTAATTATCTATGTCCTGTTTCAGTCAATTACTATCATCCTGATCCTCTGTCTATTATAATTATCTATGTCCTTTTTCAGTCAATTACTATCATCCTGATCCTCTGTCTATTCTAATTATCTATGTCCTGTTTCAGTCAATTACTATCATCCTGATCCTCTGTCTATTCTAATTATCTATGTCCTTTTTCAGTCAATTACTATCATCCTGATCCTCTGTCTATTCTAATTATCTATGTCCTGTTTCAGTCAATTAATATCATCCTGATCCTCTGTCTATTCTAATTATCTATGTCCTTTTTCAGTCAATTAATATCATCCTGATCCTCTGTCTATTCTAATTATCTATGTCCTTTTTCAGTCAATTACTATCATCCTGATCCTCTGTCTATTCTAATTATCTATGTCCTGTTTCAGTCAATTAATATCATCCTGATCCTCTGTCTATTCTAATTATCTATGTCCTTTTTCAGTCAATTACTATCATCCTGATCCTCTGTCTATTCTAATTATCAATGTCCTGTTTCAGTCAATTACTATCATCCTGATCCTCTGTCTATTCTAATTATCTGTGTCATGTTTCAGTCAATTACTATCATCCTGATCCTCTGTCTATTCTAATTCTCCATGTCCTGTTTCAGTCAATTACTATGATCCTGATCCTCTGTCTATTCTAATTCTCCATGTCCTGTTTCAGTCAATTACTATCATCCTGATCCTCTGTCCATTCTAATTATCTATGTCCTTTTTCAGTCAATTACTATCATCCTGATCCTCTGTCTATTCTAATTATCTATGTCCTGTTTCAGTCAATTACTGCCATCCTGATCCTCTGTCTATTCTAATTATATGTGTCCTGTTTCAGTCAATTACTGTCATCCTGATCCTCTGTCTATTCTAATTATCTGTGTCCTGTTTCAGTCAATTACTATCATCCTGATCCTCTGTCCATTCTAATTATCTATGTCCTGTTTCAGTCAATTACTATCATCCTGACCCTCTGTCCATTCTAATTATCTATGTCCTGTTTCAGTCAATTAATATCATCCTGATCCTCTGTCTATTCTAATTATCTATGTCCTTTTTCAGTCAATTAATATCATCCTGATCCTCTGTCTATTCTAATTATCTATGTCCTTTTTCAGTCAATTACTATCATCCTGATCCTCTGTCCATTCTAATTATCTATGTACTGTTTCAGTCAATTACTATCATCCTGACCCTCTGTCCATTCTAATTATCTATGTCCTGTTTCAGTCAATTAATATCATCCTGATCCTCTGTCTATTCTAATTATCTATGTCCTGTTTCAGTCAATTACTATCATCCTGATCCTCTGTCTATTCTAATTATCAATGTCCTGTTTCAGTCAATTACTATCATCCTGATCCTCTGAACATTCTAATTATCTATGTCCTGTTTCAGTCAATTACTATCATCCTGATCCTCTGTCTATTCTAATTATCTATGTCCTGTTTCAGTCAATTACTATCATCCTGATCCTCTGAACATTCTAATTATCTATGTCCTGTTTCAGTCAATTACTGTCATCCTGATCCTCTGTCTATTCTAATTATCAATGTCCTGTTTCAGTC
Source organism: Heterodontus francisci (assembly GCF_036365525.1). Taxonomy (NCBI): domain Eukaryota; kingdom Metazoa; phylum Chordata; class Chondrichthyes; order Heterodontiformes; family Heterodontidae; genus Heterodontus; species Heterodontus francisci. Next base: position 1,423,741 of record NW_027141814.1, on the reverse strand, counting down.
AATTAATATCATCCTGATCCTCTGTCTATTCTAATTATCTATGTCCTGTTTCAGTCAATTACTGTCATCCTGATCCTCTGTCTATTCTAATTATCTGTGTCCTGTTTCAGTCAATTAATATCATCCTGATCCTCTGTCTATTCTAATTATCTATGTCCTGTTTCAGTCAGTTACTGTCATCCTGATCCTCTGTCTATTCTAATTATCAATGTCCTGTTTCAGTCAATTAATATCATCCTGATCCTCTGTCTATTCTAATTATCTATGTCCTGTTTCAGTCAATTACTGTCATCCTGATCCTCTGTCTATTCTAATTATCTGTGTCCTGTTTCAGTCAATTACTATCATCCTGATCCTCTGTCTATTCTAATTATCTATGTCCAGTTTCAGTCAATTACTATCATCCTGATCCTCTGTCTATTCTAATTATCTATGTCCTGTTTCAGTCAATTACTATCATCCTGATCCTCTGTCTATTCTAATTATCTATGTCCTGTTTCAGTCAATTACTATCATCCTGATCCTCTGTCTATTCTAATTATCTATGTCCTGTTTCAGTCAATTACTATCATCCTGATCCTCTGTCCATTCTCATAATCTATGTCCTGTTTCAGTCAATTACTATCATCCTGATCCTCTGTCTATTCTAATTATCTATGTCCTTTTTCAGTCAATTAATATCATCCTGATCCTCTGTCTATTCTAATTATCTATGTCCTGTTTCAGTCAATTAATATCATCCTGATCCTCTGTCTATTCTAATTATCTATGTCCTGTTTCAGTCAATTACTGTCATCCTGATCCTCTGTCTATTCTAATTATCTGTGTCCTGTTTCAGTCAATTACTATCATCCTGATCCTCTGTCTATTCTAATTATCTATGTCCTTTTTCAGTCAATTAATATCATCCTGATCCTCTGTCCATTCTAATTATCTATGTCCTGTTTCAGTCAATTACTATCATCCTGATCCTCTGTCCATTCTAATTATCTATGTCCTGTTTCACTCAATTACTATCATCCTGATCCTCTGTCTATTCTAATTATCTGTGTCCTGTTTCAGTCAATTACTATCATCCTGATCCTCTGTCCATTCTAATTATCTATGTCCTGTTTCAGTCAATTACTATCATCCTGATCCTCTGTCTATTCTAATTATCTATGTCCTGTTTCAGTCAATTACTATCATCCTGATCCTCTGTCTATTCTAATTATCTATGTCCTGTTTCAGTCAATTACTATCATCCTGATCCTCTGTCCATTCTAATTATCTATGTCCTTTTTCAGTCAATTAATATCATCCTGATCCTCTGTCTATTCTAATTATCAATGTCCTGTTTCAGTCAATTACTATCATCCTGATCCTCTGTCTATTCTAATTATCTGTGTCATGTTTCAGTCAATTAATATCATCCTGATCCTCTGTCTAATCTAATAATCTATGTCCTTTTTCAGTCAATTAATATCATCCTGATACTCTGTCTATTCTAATTATCAATGTCCTGTTTCAGTCAATTACTATCATCCTGATCCTCTGTCAATTCTAATTATCTCTGTCCTGTTTCAGTCAATTACTATCATCCTGATCCTCTGTCCATTCTAATTATCTATGTCCTTTTTCAGTCAATTAATATCATCCTGATCCTCTGTCTATTCTAATTATCAATGTCCTGTTTCAGTCAATTACTATCATCCTGATCCTCTGTCTATTCTAATTATCTATGTCCTGTTTCAGTCAATTACTATCATCCTGATCCTCTGTCCATTCTAATTATCTATGTCCTGTTTCAGTCAATTACTATCATCCTGATCCTCTGTCCATTCTAATTATCTATGTCCTGTTTCAGTCAATTACTATCATCCTGATCCTCTGTCTATTCTAATTATCTATGTCCTGTTTCAGTCAATTACTATCATCCTGATCCTCTGTCTATTCTAATTATCTATGTCCTGTTTCAGTCAATTACTATCATCCTGATCCTCTGTCTATTCTAATTATCTATGTCCTGTTTCAGTCAATTACTATCATCCTGATCCTCTGTCTATTCTAATTATCTATGTCCTGTTTCAGTCAATTACTATCATCCTGATCCTCTGTCTATTCTAATTATCTATGTCCTGTTTCAGTCAATTACTATCATCCTGATCCTCTGTCCATTCTAATTATCTATGTCCTTTTTCAGACAATTACTATCATCCTGATCCTCTGTCCATTCTAATTATCTATGTCCTATTTCAGTCAATTACTATCATCCTGATCCTCTATCTATTCTAATTATCTATGTCCTTTTTCAGTCAATTAATATCATCCTGATCCTCTGTCTATTCTAATTATCAATGTCCTGTTTCAGTCAATTACTATCATCCTGATCCTCTGTCTATTCTAATTATCAATGTCCTTATTCAGTCAATTAATATCATCCTGATACTCTGTCTATTCCAATTATCTATGTCCTGTTTCAGTCAATTACTATCATCCTGATCCTCTGTCTATTCTAATTATCAATGTCCTTTTTCAGTCAATTACTATCATCCTGATCCTCTGTCTATTCTAATTATCAATGTCCTTTTTCAGTCAATTACTATCATCCTGATCCTCTGTCTATTCTAATTATCTATGTCCTTTTTCAGTCAATTAATATCATCCTGATCCTCTGTCTATTCTAATTATCAATGTTCTGTTTCAGTCAATTACTATCATCCTGATCCTCTGTCTATTCTAATTATCTGTGTCCTTTTTCAGTCAATTAATATCATCCTGATCCTCTGTCTATTCTAATTATCAATGTCCTGTTTCAGTCAATTACTATCATCCTGATCCTCTGTCTATTCTAATTATCTGTGTCATGTTTCAGTCAATTACTTTCATCCTGATCCTCTGTCTATTCTAATTATCAATGTCCTGTTTCAGTCAATTACTATCATCCTGATCCTCTGTCTATTCTAATTATCTGTGTCCTTTTTCAGTCAATTAATATCATCCTGATCCTCTGTCTATTCTAATTATCTATGTCCTGTTTCAGTCAATTACTATCATCCTGATCCTCTGTCTATTCTAATTATCTGTGTCCTGTTTCAGTCAATTACTATCATCCTGATCCTCTGTCTATTCTAATTATCTATGTCCTGTTTCAGTCAATTAATATCATCCTGATCCTCTGTCTATTCTAATTATCTATGTCCTGTTTCAGTCAATTACTATCATCCTGATCCTCTGTCCATTCTAATTATCTATGTCCTTTTTCAGACAATTACTATCATCCTGATCCTCTGTCCATTCTAATTATCTATGTCCTGTTTCAGTCAATTACTATCATCCTGATCCTCTATCTATTCTAATTATCTATGTCCTTTTTCAGTCAATTAATATCATCCTGATACTCTGTCTATTCTAATTATCAATGTCCTGTTTCAGTCAATTACTATCATCCTGATCCTCTGTCAATTCTAATTATCTCTGTCCTGTTTCAGTCAATTACTATCATCCTGATCCTCTGTCCATTCTAATTATCTATGTCCTTTTTCAGTCAATTAATATCATCCTGATCCTCTGTCTATTCTAATTATCAATGTCCTGTTTCAGTCAATTACTATCATCCTGATCCTCTGTCTATTCTAATTATCTATGTCCTGTTTCAGTCAATTACTATCATCCTGATCCTCTGTCCATTCTAATTATCTATGTCCTGTTTCAGTCAATTACTATCATCCTGATCCTCTGTCCATTCTAATTATCTATGTCCTGTTTCAGTCAATTACTATCATCCTGATCCTCTGTCTATTCTAATTATCTATGTCCTGTTTCAGTCAATTACTATCATCCTGATCCTCTGTCTATTCTAATTATCTATGTCCTGTTTCAGTCAATTACTATCATCCTGATCCTCTGTCTATTCTAATTATCTATGTCCTGTTTCAGTCAATTACTATCATCCTGATCCTCTGTCTATTCTAATTATCTATGTCCTGTTTCAGTCAATTACTATCATCCTGATCCTCTGTCTATTCTAATTATCTATGTCCTGTTTCAGTCAATTACTATCATCCTGATCCTCTGTCCATTCTAATTATCTATGTCCTTTTTCAGACAATTACTATCATCCTGATCCTCTGTCCATTCTAATTATCTATGTCCTATTTCAGTCAATTACTATCATCCTGATCCTCTATCTATTCTAATTATCTATGTCCTTTTTCAGTCAATTAATATCATCCTGATCCTCTGTCTATTCTAATTATCAATGTCCTGTTTCAGTCAATTACTATCATCCTGATCCTCTGTCTATTCTAATTATCAATGTCCTTATTCAGTCAATTAATATCATCCTGATACTCTGTCTATTCCAATTATCTATGTCCTGTTTCAGTCAATTACTATCATCCTGATCCTCTGTCTATTCTAATTATCAATGTCCTTTTTCAGTCAATTACTATCATCCTGATCCTCTGTCTATTCTAATTATCAATGTCCTTTTTCAGTCAATTACTATCATCCTGATCCTCTGTCTATTCTAATTATCTATGTCCTTTTTCAGTCAATTAATATCATCCTGATCCTCTGTCTATTCTAATTATCAATGTTCTGTTTCAGTCAATTACTATCATCCTGATCCTCTGTCTATTCTAATTATCTGTGTCCTTTTTCAGTCAATTAATATCATCCTGATCCTCTGTCTATTCTAATTATCAATGTCCTGTTTCAGTCAATTACTATCATCCTGATCCTCTGTCTATTCTAATTATCTGTGTCATGTTTCAGTCAATTACTTTCATCCTGATCCTCTGTCTATTCTAATTATCAATGTCCTGTTTCAGTCAATTACTATCATCCTGATCCTCTGTCTATTCTAATTATCTGTGTCCTTTTTCAGTCAATTAATATCATCCTGATCCTCTGTCTATTCTAATTATCTATGTCCTGTTTCAGTCAATTACTATCATCCTGATCCTCTGTCTATTCTAATTATCTGTGTCCTGTTTCAGTCAATTACTATCATCCTGATCCTCTGTCTATTCTAATTATCTATGTCCTGTTTCAGTCAATTAATATCATCCTGATCCTCTGTCTATTCTAATTATCTATGTCCTGTTTCAGTCAATTACTATCATCCTGATCCTCTGTCCATTCTAATTATCTATGTCCTTTTTCAGACAATTACTATCATCCTGATCCTCTGTCCATTCTAATTATCTATGTCCTGTTTCAGTCAATTACTATCATCCTGATCCTCTATCTATTCTAATTATCTATGTCCTTTTTCAGTCAATTAATATCATCCTGATCCTCTGTCTATTCTAATTATCAATGTCCTGTTTCAGTCAATTACTATCATCCTGATCCTCTGTCTATTCTAATTATCAATGTCCTTTTTCAGTCAATTAATATCATCCTGATCCTCTGTCTATTCTAATTATCTATGTCCTGTTTCAGTCAATTACTATCATCCTGATCCTCTGTCTATTCTAATTATCAATGTCCTTTTTCAGTCAATTACTATCATCCTGATCCTCTGTCTATTCTAATTATCAATGTCCTTTTTCAGTCAATTACTATCATCCTGATCCTCTGTCTATTCTAATTATCTATGTCCTGTTTCAGTCAGTTACTATCATCCTGATCCACTGTCTATTCTAATTATCAATGTCCTGTTTCAGTCAACTACTATCATCCTGATCCTCTGTCTATTCTAATTATCTATGTCCTGTTTCAGTCAATTACTATCATCCTGATCCTCTGTCTATTCTAATTATCTGTGTCCTTTTTCAGTCAATTAATATCATCCTGATCCTCTGTCTATTCTAATTATCAATATCCTGTTTCAGTCAATTACTATCATCCTGATCCTCTGTCTATTCTAATTATCTGTGTCCTTTTTCAGTCAATTAATATCTTCCTGATCCTCTGTCTATTCTAATTATCAATGTCCTGTTTCAGTCAATTACTATCATCCTGATCCTCTGTCTATTCTAATTATCTGTGTCATGTTTCAGTCAATTACTATCATCCTGATCCTCTGTCTATTCTAATTATCAATGTCCTGTTTCAGTCAATTACTATCATCCTGATCCTCTGTCTATTCTAATTATCTGTGTCCTTTTTCAGTCAATTAATATCATCCTGATCCTCTGTCTATTCTAATTATCAATGTCCTGTTTCAGTCAATTACTATCATCCTGATCCTCTGTCTATTCTAATTATCTGTGTCATGTTTCAGTCAATTACTCTCATCCTGATCCTCTGTCTATTCTAATTATCAATGTCCTTTTTCAGTCAATTACTATCATCCTGATCCTCTGTCCATTCTAATTATCTATGTCCTGTTTCAGTCAATTACTATCATCCTGATCCTCTGTCTATTCTAATTATCTCTGTCCTTTTTCCGTCAATTAATATCATCCTGATCCTCTGTCTATTCTAATTATCAATGTCCTGTTTCAGTCAATTACTATCATCCTGATCCTCTGTCTATTCTAATTATCTGTGTCATGTTTCAGTCAATTACTATCATCCTGATCCTCTGTCTATTCTAATTATCTATGTCCTGTTTCAGTCAATTACTATCATCCTGATCCTCTGTCTATTCTAATTATCAATGTCCTGTTTCAGTCAATTACTATCATCCTGATCCTCTGTCTATTCTAATTATCTGTGTCATGTTTCAGTCAATTACTATCATCCTGATCCTCTGTCTATTCTAATTATCAATGTCCTGTTTCAGTCAATTACTATCATCCTGATCCTCTGTCTATTCTAATTATCAATGTCCTGTTTCAGTCAATTACTATCATCCTGATCCTCTGTCTATTCTAATTATCTATGTCCTGTTTCAGTCAATTACTATCATCCTGATCCTCTGTCTATTCTAATTATCTATGTCCTGTTTCAGTCAATTACTATCATCCTGATCCTCTGTCTATTCTAATTATCAATGTCCTGTTTCAGTCAATTACTATCATCCTGATCCTCTGTCTATTCTAATTATCAATGTCCTGTTTCAGTCAATTACTATCATCCTGATCCTCTGTCTATTCTAATTATCAATGTCCTGTTTCAGTCAATTACTATCATCCTGATCCTCTGTCTATTCTAATTATCTATGTCCTGTTTCAGTCAATTACTATCATCCTGATCCTCTGTCTATTCTAATTATCTATGTCCTGTTTCAGTCAATTACTATCATCCTGATCCTCTGTCTATTCTAATTATCAATGTCCTGCTTCAGTCAATTAATATCATCCTGATCCTCTGTCTATTCTAATTATCTGTGTCATGTTTCAGTCAATTACTATCATCCTGATCCTCTGTCTATTCTAATTATCAATGTCCTGTTTCAGTCAATTACTATCATCCTGATCCTCTGTCTATTCTAATTATCTATGTCCTGTTTCAGTCAATTACTATCATCCTGATCCTCTGTCTATTCTAATTATCAATGTCCTGTTTCAGTCAATTACTATCATCCTGATCCTCTGTCTATTCTAATTATCTATGTCCTGTTTCAGTCAATTACTATCATCCTGATCCTCTGTCTATTCTAATTATCAATGTCCTTTTTCAGTCAATTAATATCATCCTGATCCTTTGTCTATTCTAATTATCAATGTCCTTTTTCAGTCAATTAATATCATCCTGATCCTCTGTCTATTCTAATTATCTGTGTCATGTTTCAGTCAATTACTATCATCCTGATCCTCTGTCTATTCTAATTATCTATGTCCTGTTTCAGTCAATTACTATCATCCTGATCCTCTGTCTATTCTAATTATCAATGTCCTGTTTCAGTCAATTACTATCATCCTGATCCTCTGTCTATTCTAATTATCTGTGTCATGTTTCAGTCAATTACTATCATCCTGATCCTCTGTCTATTCTAATTATCTATGTCCTTATTCAGTCAATTAATATCATCCTGATCCTCTGTCTATTCTAATTATCTATGTCCTGTTTCAGTCAATTACTATCATCCTGATCCTCTGTCTATTCTAATTATCTGTGTCATGTTTCAGTCAATTACTATCATCCTGATCCTCTGTCTATTCTAATTATCTATGTCCTTTTTCAGTCAATTAATATCATCCTGATCCTCTGTCTATTCTAATTATCTATGTCCTTTTTCAGTCAATTAATATCATCCTGATCCTCTGTCCATTCTAATTATCTATGTCCTGTTTCAGTCAATTACTATCATCCTGATCCTCTGTCCATTCTAATTATCGATGTCCTTTTTCAGTCAATTACTATCATCCTGATCCTCTGTCCATTCTAATTATCTATGTACTGTTTCAGTCAATTACTATCATCCTGATCCTCTGTCTATTCTAATTATCTATGTCCTGTTTCAGTCAATTACTATCATCCTGATCCTCTGTCTATTCTAATTATCAATGTCCTGTTTCAGTCAATTAATATCATCCTGATCCTCTGTCTATTCTAATTATCTGTGTCATGTTTCAGTCAATTACTATCATCCTGATCCTCTGTCTATTCTAATTATCAATGTCCTGTTTCAGTCAATTACTATCATCCTGATCCTCTGTCTATTCTAATTATCTATGTCCTGTTTCAGTCAATTACTATCATCCTGATCCTCTGTCTATTCTAATTATCAATGTCCTGTTTCAGTCAATTACTATCATCCTGATCCTCTGTCTATTCTAATTATCTATGTCCTGTTTCAGTCAATTACTATCATCCTGATCCTCTGTCTATTCTAATTATCAATGTCCTTTTTCAGTCAATTAATATCATCCTGATCCTCTGTCTATTCTAATTATCAATGTCCTTTTTCAGTCAATTAATATCATCCTGATCCTCTGTCTATTCTAATTATCTGTGTCATGTTTCAGTCAATTACTATCATCCTGATCCTCTGTCTATTCTAATTATCTATGTCCTGTTTCAGTCAATTACTATCATCCTGATCCTCTGTCTATTCTAATTATCAATGTCCTGTTTCAGTCAATTACTATCATCCTGATCCTCTGTCTATTCTAATTATCTGTGTCATGTTTCAGTCAATTACTATCATCCTGATCCTCTGTCTATTCTAATTATCTATGTCCTTATTCAGTCAATTAATATCATCCTGATCCTCTGTCTATTCTAATTATCTATGTCCTGTTTCAGTCAATTACTATCATCCTGATCCTCTGTCTATTCTAATTATCTGTGTCATGTTTCAGTCAATTACTATCATCCTGATCCTCTGTCTATTCTAATTATCTATGTCCTTTTTCAGTCAATTAATATCATCCTGATCCTCTGTCTATTCTAATTATCTATGTCCTTTTTCAGTCAATTAATATCATCCTGATCCTCTGTCCATTCTAATTATCTATGTCCTGTTTCAGTCAATTACTATCATCCTGATCCTCTGTCCATTCTAATTATCGATGTCCTTTTTCAGTCAATTACTATCATCCTGATCCTCTGTCCATTCTAATTATCTATGTACTGTTTCAGTCAATTACTATCATCCTGATCCTCTGTCTATTCTAATTATCTATGTCCTGTTTCAGTCAATTACTATCATCCTGATCCTCTGTCTATTCTAATTATCTATGTCCTGTTTCAGTCAATTACTATCATCCTGATCCTCTGTCTATTCTAATTATCTATGTCCTGTTTCAGTCAATTACTATCATCCTGATCCTCTGTCTATTCTAATTATCTATGTCCTGTTTCAGTCAATTACTATCATCCTGATCCTCTGTCTATTCTAATTATCTATGTCCTGTTTCAGTCAATTACTATCATCCTGATCCTCTGTCCATTCTAATTATCTATGTCCTTTTTCAGTCAATTACTATCATCCTGATCCTCTGTCCATTCTAATTATCTATGTACTGTTTCAGTCAATTACTATCATCCTGATCCTCTGTCTATTCTAATTATCTATGTCCTGTTTCAGTCAATTACTATCATCCTGATCCTCTGTCTATTCTAATTATCTATGTCCTTTTTCAGTCAATTAATATCATCCTGATCCTCTGTCTATTCTAATTATCTGTGTCCTGTTTCAGTCAATTACTATCATCCTGATCCTCTGTCCATTCTAATTATCTATGTCCTGTTTCAGTCAATTACTATCATCCTGATCCTCTGTCTATTCTAATTATCTATGTCCTGTTTCAGTCAATTACTATCATCCTGATCCTCTGTCTATTCTAATTATCTATGTCCTGTTTCAGTCAATTACTATCATCCTGATCCTCTGTCCATTCTAATTATCTATGTCCTTTTTCAGTCAATTACTATCATCCTGATCCTCTGTCCATTCTAATTATCTATGTCCTTTTTCAGTCAATTACTATCATCCTGATCCTCTGTCTATTCTAATTATCTATGTCCTGTTTCAGTCAATTACTATCATCCTGATCCTCTGTCTATTCTAATTATCTATGTCCTGTTTCAGTCAATTACTATCATCCTGATCCTCTGTCCATTCTAATTATCTATGTCCTTTTTCAGTCAATTAATATCATCCTGATCCTCTGTCTATTCTAATTATCAATGTCCTGTTTCAGTCAATTACTATCATCCTGATCCTCTGTCTATTCTAATTATCTGTGTCCTGTTTCAGTCAATTACTATCATCCTGATCCTCTGTCTATTCTAATTATCTGTGTCATGTTTCAGTCAATTACTATCATCCTGATCCTCTGTCTATTTTAATTATCAATGTCCTGTTTCAGTCAATTACTATCATCCTGATCCTCTGTCTATTCTAATTATCTATGTCCTGTTTCAGTCAATTACTATCATCCTGATCCTCTGTCTATTCTAATTATCTATGTCCTGTTTCAGTCAATTACTATCATCCTGATCCTCTGTCTATTCTAATTATCAATGTCCTGTTTCAGTCAATTACTATCATCCTGATCCTCTGTCTATTCTAATTATCTGTGTCATGTTTCAGTCAATTACTATCATCCTGATCCTCTGTCCATTCTAATTATCTATGTCCTGTTTCAGTCAATTAATATCATCCTGATCCTCTGTCTATTCTAATTAGCTGTGTCATGTTTCAGTCAATTACTATCATCCTGATCTTCTGTCCATTCTAATTATCTATGTCCTGTTTCAGTCAATTACTATCATCCTAATCCTCTTTCCATTCTAATTATCTATGTCCTGTTTCAGTCAATTACTATCATCCTGATCCTCTGTCTATTCTAATTATCTATGTCCTGTTTCAGTCAATTACTATCATCCTGATCCTCTGTCTATTCTAATTATCTATGTCCTGTTTCAGTCAATTACTATCATCCTGATCCTCTGTCTATTCTAATTATCTATGTCCTTTTTCAGTCAATTAATATCATCCTGATCCTCTGTCTATTCTAATTATCAATGTCCTGTTTCAGTCAATTACTATCATCCTGATCCTCTGTCCATTCTAATTATCTATGTCCTGTTTCAGTCAATTACTATCATCCTGATCCTCTGTCTATTCTAATTATCTATGTCCTGTTTCAGTCAATTACTATCATCCTGATCCTCTGAACATTCTAATTATCTATGTCCTGTTTCAGTCAATTACTATCATCCTGATCCTCTGTCCATTCTAATTATCTATGTCCTGTTTCAGTCAATTACTATCATCCTGATCCTCTGTCCATTCTAAGTATCTATGTCCTGTTTCAGTCAATTACTATCATCCTGATCCTCTGTCCATTCTAATTATCTATGTCCTGTTTCAGTCAATTAATATCATCCTGATCCTCTGTCTATTCTAATTATCTGTGTCATGTTTCAGTCAATTACTATCATCCTGATCCTCTGTCTATTCTAATTATCTATGTCCTTTTTCAGTCAATTAATATCATCCTGATCCTCTGTTGATTCTAATTATCAATGTCCTGTTTCAGTCAATTACTATCATCCTGATCCTCTGTCCATTCTAATTATCAATGTCCTGTTTCAGTCAATTAATATCATCCTGATCCTCTGTCCATTCTAATTATCAATGTCCTGTTTCAGTCAATTACTATCATCCTGATCCTCTGAACATTCTAATTATCTATGTCCTGTTTCAGTCAATTACTATCATCCTGATCCTCTGAACATTCTAATTATCAATGTCCTGTTTCAGTCAATTACTATCATCCTGATCCTCTGTCTATTCTAATTATCTGTGTCATGTTTCAGTCAATTAATATCATCCTGATCCTCTGTCTATTCTAATTATCTATGTCCTGTTTCAGTCAATTACTATCATCCTGATCCTCTGTCCATTCTAATTATCTATGTCCTTTTTCAGTCAATTGCTATCATCCTGATCCTCTGTCCATTCTAATTATCTATGTCCTTTTTCAGTCAATTACTATCATCCTGATCCTCTGTCTATTCTAATTATCTATGTCCTGTTTCAGTCAATTACTATCATCCTGATCCTCTGTCTATTCTAATTATCTATGTCCTGTTTCAGTCAATTACTATCATCCTGATCCTCTGTCCATTCTAATTATCTATGTCCTTTTTCAGTCAATTAATATCATCCTGATCCTCTGTCTATTCTAATTATCAATGTCCTGTTTCAGTCAATTACTATCATCCTGATCCTCTGTCTATTCTAATTATCTGTGTCCTGTTTCAGTCAATTACTATCATCCTGATCCTCTGTCTATTCTAATTATCTGTGTCATGTTTCAGTCAATTACTATCATCCTGATCCTCTGTCTATTCTAATTATCAATGTCCTGTTTCAGTCAATTACTATCATCCTGATCCTCTGTCTATTCTATTTATCTATGTCCTGTTTCAGTCAATTACTATCATCCTGATCCTCTGTCTATTCTAATTATCTATGTCCTGTTTCAGTCAATTACTATCATCCTGATCCTCTGTCTATTCTAATTATCAATGTCCTGTTTCAGTCAATTACTATCATCCTGATCCTCTGTCTATTCTAATTATCTGTGTCATGTTTCAGTCAATTACTATCATCCTGATCCTCTGTCTATTCTAATTATCTATGTCCTGTTTCAGTCAATTAATATCATCCTGATCCTCTGTCTATTCTAATTATCTGTGTCATGTTTCAGTCAATTACTATCATCCTGATCTTCTGTCCATTCTAATTATCTATGTCCTGTTTCAGTCAATTACTATCATCCTAATCCTCTTTCCATTCTAATTATCTATGTCCTGTTTCAGTCAATTACTATCATCCTGATCCTCTGTCTATTCTAATTATCTATGTCCTGTTTCAGTCAATTACTATCATCCTGATCCTCTGTCTATTCTAATTATCTATGTCCTGTTTCAGTCAATTACTATCATCCTGATCCTCTGTCTATTCTAATTATCTATGTCCTTTTTCAGTCAATTAATATCATCCTGATCCTCTGTCTATTCTAATTATCAATGTCCTGTTTCAGTCAATTACTATCATCCTGATCCTCTGTCCATTCTAATTATCTATGTCCTGTTTCAGTCAATTACTATCATCCTGATCCTCTGAACATTCTAATTATCTATGTCCTGTTTCAGTCAATTACTATCATCCTGATCCTCTGTCCATTCTAATTATCTATGTCCTGTTTCAGTCAATTACTATCATCCTGATCCTCTGTCCATTCTAATTATCTATGTCCTGTTTCAGTCAATTAATATCATCCTGATCCTCTGTCTATTCTAATTATCTGTGTCATGTTTCAGTCAATTACTATCATCCTGATCCTCTGTCTATTCTAATTATCTATGTCCTTTTTCAGTCAATTAATATCATCCTGATCCTCTGTCTATTCTAATTATCAATGTCCTGTTTCAGTCAATTACTATCATCCTGATCCTCTGTCCATTCTAATTATCAATGTCCTGTTTCAGTCAATTAATATCATCCTGATCCTCTGTCCATTCTAATTATCAATGTCCTGTTTCAGTCAATTACTATCATCCTGATCCTCTGAACATTCTAATTATCTATGTCCTGTTTCAGTCAATTACTATCATCCTGATCCTCTGAACATTCTAATTATCAATGTCCAGTTTCAGTCAATTACTATCATCCTGATCCTTCTGTCTATTCTAATTATCTGTGTCCTGTTTCAGTCAATTACTATCATCCTGATCCTCTGTCCATTCTAATTATCAATGTCCTGTTTCAGTCAATTACTATCATCCTGATCCTCTGTCTATTCTAATTATCTATGTCCTGTTTCAGTCAATTACTATCATCCTGATCCTCTGTCTATTCTAATTATCAATGTCCTGTTTCAGTCAATTACTATCATCCTGATCCTCTGTCCATTCTAATTATCTATGTCCTGTTTCAGTCAATTAATATCATCCTGATCCTCTGTCCATTCTAATTATCTATGTCCTGTTTCAGTCAATTACTATCATCCTGATCCTCTGTCTATTCTAATTATCAATGTCCTGTTTCAGTCAATTAATATCATCCTGATCCTCTGTCTATTCTAATTATCTATGTCCTGTTTCAGTCAATTAATATCATCCTGATCCTCTGTTCATTCTAATTATCTATGTCCTGTTTCAGTCAATTACTATCATCCTGATCCTCTGTCTATTCTAATTATCTATGTCCTGTTTCAGTCAATTACTATCATCCTGATCCTCTGTCTATTCTAATTATCTATGTCCTGTTTCAGTCAATTACTATCATCCTGATCCTCTGTCTATTCTAATTATCTATGTCCTGTTTCAGTCAATTGCTATCATCCTGATCCTCTGTCTATTCTAATTATCAATGTCCTTTTTCAGTCAATTAATATCATCCTGATCCTCTGTCTATTCTAATTATCTATGTCCTGTTTCAGTCAATTACTATCATCCTGATCCTCTGTCTATTCTAATTATCTATGTCCTGTTTCAGTCAATTACTATCATCCTGATCCTCTGTCTATTCTAATTATCTATGTCCTGTTTCAGTCAATTGCTATCATCCTGATCCTCTGTCTATTCTAATTATCAATGTCCTTTTTCAGTCAATTAATATCATCCTGATCCTCTGTCTATTCTAATTATCTATGTCCTGTTTCAGTCAATTACTATCATCCTGATCCGCTGTCTATTCTAATTATCTATGTCCTGTTTCAGTCAATTGCTATCATCCTGATCCTCTGTCTATTCTAATTATCAATGTCCTTTTTCAGTCAATTAATATCATCCTGATCCTCTGTCTATTCTAATTATCTATGTCCTGTTTCAGTCAATTACTATCATCCTGATCCTCTGTCTATTCTAATTATCTATGTCCTGTTTCAGTCAATTGCTATCATCCTGATCCTCTGTCTATTCTAATTATCACTGTCCTTTTTCAGTCAATTAATATCATCCTGATCCTCTGTCTATTCTAATTATCTATGTCCTGTTTCAGTCAATTACTATCATCCTGATCCTCTGTCGATTCTAATTATCTATGTCCTGTTTCAGTCAATTACAATCATCCTGATCCTCTGTCTATTCTAATTATCAATGTCCTTTTTCAGTCAATTACTATCATCCTGATCCTCTGTCTATTCTAATTATCTATGTCCTGTTTCAGTCAATTACTATCATCCTGATCCTCTGTCTATTCTAATTATCGATGTCCTGTTTCAGTCAATTACTATCATCCTGATCCTCTGTCTATTCTAATTATCAATGTCCTTTTTCAGTCAATTAATATCATCCTGATCCTCTGTCTATTCTAATTATCTATGTCCTGTTTCAGTCAATTAATATCATCCTTATCCTCTGTCTATTCTAATTATCTATGTCCTGTTTCAGTCAATTACTATCATCCTGATCCTCTGTCCATTCTAATTATCTATGTCCTGTTTCAGTCAATTACTATCATCCTGACCCTCTGTCCATTCTAATTATCTATGTCCTGTTTCAGTCAATTACTATCATCCTGATCCTCTGTCTATTCTAATTATCTATGTCCTGTTTCAGTCAATTACTATCATCCTGATCCTCTGTCCATTCAAATTATCTATGTCCTGTTTTAGTCAATTACTATCATCCTGATCCTCTGTCCATTCTAATTATCTATGTCCTGTTTCAGTCAATTACAATCATCCTGATCCTCTGTCTATTCTAATTATCAATGTCCTGTTTCAGTCAATTACTATCATCCTGATCCTCTGTCTATTCTAATTATCTATGTCCTGTTTCAGTCAATTACTATCATCCTGATCCTCTGTCCATTCTAATTATCTATGTCCTGTTTCAGTCAATTACTATCATCCTGATCCTCTGTCTATTCTAATTATCAATGTCCTTTTTCAGTCAATTAATATCATCCTGATCCTCTGTCCATTCTAATTATCTATGTCCTGTTTCAGTCAATTACTATCATCCTGATCCTCTGTCTATTCTAATTATCTATGTCCTTTTTCAGTCAATTAATATCATCCTGATCCTCTTGTCTATTCTAATTATCTATGTCCTGTTTCAGTCAATTACTGTCATCCTGATCCTCTCTCTATTCTAATTATCAATGTCCTTTTTCAGTCAATTAATATCATCCTGATCATCTGTCCATTCTAATTATCTATGTCCTGTTTCAGTCAATTACTATCATCCTGATCCTCTGTCTATTCTAATTATCTATGTCCTGTTTCAGTCAATTAATATCATCCTGATCCTCTGTCTATTCTAATTATCTATGTCCTGTTTCAGTCAATTAATATCATCCTGATCCTCTGTCCATTCTAATTATCAATGTCCTGTTTCAGTCAATTACTATCATCCTGATCCTCTGAACATTCTAATTATCTATGTCCTGTTTCAGTCAATTACTATCATCCTGATCCTCTGAACATTCTAATTATCAATGTCCAGTTTCAGTCAATTACTATCATCCTGATCCTTCTGTCTATTCTAATTATCTGTGTCCTGTTTCAGTCAATTACTATCATCCTGATCCTCTGTCCATTCTAATTATCAATGTCCTGTTTCAGTCAATTACTATCATCCTGATCCTCTGTCTATTCTAATTATCTATGTCCTGTTTCAGTCAATTACTATCATCCTGATCCTCTGTCTATTCTAATTATCAATGTCCTGTTTCAGTCAATTACTATCATCCTGATCCTCTGTCCATTCTAATTATCTATGTCCTGTTTCAGTCAATTAATATCATCCTGATCCTCTGTCCATTCTAATTATCTATGTCCTGTTTCAGTCAATTACTATCATCCTGATCCTCTGTCTATTCTAATTATCAATGTCCTGTTTCAGTCAATTAATATCATCCTGATCCTCTGTCTATTCTAATTATCTATGTCCTGTTTCAGTCAATTAATATCATCCTGATCCTCTGTTCATTCTAATTATCTATGTCCTGTTTCAGTCAATTACTATCATCCTGATCCTCTGTCTATTCTAATTATCTATGTCCTGTTTCAGTCAATTACTATCATCCTGATCCTCTGTCTATTCTAATTATCTATGTCCTGTTTCAGTCAATTACTATGATCCTGATCCTCTGTCTATTCTAATTATCTATGTCCTGTTTCAGTCAATTGCTATCATCCTGATCCTCTGTCTATTCTAATTATCAATGTCCTTTTTCAGTCAATTAATATCATCCTGATCCTCTGTCTATTCTAATTATCTATGTCCTGTTTCAGTCAATTACTATCATCCTGATCCTCTGTCTATTCTAATTATCTATGTCCTGTTTCAGTCAATTACTATCATCCTGATCCTCTGTCTATTCTAATTATCTATGTCCTGTTTCAGTCAATTGCTATCATCCTGATCCTCTGTCTATTCTAATTATCAATGTCCTTTTTCAGTCAATTAATATCATCCTGATCCTCTGTCTATTCTAATTATCTATGTCCTGTTTCAGTCAATTACTATCATCCTGATCCGCTGTCTATTCTAATTATCTATGTCCTGTTTCAGTCAATTGCTATCATCCTGATCCTCTGTCTATTCTAATTATCAATGTCCTTTTTCAGTCAATTAATATCATCCTGATCCTCTGTCTATTCTAATTATCTATGTCCTGTTTCAGTCAATTACTATCATCCTGATCCTCTGTCTATTCTAATTATCTATGTCCTGTTTCAGTCAATTGCTATCATCCTGATCCTCTGTCTATTCTAATTATCACTGTCCTTTTTCAGTCAATTAATATCATCCTGATCCTCTGTCTATTCTAATTATCTATGTCCTGTTTCAGTCAATTACTATCATCCTGATCCTCTGTCGATTCTAATTATCTATGTCCTGTTTCAGTCAATTACAATCATCCTGATCCTCTGTCTATTCTAATTATCAATGTCCTTTTTCAGTCAATTACTATCATCCTGATCCTCTGTCTATTCTAATTATCTATGTCCTGTTTCAGTCAATTACTATCATCCTGATCCTCTGTCTATTCTAATTATCGATGTCCTGTTTCAGTCAATTACTATCATCCTGATCCTCTGTCTATTCTAATTATCAATGTCCTTTTTCAGTCAATTAATATCATCCTGATCCTCTGTCTATTCTAATTATCTATGTCCTGTTTCAGTCAATTAATATCATCCTTATCCTCTGTCTATTCTAATTATCTATGTCCTGTTTCAGTCAATTACTATCATCCTGATCCTCTGTCCATTCTAATTATCTATGTCCTGTTTCAGTCAATTACTATCATCCTGACCCTCTGTCCATTCTAATTATCTATGTCCTGTTTCAGTCAATTACTATCATCCTGATCCTCTGTCTATTCTAATTATCTATGTCCTGTTTCAGTCAATTACTATCATCCTGATCCTCTGTCCATTCAAATTATCTATGTCCTGTTTTAGTCAATTACTATCATCCTGATCCTCTGTCCATTCTAATTATCTATGTCCTGTTTCAGTCAATTACAATCATCCTGATCCTCTGTCTATTCTAATTATCAATGTCCTGTTTCAGTCAATTACTATCATCCTGATCCTCTGTCTATTCTAATTATCTATGTCCTGTTTCAGTCAATTACTATCATCCTGATCCTCTGTCCATTCTAATTATCTATGTCCTGTTTCAGTCAATTACTATCATCCTGATCCTCTGTCTATTCTAATTATCAATGTCCTTTTTCAGTCAATTAATATCATCCTGATCCTCTGTCCATTCTAATTATCTATGTCCTGTTTCAGTCAATTACTATCATCCTGATCCTCTGTCTATTCTAATTATCTATGTCCTTTTTCAGTCAATTAATATCATCCTGATCCTCTTGTCTATTCTAATTATCTATGTCCTGTTTCAGTCAATTACTGTCATCCTGATCCTCTCTCTATTCTAATTATCAATGTCCTTTTTCAGTCAATTAATATCATCCTGATCATCTGTCCATTCTAATTATCTATGTCCTGTTTCAGTCAATTACTATCATCCTGATCCTCTGTCTATTCTAATTATCTATGTCCTGTTTCAGTCAATTAATATCATCCTGATCCTCTGTCTATTCTAATTATCTATGTCCTGTTTCAGTCAATTAATATCATCCTGATCCTCTGTCCATTCTAATTATCTATGTCCTTTTTCAGTCAATTACTATCATCCTGATCATCTGTCTATTCTAATTATCTGTGTCCTGTTTCAGTCAATTACTATCATCCTGATCCTCTGTCTATTCTAATTATCAATGTCCTTTTTCAGTCAATTAATATCACACTGATCCTCTGTCCATTCTAATTATCTATGTCCTGTTTCAGTCAATTACTATCATCCTGATCCTCTGTCCATTCTAATTATCTATGTCCTGTTTCAGTCAATTACTATCATCCTGATCCTCTGTCCATTCTAATTATCTATGTCCTTTTTCAGTCAATTAATATCATCCTGATCCTCTGTCCATTCTAATTATCTATGTCCTTTTTCAGTCAATTACTATCATCCTGATCCTCTGTCTATTCTAATTATCAATGTCCTTTTTCAGTCAATTACTACCATCCTGATCCTCTGTCCATTCTAATTATCTATGTCCTGTTTCAGTCAATTACTATCATCCTGATCCTCTGTCTATTCTAATTATCTATGTCCTTTTTCAGTCAATTACTATCATCCTGATCCTCTGTCTATTCTAATTATCAATGTCCTTTTTCAGTCAATTAATATCATCCTGATCCTCTGTCTATTCTAATTATCTATGTCCTGATTCAGTCAATTACTATCATCCTGATCCTCTGTCCATTCTAATTATCTATGTCCTGTTTCAGTCAATTACAATCATCCTGATCCTCTGTCCATTCTAATTATCAATGTCCTTTTTCAGTCAATTAATATCATCCTGATCCTCTGTCCATTCTAATTATCTATGTCCTGTTTCAGTCAATTACTATCATCCTGATCCTCTGTCTATTCTAATTATCTATGTCCTGATTCAGTCAATTACTATCATCCTGATCCTCTGTCCATTCTAATTATCTATGTCCTGTTTCAGTCAATTACTATCATCCTGATCCTCTGTCTATTCTAATTATCTATGTCCTGATTCAGTCAATTACTATCATCCTGATCCTCTGTCCATTCTAATTATCTATGTCCTGTTTCAGTCAATTAATATCATCCTGATGCTCTGTCTATTCTAATTATCTATGTCCTGTTTCAGTCAATTACTACCATCCTGATCCTCTGTCTATTCTAATTATCTATGTCCTGATTCAGTCAATTACTATCATCCTGATCCTCTGTCCATTCTAATTATCAATGTCCTTTTTCAGTCAATTAATATCATCCTGATCCTCTGTCCATTCTAATTATCAATGTCCTGTTTCAGTCAATTACTATCATCCTGATCCTCTGTCCATTCTAATTATCAATGTCCTTTTTCATTCAATTAATATCATCCTGATCCTCTGTCCATTCTAATTATCAATGTCCTGTTTCAGTCAATTACTATCATCCTGATCCTCTGTCCATTCTAATTATCAATGTCCTTTTTCAGTCAATTAATATCATCCTGACTCTCTGTCCATTCTAATTATCTATGTCCTGTTTCAGTCAATTACTGTCATCCTGATACTCTGTCTATTCTAATTATCTATGTCCTGATTCAGTCAATTACTATCATCCTGATCCTCTGTCCATTCTAATTATCAATGTCCTGTTTCAGTCAATTAATATCATCCTGATCCTCTGTCTATTCTAATTATCTATGTCCTTTTTCAGTCAATTAATATCATCCTGATCCTCTGTCCATTCTAATAATCTATGTCCTGTTTCAGTCAATTACTATCATCCTGATCCTCTGTCTATTCTAATTATCTATGTCCTGATTCAGTCAATTACTATCATCCTGATCCTCTGTCCATTTTAATTATCAATGTCCTGTTTCAGTCAATTACTATCATCCTGATCCTCTGTCTATTATAATTATCTATGTCCTGATTCAGTCAATTACTGTCATCCTGATCCTCTGTCTATTCTAATTATCTATGTCCTGATTCAGTCAATTACTATCATCCTGATCCTCTGTCTATTCGAATTATCTATGTCCTGTTTCAGTCAATTACTATCATCCTGATCCTCTGTCCATTCTAATTATCTATGTCCTTTTTCAGTCAATTACTATCATCCTGATCCTCTGTCTATTCTAATTATCTGTGTCCTGTTTCAGTCAATTACTATCATCCTGATCCTCTGTCTATTCTAATTATCTATGTCCTGATTCAGTCAATTACTGTCATCCTGATCCTCTGTCTATTCTAATTATCTATGTCCTGATTCAGTCAATTACTATCATCCTGATCCTCTGTCCATTCTAATTATCTATGTCCTTTTTCAGTCAATTACTATCATCCTGATCCTCTGTCTATTCTAATTATCTGTGTCCTGTTTCAGTCAATTACTATCATCCTGATCCTCTGTCTATTCTAATTATCAATGTCCTTTTTCAGTCAATTAATATCATCCTGATCCTCTGTCTATTCTAATTATCTATGTCCTGATTCAGTCAATTACAATCATCCGGATCCTCTGTCCATTCTAATTATCAATGTCCTGTTTCAGTCAATTAATATCATCCTGATCCTCTGTCTATTCTAATTATCTATGTCCTTTTTCAGTCAATTAATATCATCCTGATCCTCTGTCCATTCTAATAATCTATGTCCTGATTCAGTCAATTACAATCATCCTGATCCTCTGTCTATTCTAATTATCTATGTCCTGATTCAGTCAATTACTATCATCCTGATCCTCTGTCCATTCTAATTATCAATGTCCTGTTTCAGTCAATTACTATCATCCTGATCCTCTGTCTATTATAATTATCTATGTCCTGATTCAGTCAATTACTGTCATCCTGATCCTCTGTCTATTCTAATTATCTATGTCCTGATTCAGTCAATTACTATCATCCTGATCCTCTGTCTATTCTAATTATCTAAGTCCTGTTTCAGTCAATTACTATCATCCTGATCCTCTGTCTATTCTAATTATCTGTGTCCTGTTTCAGTCAATTACTATCATCCTGATCCTCTGTCTATTCTAATTATCTATGTCCTGATTCAGTCAATTACTATCATCCTGATCCTCTGTCTATTCTAATTATCTATGTCCTGATTCAGTCAATTACTATCATCCTGATCCTCTGTCCATTCTAATTATCTATGTCCTTTTTCAGTCAATTACTATCATCCTGATCCTCTGTCTATTCTAATTATCTGTGTCCTGTTTCAGTCAATTACTATCATCCTGATCCTCTGTCTATTCTAATTATCAATGTCCTTTTTCAGTCAATTAATATCATCCTGATCCTCTGTCCATTCTAATTATCTATGTCCTTTTTCAGTCAATTAATATCATCCTGATCCTCTGTCTATTCTAATTATCTATGTCCTGTTTCAGTCAATTACTGTCATCCTGATCCTCTGTCTATTCTAATTATCAATGTCCTTTTTCAGTCAATTAATATCATCCTGATCCTCTGTCTATTCTAATTATCTATGTCCTGTTTCAGTCAGTTACTATCATCCTGATCCTCTGTCCATTCTAATTATCTCTGTCCTGTTTCAGTCAATTACTATCATCCTGATCCTCTGTCCATTCTAATTATCTATGTCCTGTTTCAGTCAATTACTATCATCCTGATCCTCTGTCCATTCTAATTATCTCTGTCCTGTTTCAGTCAATTACTATCATCCTGATCCTCTGTCCATTCTAATTATCTATGTCCTGTTTCAGTCAATTAATATCATCCTGATCCTCTGTCCATTCTAATTATCTATGTCCTTTTTCAGTCAATTACTATCATCCTGATCCTCTGTCTATTCTAATTATCAATGTCCTTTTTCAGTCAATTAATATCATCCTGATCCTCTGTCCATTCTAATTATCTATGTCCTTTTTCAGTCAATTACTATCATCCTGATCCTCTGTCTATTCTAATTATCAATGTCCTTTTTCAGTCAATTAATATCATCCTGATCCTCTGTCTATTCTAATTATCTATGTCCTGTTTCAGTCAATTACTATCATCCTGATCCTCTGTCCATTCTAATTATCTATGTCCTGTTTCAGTCAATTAATATCATCCTGATCCTCTGTCTATTCTGATTATCTATGTCCTGATTCAGTCAATTACTATCATCCTGATCCTCTGTATATTCTAATTATCTATGTCCTGTTTCAGTCAATTACAATCATCCTGATCCTCTGTCTATTCTAATTATCTATGTCCTGTTTCAGTCAATTAATATCATCCTGATCCTCTGTCCATTCTAATTATCTATGTCCTGTTTCAGTCAATTAATATCATCCTGATCCTCTGTCTATTCTAATTATCTATGTCCTGTTTCAGTCAATTAATATCATCCTGATCCTCTGTCCATTCTAATTATCTATGTCCTGTTTCAGTCAATTAATATCATCCTGATCCTCTGTCTATTCTGATTATCTATGTCCTGTTTCAGTCAATTAATATCATCCTGATCCTCTGTCTATTCTAATTATCTATGTCCTGTTTCAGTCAATTAATATCATCCTGATCCTCTGTCCATTCTAATTATCTATGTCCTGTTTCAGTCAATTACAATCATCCTGATCCTCTGTCTATTCTAATTATCTATGTCCTGTTTCAGTCAATTAATATCATCCTGATCCTCTGTCCATTCTAATTATCTATGTCCTGTTTCAGTCAATTAATATCATCCTGATCCTCTGTCTATTCTGATTATCTATGTCCTGATTCAGTCAATTACTATCATCCTGATCCTCTGTCCATTCTAATTATCTATGTCCTGTTTCAGTCAATTACAATCATCCTGATCCTCTGTCCATTCTAATTATCTATGTCCTGTTTCAGTCAATTAATATCATCCTGATCCTCTGTCTATTCTGATTATCTATGTCCTGATTCAGTCAATTACTATCATCCTGATCCTCTGTCCATTCTAATTATCTATGTCCTGTTTCAGTCAATTACAATCATCCTGATCCTCTGTCTATTCTAAGTATCTATGTCCTTTTTCAGTCAATTACTATCATCCTGATCCTCTGTCTATTCTGATTATCTATGTCCTGTTTCAGTCAATTACTATCATCCTGATCCTCTGTCCATTCTAATTATCTATGTCCTGTTTCAGTCAATTAATATCATCCTGATCCTCTGTCCATTCTAATTATCTATGTCCTTTTTCAGTCAATTACTATCATCCTGATCCTCTGTCTATTCTAATTATCAATGTCCTTTTTCAGTCAATTAATATCATCCTGATCCTCTGTCCATTCTAATTATCTATGTCCTTTTTCAGTCAATTACTATCATCCTGATCCTCTGTCTATTCTAATTATCAATGTCCTTTTTCAGTCAATTAATATCATCCTGATCCTCTGTCTATTCTAATTATCTATGTCCTGTTTCAGTCAATTACTATCATCCTGATCCTCTGTCCATTCTAATTATCTATGTCCTGTTTCAGTCAATTAATATCATCCTGATCCTCTGTCTATTCTGATTATCTATGTCCTGATTCAGTCAATTACTATCATCCTGATCCTCTGTCCATTCTAATTATCTATGTCCTGTTTCAGTCAATTACAATCATCCTGATCCTCTGTCTATTCTAATTATCTATGTCCTGTTTCAGTCAATTAATATCATCCTGATCCTCTGTCCATTCTAATTATCTATGTCCTGTTTCAGTCAATTAATATCATCCTGATCCTCTGTCTATTCTAATTATCTATGTCCTGTTTCAGTCAATTAATATCATCCTGATCCTCTGTCCATTCTAATTATCTATGTCCTGTTTCAGTCAATTAATATCATCCTGATCCTCTGTCTATTCTGATTATCTATGTCCTGTTTCAGTCAATTAATATCATCCTGATCCTCTGTCTATTCTAATTATCTATGTCCTGTTTCAGTCAATTAATATCATCCTGATCCTCTGTCCATTCTAATTATCTATGTCCTGTTTCAGTCAATTACAATCATCCTGATCCTCTGTCTATTCTAATTATCTATGTCCTGTTTCAGTCAATTAATATCATCCTGATCCTCTGTCCATTCTAATTATCTATGTCCTGTTTCAGTCAATTACAATCATCCTGATCCTCTGTCTATTCTAAGTATCTATGTCCTTTTTCAGTCAATTACTATCATCCTGATCCTCTGTCTATTCTGATTATCTATGTCCTGATTCAGTCAATTACTATCATCCTGATCCTCTGTCCATTCTAATTATCTATGTCCTTTTTCAGTCAATTAATATCATCCTGATCCTCTGTCTATTCTAATTATCTATGTCCTGTTTCAGTCAATTACTGTCATCCTGATCCTCTGTCTATTCTAATTATCTATGTCCTGATTCAGTCAATTACTATCATCCTGATCCTCTGTCCATTCTAATTATCTATGTCCTGTTTCAGTCAATTAAAATCATCCTGATCCTCTGTCCATTCTAATTATCTATGTCCTGTTTCAGTCAATTAATATCATCCTGATCCTCTGTCTATTCTAATTATCTATGTCCTGTTTCAGTCAATTACTATCATCCTGATCCTCTGTCCATTCTAATTATCTATGTCCTGTTTCAGTCAATTAATATCATCCTGATCCTCTGTCTATTCTGATTATCTATGTCCTGATTCAGTCAATTACTATCATCCTGATCCTCTGTCCATTCTAATTATCTATGTCCTGTTTCAGTCAATTACTATCATCCTGATCCTCTGTCCATTCTAATTATCTATGTCCTTTTTCAGTCAATTAATATCATCCTGATCCTCTGTCTATTCTAATTATCTATGTCCTGTTTCAGTCAATTACTGTCATCCTGATCCTCTGTCTATTCTAATTATCTATGTCCTGATTCAGTCAATTACTATCATCCTGATCCTCTGTCCATTCTAATTATCAATGTCCTGTTTCAGTCAATTACTATCATCCTGATCCTCTGTCTATTTTAATTATCTATGTCCTGTTTCAGTCAATTACTATCATCCTGATCCTCTGTCTATTCTAATTATCAATGTCCTTTTTCAGTCAATTAATATCATCCTGATCCTCTGTCCATTCTAATTATCTATGTCCTTTTTCAGTCAATTAATATCATCCTGATCCTCTGTCTATTCTAATTATCAATGTCCTGTTTCAGTCAATTACTATCATCCTGATCCTCTGTCTATTCTAATTATCTATGTCCTTTTTCAGTCAATTAATATCATCCTGATCCTCTGTCCATTCTAATTATCTATGTCCTGTTTCAGTCAATTAATATCATCCTGATCCTCTGTCCATTCTAATTATCTATGTCCTGTTTCAGTCAATTACTATCATCCTGATCCTCTGTCTATTCTAATTATCAATGTCCTGTTTCAGTCAATTACTATCATCCTGATCCTCTGTCCATTCTAATTATCTATGTCCTGTTTCAGTCAATTAATATCATCCTGATCCTCTGTCCATTCTAATTATCTATGTCCTGTTTCAGTCAATTACTATCATCCTGATCCTCTGTCTATTCTAATTATCTATGTCCTTTTTCAGTCAATTAATATCATCCTGATCCTCTGTCTATTCTAATTATCTATGTCCTGTTTCAGTCAATTAATATCATCCTGATCCTCTGTCCATTCTAATTATCTATGTCCTGTTTCAGTCAATTACTATCATCCTGATCCTCTGTCCATTCTAATTATCTATGTCCTGTTTCAGTCAATTAATATCATCCTGATCCTCTGTCCATTCTAATTATCTATGTCCTGTTTCAGTCAATTAATATCATCCTGATCCTCTGTCTATTCTAATTATCTATGTCCTGTTTCAGTCAATTACTATCATCCTGATCCTCTGTCTATTCTAATTATCAATGTCCTGTTTCAGTCAATTAATATCATCCTGATCCTCTGTCTATTCTAATTATCTATGTCCTGTTTCAGTCAATTACTATCATCCTGATCCTCTGTCTATTCTAATTATCTATGTCCTGTTTCAGTCAATTACTATCATCCTGATCCTCTGTCTATTCTAATTATCAATGTCCTGTTTCAGTCAATTAATATCATCCTGATCCTCTGTCTATTCTAATTATCTATGTCCTGTTTCAGTCAATTACTATCATCCTGATCCTCTGTCCATTCTAATTATCTATGTCCTGTTTCAGTCAATTACTATCATCCTGATCCTCTGTCCATTCTAATTATCAATGTCCTGTTTCAGTCAATTACTATCATCCTGATCCTCTGTCTATTCTAATTATCAATGTCCTTTTTCAGTCAATTAATATCATCCTGATCCTCTGTCTATTCTAATTATCTATGTCCTGTTTCAGTCAATTACTATCATCCTGATCCTCTGTCTATTCTAATTATCAATGTCCTGTTTCAGTCAATTACTATCATCCTGATCCTCTGAACATTCTAATTATCTCTGTCCTGTTTCAGTCAATTACTATCATCCTGATCCTCTGTCTATTCTAATTATCTATGTCCTGTTTCAGTCAATTACTATCATCCTGATCCTCTGTCTATTCTAATTATCTGTGTCATGTTTCAGTCAATTACTATCATCCTGATCCTCTGTCTATTCTAATTATCTATGTCCTGTTTCAGTCAATTAATATCATCCTGATCCTCTGTCTATTCTAATTATCTATGTCCTGTTTCAGTCAATTACTATCATCTTGATCCTCTGAACATTCTAATTATCTCTGTCCTGTTTCAGTCAATTACTATCATCCTGATCCTCTGTCTATTCTAATTATCTATGTCCTGTTTCAGTCAATTACTATCATCCTGATCCTCTGTCTATTCTAATTATCTATGTCCTGTTTCAGTCAATTACTATCATCCTGATCCTCTGTCTATTCTAATTATCTATGTCCTGTTTCAGTCAATTACTATCATCCTGATCCTCTGAACATTCTAATTATCTCTGTCCTGTTTCAGTCAATTACTATCATCCTGATCCTCTGTCTATTCTAATTATCTATGTCCTGTTTCAGTCAATTAATATCATCCTGATCCTCTGTCTATTCTAATTATCTATGTCCTGTTTCAGTCAATTACTATCATCCTGATCCTCTGAACATTCTAATTATCTCTGTCCTGTTTCAGTCAATTACTATCATCCTGATCCTCTGTCTATTCTAATTATCTATGTCCTGTTTCAGTCAATTAATATCATCCTGATCCTCTGTCTATTCTAATTATCTATGTCCTGTTTCAGTCAATTACTATCATCCTGATCCTCTGTCTATTCTAATTATCTGTGTCATGTTTCAGTCAATTACTATCATCCTGATCCTCTGTCTATTCTAATTATCAATGTCCTGTTTCAGTCAATTACTATCATCCTGATCCTCTGTCTATTCTAATTATCTATGTCCTGTTTCAGTCAATTACTATCATCCTGATCCTCTGTCTATTCTAATTATCAATGTCCTTTCTCAGTCAATTAATATCATCCTGATCCTCTGTCCATTCTAATTATCAATGTCCTGTTTCAGTCAATTACTATCATCCTGATCCTCTGTCTATTCTAATTATCAATGTCCTGTTTCAGTCAATTACTATCATCCTGATCCTCTGTCTATTCTAATTATCAATGTCCTGTTTCAGTCAATTACTATCATCCTGATCCTCTGAACATTCTAATTATCTCTGTCCTGTTTCAGTCAATTACTATCATCCTGATCCTCTGTCTATTCTAATTATCTATGTCCTGTTTCAGTCAATTAATATCATCCTGATCCTCTGTCTATTCTAATTATCTATGTCCTGTTTCAGTCAATTACTATCATCCTGATCCTCTGTCTATTCTAATTATCTGTGTCATGTTTCAGTCAATTACTATCATCCTGATCCTCTGTCTATTCTAATTATCAATGTCCTGTTTCAGTCAATTACTATCATCCTGATCCTCTGTCTATTCTAATTATCTATGTCCTGTTTCAGTCAATTACTATCATCCTGATCCTCTGTCTATTCTAATTATCAATGTACTTTCTCAGTCAATTAATATCATCCTGATCCTCTGTCCATTCTAATTATCAATGTCCTGTTTCAGTCAATTACTATCATCCTGATCCTCTGTCTATTCTAATCATCAATGTCCTGTTTCAGTCAATTACTATCATCCTGATCCTCTGTCTATTCTAATTATCAATGTCCTGTTTCAGTCAATTACTATCATCCTGATCCTCTGTCTATTCTAATTATCTATGTCCTGTTTCAGTCAATTACTATCATCCTGATACTCTGTCTATTCTAATTATCTGTGTCATGTTTCAGTCAATTACTATCATCCTGATCCTCTGTCTATTCTAATTATCTATGTCCTGTTTCAGTCAATTACTATCATCCTGATCCTCTGTCTATTCTAATTATCTATGTCCTGTTTCAGTCAATTACTATCATCCTGATCCTCTGTCTATTCTAATTATCTATGTCCTTTTTCAGTCAATTAATATCATCCTGATCCTCTGTCTATTCTAATTATCTATGTCCTGTTTCAGTCAATTAATATCATCCTGATCCACTGTCCATTCTAATTATCTATGTCCTGTTTCAGTCAATTACTATCATCCTGATCCTCTGTACATTCTAATTATCTATGTCCTGTTTCAGTCAATTACTATCATCCTGATCCTCTGTCTATTCTAATTATCTATGTCCTTTTTCAGTCAATTACTATCATCCTGATCCTCTGTCTATTCTAATTATCTATGTCCTGTTTCAGTCAATTACTATCATCCTGATCCTCTGTCTATTCTAATTATCTATGTCCTTTTTCAGTCAATTACTATCATCCTGATCCTCTGTCTATTCTAATTATCTATGTCCTGTTTCAGTCAATTACTATCATCCTGATCCTCTGTACATTCTAATTATCTATGTCCTGTTTCAGTCAATTACTATCATCCTGATCCTCTGTCTATTCTAATTATCTATGTCCTTTTTCAGTCAATTAATATCATCCTGATCCTCTGTCCATTCTAATTATCTATGTCCTGTTTCAGTCAATTACTATCATCCTGATCCATTGTACATTCTAATTATCTATGTCCTGTTTCAGTCAATTACTATCATCCTGATCCTCTGTCCTTTCTAATTATCTATGTCCTGTTTCAGTCAATTACTATCATCCTGATCCTCTGTCCATTCTAATTATCTATGTCCTTTTTCAGTCAATTACTATCATCCTGATCCTCTGTCTATTCTAATTATCTATGTCCTTTTTCAGTCAATTAATATCATCCTGATCCTCTGTCCATTCTAATTATCTCTGTCCTGTTTCAGTCAATTACTATAATCCTGATCCTCTGTCTATTCTAATTATCTATGTCCTGTTTCAGTCAATTACTATCATCCTGATCCTCTGTCTATTCTAATTATCTATGTCCTGTTTCAGTCAATTACTATCATCCTGATCCTCTGACCATTCTAATTATCTATGTCCTGTTTCAGTCAATTACTATCATCTCTGATCCTCTGTCTATTCTAATTATCTATGTCCTGTTTCAGTCAATTACTATCATCCTGATCCTCTGACCATTCTAATTATCTGTGTCATGTTTCAGTCAATTACTTTCATCCTGATCCTCTGTCCATTCTAATTATCTATGTCCTGTTTCAGTCAATTACTATCATCCTGATCCTCTGTCTATTCTAATTATCTATGTCCTGTTTCAGTCAATTACTATCATCCTGATCCTCTGACCATTCTAATTATCTGTGTCATGTTTCAGTCAATTACTATCATCCTGATCCTCTGACCATTCTAATTATCTGTGTCATGTTTCAGTCAATTACTATCATCCTGATCCTCTGTCTATTCTAATTATCTATGTCCTGTTTCAGTCAATTACTATCATCCTGATACTCTGTCTATTCTAATTATCTATGTCCTGTTTCAGTCAATTACTATCATCCTGATCCTCTGTCTATTCTAATTATCTATGTCCTGTTTCAGTCAATTACTATCATCCTGATCCTCTGTCTATTCTAATTATCTATGTCCTGTTTCAGTCAATTACTATCATCCTGATCCTCTGTCTATTCTAATTATCTATGTCCTGTTTCAGTCAATTACTATCATCCTGATCCTCTGACCATTCTAATTATCTATGTCCTGTTTCAGTCAATTACTATCATCCTGATCCTCTGTCCATTCTAATTATCTATGTCCTTTTTCAGTCAATTAATATCATCCTGATCCTCTGTCTATTCTAATTATCTGTGTCATGTTTCAGTCAATTACTATCATCCTGATCCTCTGTCTATTCTAATTATCTATGTCCTGTTTCAGTCAATTACTATCATCCTGACTCTCTGTCCATTCTAATTATCTATGTCCTGTTTCAGTCAATTACTATCATCCTCATCCTCTGTCTATTCTAATTATCTATGTCCTTTTTCAGTCAATTACTATCATCCTGATCCTCTGTCTATTCTAATTATCTATGTCCTGTTTCAGTCAATTACTATCATCCTGATCCTCTGTCTATTCTAATTATCTATGTCCTGTTTCAGTCAATTACTATCATCCTGACGCTCTGTCTATTCTAATTATCTATGTCCTGTTTCAGTCAATTACTATCATCCTGATCCTCTGCCCATTCTAATTATCTGTGTCACGTTTCAGTCAATTACTATCATCCTGATCCTCTGACCATTCTAATTATCTGTGTCATGTTTCAGTCAATTACTATCATCCTGATCCTCTGTCCATTCTAATTATCTATGTCCTGTTTCAGTCAATTACTATCATCCTGATCCTCTGTCTATTCTAATTATCTATGTCCTGTTTCAGTCAATTACTATCATCCTGATCCTCTGTCTATTCTAATTATCTATGTCCTGTTTCAGTCAATTACTATCATCCTGATCCTCTGTCTATTCTAATTATCTATGTCCTGTTTCAGTCAATTACTATCATCCTGATCCTCTGTCTATTCTAATTATCTATGTCCTGTTTCAGTCAATTACTATCATCCTGATCCTCTGACCATTCTAATTATCTATGTCCTGTTTCAGTCAATTACTATCATCCTGATCCTCTGTCCATTCTAATTATCTATGTCCTTTTTCAGTCAATTAATATCATCCTGATCCTCTGTCTATTCTAATTATCTGTGTCATGTTTCAGTCAATTACTATCATCCTGATCCTCTGTCTATTCTAATTATCTATGTCCTGTTTCAGTCAATTACTATCATCCTGACTCTCTGTCTATTCTAATTATCTATGTCCTGTTTCAGTCAATTACTATCATCCTCATCCTCTGTCTATTCTAATTATCTATGTCCTTTTTCAGTCAATTACTATCATCCTGATCCTCTGTCTATTCTAATTATCTATGTCCTGTTTCAGTCAATTACTATCATCCTGATCCTCTGTCTATTCTAATTATCTATGTCCTGTTTCAGTCAATTACTATCATCCTGACTCTCTGTCTATTCTAATTATCTATGTCCTGTTTCAGTCAATTACTATCATCCTCATCCTCTGTCTATTCTAATTATCTATGTCCTGTTTCAGTCAATTACTATCATCCTCATCCTCTGTCTATTCTAATTATCTGTGTCATGTTTCAGTCAATTACCATCATCCTGATCCTCTGTCCATTCTAATTATCTATGTCCTGTTTCAGTCAATTACTATCATCCTGATCCTCTGTCTATTCTAATTATCTGTGTCCTTTTTCAGTCAATTACTGTCATCCTGATCCTCTGTCTATTCTAATTATCTATGTCCTGTTTCAGTCAATTACTATCATCCTGATCCTCTGTATATTCTAATTATCTATGTCCTGTTTCAGTCAATTACTATCATCCTGATCCTCTGTCTATTCTAATTATCTGTGTCCTTTTTCAGTCAATTACTATCATCCTGATCCTCTGTCTATTCTAATTATCTATGTCCTGTTTCAGTCAATTACTATCATCCTGATCCTCTGTCTATTCTAATTATCTGTGTCCTTTTTCAGTCAATTAATATCATCCTGATCCTCTGACCATTCTAATTATCTGTGTCATGTTTCAGTCAATTACTTTCATCCTGATCCTCTGTCCATTCTAATTATCTATGTCCTGTTTCAGTCAATTACTATCATCCTGATCCTCTGTCTATTCTAATTATCTATGTCCTGTTTCAGTCAATTACTATCATCCTGATCCTCTTACCATTCTAATTATCTGTGTCATGTTTCAGTCAATTACTATCATCCTGATCCTCTGACCATTCTAATTATCTGTGTCATGTTTCAGTCAATTACTATCATCCTGATCCTCTGTCTATTCTAATTATCTATGTCCTGTTTCAGTCAATTACTATCATCCTGATACTCTGTCTATTCTAATTATCTATGTCCTGTTTCAGTCAATTACTATCATCCTGATCCTCTGTCTATTCTAATTATCTATGTCCTGTTTCAGTCAATTACTATCATCCTGATCCTCTGTCTATTCTAATTATCTATGTCCTGTTTCAGTCAATTACTATCATCCTGATCCTCTGTCTATTCTAATTATCTATGTCCTGTTTCAGTCAATTACTATCATCCTGATCCTCTGACCATTCTAATTATCTATGTCCTGTTTCAGTCAATTACTATCATCCTGATCCTCTGTCCATTCTAATTATCTATGTCCTTTTTCAGTCAATTAATATCATCCTGATCCTCTGTCTATTCTAATTATCTGTGTCATGTTTCAGTCAATTACTATCATCCTGATCCTCTGTCTATTCTAAATATCTATGTCCTGTTTCAGTCAATTACTATCATCCTGACTCTCTGTCCATTCTAATTATCTATGTCCTGTTTCAGTCAATTACTATCATCCTCATCCTCTGTCTATTCTAATTATCTATGTCCTTTTTCAGTCAATTACTATCATCCTGATCCTCTGTCTATTCTAATTATCTATGTCCTGTTTCAGTCAATTACTATCATCCTGATCCTCTGTCTATTCTAATTATCTATGTCCTGTTTCAGTCAATTACTATCATCCTGACTCTCTGTC
Organism: Heterodontus francisci; assembly: GCF_036365525.1. Classification (NCBI taxonomy): domain Eukaryota; kingdom Metazoa; phylum Chordata; class Chondrichthyes; order Heterodontiformes; family Heterodontidae; genus Heterodontus; species Heterodontus francisci. The sequence continues at coordinate 1,389,326 of NW_027141814.1, read as the reverse complement.
TATTCTAATTATCTATGTCCTGTTTCAGTCAATTACTATCATCCTGATCCTCTGACCATTCTAATTATCTGTGTCACGTTTCAGTCAATTACTATCATCCTGATCCTCTGACCATTCTAATTATCTGTGTCATGTTTCAGTCAATTACTATCATCCTGATCCTCTGTCTATTCTAATTATCTATGTCCTGTTTCAGTCAATTACTATCATCCTGATCCTCTGTCTATTCTAATTATCTATGTCCTGTTTCAGTCAATTACTATCATCCTGATCCTCTGTCTATTCTAATTATCTATGTCCTGTTTCAGTCAATTACTATCATCCTGATCCTCTGTCTATTCTAATTATCTATGTCCTGTTTCAGTCAATTACTATCATCCTGATCCTCTGTCTATTCTAATTATCTATGTCCTGTTTCAGTCAATTACTATCATCCTGATCCTCTGACCATTCTAATTATCTATGTCCTGTTTCAGTCAATTACTATCATCCTGATCCTCTGTCCATTCTAATTATCTATGTCCTTTTTCAGACAATTATTATCATCCTGATCCTCTGTCTATTCTAATTATCTGTGTCATGTTTCAGTCAATTACTATCATCCTGATCCTCTGTCTATTCTAATTATCTATGTCCTGTTTCAGTCAATTACTATCATCCTGACTCTCTGTCTATTCTAATTATCTATGTCCTGTTTCAGTCAATTACTATCATCCTCATCCTCTGTCTATTCTAATTATCTATGTCCTTTTTCAGTCAATTACTATCATCCTGATCCTCTGTCTATTCTAATTATCTATGTCCTGTTTCAGTCAATTACTATCATCCTGATCCTCTGTCTATTCTAATTATCTATGTCCTGTTTCAGTCAATTACTATCATCCTGACTCTCTGTCTATTCTAATTATCTATGTCCTGTTTCAGTCAATTACTATCATCCTCATCCTCTGTCTATTCTAATTATCTATGTCCTGTTTCAGTCAATTACTATCATCCTCATCCTCTGTCTATTCTAATTATCTGTGTCATGTTTCAGTCAATTACCATCATCCTGATCCACTGTCCATTCTAATTATCTATGTCCTGTTTCAGTCAATTACTATCATCCTGATCCTCTGTCTATTCTAATTATCTGTGTCCTTTTTCAGTCAATTACTGTCATCCTGATCCTCTGTCTATTCTAATTATCTATGTCCTGTTTCAGTCAATTACTATCATCCTGATCCTCTGTATATTCTAATTATCTATGTCCTGTTTCAGTCAATTACTATCATCCTGATCCTCTGTCTATTCTAATTATCTGTGTCCTTTTTCAGTCAATTACTATCATCCTGATCCTCTGTCTATTCTAATTATCTATGTCCTGTTTCAGTCAATTACTATCATCCTGATCCTCTGTCTATTCTAATTATCTGTGTCCTTTTTCAGTCAATTACTATCATCCTGATCCTCTGTCTATTCTAATTATCTATGTCCTGTTTCAGTCAATTACTATCATCCTGATCCTCTGTCTATTCTAATTATCTGTGTCCTTTTTCAGTCAATTACTATCATCCTGATCCTCTGTCTATTCTAATTATCTATGTCCTGTTTCAGTCAATTACTATCATCCTGATCCTCTGTCTATTCTAATTATCTATGTCCTGTTTCAGTCAATTACTATCATCCTGATCCTCTGTCCATTCTAATTATCTATGTCCTGTTTCTGTCAATTACTATCATCCTGATCCTCTGACCATTCTAATTATCTGTGTCATGTTTCAGTCAATTACTATCATCCTGATCCTCTGTCTATTCTAATTATCTATGTCCTGTTTCAGTCAATTACTATCATCCTGATCCTCTGTCTATTCTAATTATCTGTGTCATGTTTCAGTCAATTACTATCATCCTGATCCTCTGTCTATTCTAATTATCTATGTCCTGTTTCAGTCAATTACTATCATCCTGACTCTCTGTCTATTCTAATTATCTATGTCCTGTTTCAGTCAATTACTATCATCCTCATCCTCTGTCTATTCTAATTATCTATGTCCTTTTTCAGTCAATTACTATCATCCTGATCCTCTGTCTATTCTAATTATCTATGTCCTGTTTCAGTCAATTACTATCATCCTGATCCTCTGTCTATTCTAATTATCTATGTCCTGTTTCAGTCAATTACTATCATCCTGACTCTCTGTCTATTCTAATTATCTATGTCCTGTTTCAGTCAATTACTATCATCCTCATCCTCTGTCTATTCTAATTATCTATGTCCTGTTTCAGTCAATTACTATCATCCTCATCCTCTGTCTATTCTAATTATCTGTGTCATGTTTCAGTCAATTACCATCATCCTGATCCTCTGTTCATTCTAATAATCTATGTCCTGTTTCAGTCAATTACTATCATCCTGATCCTCTGTCTATTCTAATTATCTGTGTCCTTTTTCAGTCAATTACTGTCATCCTGATCCTCTGTCTATTCTAATTATCTATGTCCTGTTTCAGTCAATTACTATCATCCTGATCCTCTGTCTATTCTAATTATCTATGTCCTGTTTCAGTCAATTACTATCATCCTGATCCTCTGTCTATTCTAATTATCTGTGTCCTTTTTCAGTCAATTACTATCATCCTGATCCTCTGTCTATTCTAATTATCTATGTCCTGTTTCAGTCAATTACTATCATCCTGATCCTCTGTCTATTCTAATTATCTGTGTCCTTTTTCAGTCAATTAATATCATCCTGATCCTCTGTCTATTCTAATTATCTATGTCCTGTTTCAGTCAATTACTATCATCCTGATCCTCTGTCCATTCTAATTATCTATGTCCTGTTTCAGTCAATTACTATCATCCTGATCCTCTGACCATTCTAATTATCTGTGTCATGTTTCAGTCAATTACTATCATCCTGATCCTCTGTCTATTCTAATTATCTATGTCCTGTTTCAGTCAATTACTATCATCCTGATCCTCTGTCTATTCTAATTATCTATGTCCTGTTTCAGTCAATTACTATCATCCTGATCCTCTGTCTATTCTAATTATCTATGTCCTGTTTCAGTCAATTACTATCATCCTGATCCTCTGTCTATTCTAATTATCTATGTCCTGTTTCAGTCAATTACTGTCATCCTGATCCTCTGTCTATTCTAATTATCTATGTCCTGTTTCAGTCAATTACTATCATCCTGATCCTCTGTCTATTCTAATTATCTATGTCCTGTTTCAGTCAATTACTATCATCCTGATCCTCTGACCATTCTAATTATCTATGTCCTGTTTCAGTCAATTACTATCATCCTGATCCTCTGTCCATTCTAATTATCTATGTCCTTTTTCAGTCAATTAATATCATCCTGATCCTCTGTCTATTCTAATTATCTGTGTCATGTTTCAGTCAATTACAATCATCCTGATCCTCTGTCTATTCTAATTATCTATGTCCTGTTTCAGTCAATTACTATCATCCTGATCCTCTGTCTATTCTAATTATCTATGTCCTGTTTCAGTCAATTACTATCATCCTGATCCTCTGTCTATTCTAATTATCTATGTCCTGTTTCAGTCAATTACTATCATCCTGACTCTCTGTCTATTCTAATTATCTATGTCCTGTTTCAGTCAATTACTATCATCCTCATCCTCTGTCTATTCTAATTATCTATGTCCTGTTTCAGTCAATTACTATCATCCTCATCCTCTGTCTATTCTAATTATCTGTGTCATGTTTCAGTCAATTACCATCATCCTGATCCTCTGTCCATTCTAATAATCTATGTCCTGTTTCAGTCAATTACTATCATCCTGATCCTCTGTCTATTCTAATTATCTGTGTCCTTTTTCAGTCAATTACTGTCATCCTGATCCTCTGTCTATTCTAATTATCTATGTCCTGTTTCAGTCAATTACTATCATCCTGATCCTCTGTCTATTCTAATTATCTATGCCCTGTTTCAGTCAATTACTATCATCCTGATCCTCTGTCTATTCTAATTATCTGTGTCCTTTTTCAGTCAATTACTATCATCCTGATCCTCTGTCTATTCTAATTATCTATGTCCTGTTTCAGTCAATTACTATCATCCTGATCCTCTGTCTATTCTAATTATCTGTGTCCTTTTTCAGTCAATTAATATCATCCTGATCCTCTGTCTATTCTAATTATCTATGTCCTGTTTCAGTCAATTTCTATCATCCTGATCCTCTGTCCATTCTAATTATCTATGTCCTGTTTCAGTCAATTACTATCATCCTGATCCTCTGTCTATTCTAATTATCTATGTCCTGTTTCAGTCAATTACTATCATCCTGATCCTCTGTCTATTCTAATTATCTGTGTCCTTTTTCAGTCAATTACTATCATCCTGATCCTCTGTCTATTCTAATTATCTATGTCCTGTTTCAGTCAATTACTATCATCCTGATCCTCTGTCTATCCTAATTATCTGTGTCCTTTTTCAGTCAATTAATATCATCCTGATCCTCTGTCTATTCTAATTATCTATGTCCTGTTTCAGTCAATTACTATCATCCTGATCCTCTGTCCATTCTAATTATCTATGTCCTGTTTCAGTCAATTACTATCATCCTGATCCTCTGTTTATTCTAATTATATATGTCCTGTTTCAGTCAATTACTATCATCCTGATCCTCTGAACATTCTAATTATCTATGTCCTGTTTCAGTCAATTACTATCATCCTGATCCTCTGTCCATTCTAATTATCAATGTCCTGTTTCAGTCAATTACTATCATCCTGATCCTCTGTCCATTCTAATTATCTGTGTCCTTTTTCAGTCAATTAATATCATCCTGATCCTCTGTCTATTCTAATTATCTATGTCCTGTTTCAGTCAATTACTATCATCCTCATCCTCTGTCTATTCTAATTATCTGTGTCATGTTTCAGTCAATTACCATCATCCTGATCCTCTGTCCATTCTAATAATCTATGTCCTGTTTCAGTCAATTACTATCATCCTGATCCTCTGTCTATTCTAATTATCTGTGTCCTTTTTCAGTCAATTACTGTCATCCTGATCCTCTGTCTATTCTAATTATCTATGTCCTGTTTCAGTCAATTACTATCATCCTGATCCTCTGTCTATTCTAATTATCTATGCCCTGTTTCAGTCAATTACTATCATCCTGATCCTCTGTCTATTCTAATTATCTGTGTCCTGTTTCAGTCAATTACTATCATCCTGATCCTCTGTCTATTCTAATTATCTATGTCCTGTTTCAGTCAATTACTATCATCCTGATCCTCTGTCTATTCTAATTATCTGTGTCCTTTTTCAGTCAATTAATATCATCCTGATCCTCTGTCTATTCTAATTATCTATGTCCTGCTTCAGTCAATTTCTATCATCCTGATCCTCTGTCCATTCTAATTATCTATGTCCTGTTTCAGTCAATTACTATCATCCTGATCCTCTGTCTATTCTAATTATCTATGTCCTGTTTCAGTCAATTACTATCATCCTGATCCTCTGTCTATTCTAATTATCTGTGTCCTTTTTCAGTCAATTACTATCATCCTGATCCTCTGTCTATTCTAATTATCTATGTCCTGTTTCAGTCAATTACTATCATCCTGATCCTCTGTCTATCCTAATTATCTGTGTCCTTTTTCAGTCAATTAATATCATCCTGATCCTCTGTCTATTCTAATTATCTATGTCCTGTTTCAGTCAATTACTATCATCCTGATCCTCTGTCCATTCTAATTATCTATGTCCTGTTTCAGTCAATTACTATCATCCTGATCCTCTGTCTATTCTAATTATATATGTCCTGTTTCAGTCAATTACTATCATCCTGATCCTCTGAACATTCTAATTATCTATGTCCTGTTTCAGTCAATTACTATCATCCTGATCCTCTGTCCATTCTAATTATCAATGTCCTGTTTCAGTCAATTACTATCATCCTGATCCTCTGTCCATTCTAATTATCTGTGTCCTTTTTCAGTCAATTAATATCATCCTGATCCTCTGTCTATTCTAATTATCTATGTCCTGTTTCAGTCAATTACTATCATCCTGATCCTCTGTCTATTCTAATTATCTATGTCCTGTTTCAGTCAATTACTATCATCCTGATCCTCTGAACATTACTAATTATCCATGTCCTGTTTCAGTCAATTAATATCATCCTGATCCTCTGTCTATTCTAATTATCTATGTCCTGTTTCAGTCAATTACTATCATCCTGATCATCTGTCCATTCTAATTATCAATGTCCTGTTTCAGTCAATTAATATCATCCTGACTCTCTGTCCATTCTAATTATCTATGTCCTGTTTCAGTCAATTACTGTCATCCTGATCCTCTGTCCATTCTAATTATCTATGTCCTGTTTCAGTCAATTACTATCATCATGACTCTCTGTCCATTCTAATTATCTATGTCCTGTTTCAGTCAATTACTGTCATCCTGATCCTCTGTCCATTCTAATTATCTATGTCCTGTTTCAGTCAATTACTATCATCCTGATCCTCTGTCTATTCTAATTATATATGTCCTGTTTCAGTCAATTACTATCATCCTGATCCTCTGAACATTCTAATTATCTATGTCCTGTTTCAGTCAATTACTATCATCCTGATCCTCTGTCCATTCTAATTATCAATGTCCTGTTTCAGTCAATTACTATCATCCTGATCCTCTGTCCATTCTAATTATCTGTGTCCTTTTTCAGTCAATTAATATCATCCTGATCCTCTGTCTATTCTAATTATCTATGTCCTGTTTCAGTCAATTACTATCATCCTGATCCTCTGTCTATTCTAATTATCTATGTCCTGTTTCAGTCAATTACTATCATCCTGATCCTCTGAACATTACTAATTATCCATGTCCTGTTTCAGTCAATTAATATCATCCTGATCCTCTGTCTATTCTAATTATCTATGTCCTGTTTCAGTCAATTACTATCATCCTGATCATCTGTCCATTCTAATTATCTATGTCCTGTTTCAGTCAATTACTATCATCCTGACTCTCTGTCCATTCTAATTATCTATGTCCTGTTTCAGTCAATTACTGTCATCCTGATCCTCTGTCCATTCTAATTATCTATGTCCTGTTTCAGTCAATTACTATCAAACTGATCCTCTGTCTATTCTAATTATCGATGTCCTGTTTCAGTCAATTACTATCATCCTGATCCTCTGTATATTCTAATTATCTATGTCCTGTTTCAGTCAATTACTATCATCCTGATCCTCTGTCCATTCTAATTATCTATGTCCTGTTTCAGTCAATTACTATCATCCTGATCCTCTGTCCATTCTAATTATCTATGTCCTGTTTCAGTCAATTACTATCATCCTGATCCTCTGAACATTCTAATTATCTATGTCCTGTTTCAGTCAATTACTATCATCCTGACTCTCTGTCCATTCTAATTATCTATGTCCTGTTTCAGTCAATTACTATCATCCTGATCCTCTGAACATTCTAATTATCTATGTCCTGTTTCAGTCAATTACTATCATCCTGATCCTCTGTCTATTCTAATTATATATGTCCTGTTTCAGTCAATTAATATCATCCTGATCCTCTGACCATTCTAATTATCTGTGTCATGTTTCAGTCAATTACTATCATCCTGATCCTCTGTCTATTCTAATTATCTATGTCCTGTTTCAGTCAATTACTATCATCCTTATCCTCTGTCTATTCTAATTATCTATGTCCTGTTTCAGTCAATTACTATCATCCTGATCCTCTGTATATTCTAATTATCTATGTCCTGTTTCAGTCAATTACTATCATCCTGATCCTCTGTCTATTCTAATTATCTATGTCCTGTTTCAGTCAATTACTATCATCCTGATCCTCTGTCTATTCTAATTATCTATGTCCTGTTTCAGTCAATTACTATCATCCTGATCCACTGTCCATTCTAATTATCTATGGCCTTTTTCAGTCAATTAATATCATCCTGATCCTCTGTCCATTCTAATTATCTATGTCCTGTTTCAGTCAATTAATATCATCCTGATCCTCTGTCCATTCTAATTATCTATGTCCTTTTTCAGTCAATTAATATCATCCTGATCCTCTGTCTATTCTAATTATCTGTGTCATGTTTCAGTCAATTACTATCATCCTGATCCTCTGTCTATTCTAATTATCTATGTCCTGTTTCAGTCAATTACTATCATCCTGACTCTCTGTCTATTCTAATTATCTATGTCCTGTTTCAGTCAATTACTATCATCCTCATCCTCTGTCTATTCTAATTATCTATGTCCTGTTTCAGTCAATTACTATCATCCTGATCCTCTGTCTATTCTAATTATCTATGTCCTGTTTCAGTCAATTACTATCATCCTGATCCTCTGTCTATTCTAATTATCTATGTCCTGTTTCAGTCAATTACTATCATCCTGATCCTCTGTCTATTCTAATTATCTATGTCCTGTTTCAGTCAATTACTATCATCCTGATCCTCTGTCCATTCTAATTATCTATGTCCTGTTTCAGTCAATTACTATCATCCTGATCCTCTGTCTATTCTAATTATCTATGTCCTGTTTCAGTCAATTGCTATCATCCTGATCCTCTGTCTATTCTAATTATCTATGTCCTGTTTCAGTCAATTACTATCATCCTGATCCTCTGTCTATTCTAATTATCTATGTCCTGTTTCAGTCAATTACTATCATCCTGATCCTGTGTCTATTCTAATTATCTATGTCCTGTTTCAGTCAATTACTGTCATCCTGATCCTCTGTCTATTCTAATTATCTATGTCCTGTTTCAGTCAATTACTATCATCCTGATCCTCTGAACATTCTAATTATCTATGTCCTGTTTCAGTCAATTAATATCATCCTGATCCTCTGTCTATTCTAATTATCTATGTCCTGTTTCAGTCAATTACTATCATCCTGATCATCTGTCCATTCTAATTATCTATGTCCTGTTTCAGTCAATTACTATCATCCTGACTCTCTGTCCATTCTAATTATCTATGTCCTGTTTCAGTCAATTACTGTCATCCTGATCCTCTGTCCATTCTAAATATCTATGTCCTGTTTCAGTCAATTACTATCAAACTGATCCTCTGTCTATTCTAATTATCTATGTCCTGTTTCAGTCAATTACTATCATCCTGATCCTCTGTATATTCTAATTATCTATGTCCTGTTTCCGTCAATTACTATCATCCTGATCCTCTGTCCATTCTAATTATCTATGTCCTGTTTCAGTCAATTACTATCATCCCGATCCTCTGTCCATTCTAATTATCTATGTCCTGTTTCAGTCAATTACTATCATCCTGATCCTCTGAACATTCTAATTATCTATGTCCTGTTTCAGTCAATTACTATCATCCTGACTCTCTGTCCATTCTAATTATCTATGTCCTGTTTCAGTCAATTACTATCATCCTGATCCTCTGAACATTCTAATTATCTATGTCATGTTTCAGTCAATTACTATCATCCTGATCCTCTGTCTATTCTAATTATATATGTCCTGTTTCAGTCAATTAATATCATCCTGATCCTCTGTCTATTCTAATGATCTATGTCCTGTTTCAGTCAATTACTATCATCCTGATCCTCTGTCCATTCTAATTATCTATGTCCTGTTTCAGTCAATTACCATCATCCTGATCCTCTGTCCATTCTAATTATCTGTGTCCTTTTTCAGTCAATTACTATCAACCTGATCCTCTGAACATTCTAATTATCTATGTCCTGTTTCAGTCAATTACTATCATCCTGATCCTCTGTCCATTCTAATTATCTATGTCCTGTTTCAGTCAATTACTATCATCCTTATCCTCTGACCATTCTAATTATCTGTGTCCTGTTTCAGTCAATTACTATCATCCTGATCCTCTGTCCATTCTAATTATCTATGTCCTGTTTCAGTCAATTACTATCATCCTGATCCTCTGTCTATTCTAATTATCTATGTCCTGTTTCAGTCAATTACTATCATCCTGATCCTCTGTCTATTCTAATTATCTATGTCCTGTTTCAGTCAATTACTATCATCCTGATCCTCTGTCCATTCTAATTATCTATGTCCTGTTTCAGTCAATTACTATCATCCTGATCCTCTGTCCATTCTAATTATCTATGTCCTGTTTCAGTCAATTACTATCATCCTGATCCTCTGTCCATTCTAATTATCTATGTCCTGTTTCAGTCAATTACTATCATCCTGATCCTCTGTCTATTCTAATTATCTATGTCCTGTTTCAGTCAATTACTATCATCCTGATCCTCTGTCCATTCTAATTATCTATGTCCTGTTTCAGTCAATTACTATCATCCTGATCCTCTGTCCATTCTAATTATCTATGTCCTGTTTCAGTCAATTACTATCATCCTGATCCTCTGTCTATTCTAATTATCTGTGGCCTTTTTCAGTCAATTAATATCATCCTGATCCTCTGTCCATTCTAATTATCTGTGTCCTTTTTCAGTCAATTAATATCATCCTGATCCTCTGTCTATTCTAATTATCTGTGTCCTTTTTCAGTCAATTAATATCATCCTGATCCTCTGTCCATTCTAATTATCTGTGTCCTTTTTCAGTCAATTAATATCATCCTGATCCTCTGTCCATTCTAATTATCTATGTCCTGTTTCAGTCAATTACTATCATCCTGATCCTCTGTCCATTCTAATTATCTGTGTCCTTTTTCAGTCAATTACTATCATCCTGATCCTCTGTCCATTCTAATTATCTGTGCCCTTTTTCAGTCAATTAATATCATCCTGATCCTTTGTCCATTCTAATTATCTATGTCCTGTTTCAGTCAATTACTATCATCCTGATCCTCTGTCCATTCTAATTATCTATGTCCTGTTTCAGTCAATTACTATCATCCTGATCGTCTGTCCATTCTAATTATCTATGTCCTGTTTCAGTCAATTACTATCATCCTGATCCTCTGTCCATTCTAATTATCTGTGTCCTTTTTCAGTCAATTACTATCATCCTGATCCTCTGTCCATTCTAATTTTCTATGTCCTGTTTCAGTCAATTAATATCATCCTGATCCTCTGTCCATTCTAATTATCTATGTCCTGTTTCAGTCAATTACTATCATCCTGATCCTCTGTCCATTCTAATTATCTATGTCCTGTTTCAGTCAATTACTATCATCCTGATCCTCTGTCTATTCTAATTATCTATGTCCTGTTTCAGTCAATTACTATCATCCTGATCCTCTGTCCATTCTAATTATCTATGTCCTGTTTCAGTCAATTACTATCATCCTGATCCTCTGTCCATTCTAATTATCTGTGTCCTTTTTCAGTCAATTAATATCATCCTGATCCTCTGTCCATTCTAATTATCTATGTCCTGTTTCAGTCAATTAATATCATCCTGATCCTCTGTCTATTCTAATTATCTGTGTCATGTTTCAGTCAATTACTATCATCCTGATCCTCAGTCTATTCTAATTATCTATGTCCTGTTTCAGTCAATTACTATCATCCTGATCCTCTGTCTATTCTAATTATATATGTCCTGTTTCAGTCAATTACTATCATCCTGATCCTCTGACCATTCTAATTATCTGTGTCATGTTTCAGTCAATTACTATCATCCTGATCCTCTGACCATTCTAATTATCTGTGTCATGTTTCAGTCAATTACTATCATCCTGATCCTCTGTCTATTCTAATTATCTATGTCCTGTTTCAGTCAATTACTATCATCCTGATCCTCTGTCTATTCTAATTATCTATGTCCTGTTTCAGTCAATTACTATCATCCTGATCCTCTGTCCATTCTAATTATCTATGTCCTGTTTCAGTCAATTACTATCATCCTGATCCTCTGTCTATTCTAATTATCTATGTCCTGTTTCAGTCAATTACTATCATCCTGATCCTCTGACCATTCTAATTATCTATGTCCTGTTTCAGTCAATTACTATCATCCTGATCCTCTGTCCATTCTAATTATCTATGTCCTTTTTCAGTCAATTAATATCATCCTGATCCTCTGTCTATTCTAATTATCTGTGTCATGTTTCAGTCAATTACTATCATCCTGATCCTCTGTCTATTCTAATTATCTATGTCCTGTTTCAGTCAATTACTATCATCCTGACTCTCTGTCTATTCTAATTATCTATGTCCTGTTTCAGTCAATTACTATCATCCTCATCCTCTGTCTATTCTAATTATCTATGTCCTTTTTCAGTCAATTACTATCATCCTGATCCTCTGTCTATTCTAATTATCTATGTCCTGTTTCAGTCAATTACTATCATCCTGATCCTCTGTCTATTCTAATTATCTATGTCCTGTTTCAGTCAATTACTATCATCCTGACTCTCTGTCTATTCTAATTATCTATGCACTGTTTCAGTCAATTACTATCATCCTCATCCTCTGTCTATTCTAATTATCTATGTCCTGTTTCAGTCAATTACTATCATCCTCATCCTCTGTCTATTCTAATTATCTGTGTCATGTTTCAGTCAATTACCATCATCCTGATCCTCTGTCCATTCTAATAATCTATGTCCTGTTTCAGTCAATTACTATCATCCTGATACTCTGTCTATTCTAATTAACTGTGTCCTTTTTCAGTCAATTACTGTCATCCTGATCCTCTGTCTATTCTAATTATCTATGTCCTGTTTCAGTCAATTACTATCATCCTGATCCTCTGTCTATTCTAATTATCTATGTCCTGTTTCAGTCAATTACTATCATCCTGATCCTCTGTCTATTCTAATTATCTGTGTCCTTTTTCAGTCAATTACTATCATCCTGATCCTCTGTCTATTCTAATTATCTATGTCCTGTTTCAGTCAATTACTATCATCCTGATCCTCTGTCTATTCTAATTATCTGTGTCCTTTTTCAGTCAATTAATATCATCCTGATCCTCTGTCTATTCTAATTATCTATGTCCTGTTTCAGTCAATTACTATCATCCTGATCCTCTGTCCATTCTAATTATCTATGTCCTGTTTCAGTCAATTACTATCATCCTGATCCTCTGTCTATTCTAATTATATATGTCCTGTTTCAGTCAATGACTATCATCCTGATCCTCTGTCCATTCTAATTATCTATGTCCTGTTTCAGTCAATTACTATCATCCTGATCCTCTGTCTATTCTAATTATCTGTGTCCTTTTCCTGTCAATTACTATCATCCTGATCCTCTGTCTATTCTAATTATCTATGTCCTGTTTCAGTCAATTACTATCATCCTGATCCTCTGTCTATTCTAATTATCTGTGTCCTTTTTCAGTCAATTAATATCATCCTGATCCTCTGTCTATTCTAATTATATATGTCCTGTTTCAGTCAATTACTATCATCCTGATCCTCTGTCCATTCTAATTATCAATGTCCTGTTTCAGTCAATTACTATCATCCTGATCCTCTGTCCATTCTAATTATCTGTGTCCTTTTTCAGTCAATTAATATCATCCTGATCCTCTGTCTATTCTAATTATCTATGTCCTGTTTCAGTCAATTACTATCATCCTCATCCTCTGTCTATTCTAATTATCTATGTCCTGTTTCAGTCAATTACTATCATCCTGATCCTCTGTCTATTCTAATTATCTATGTCCTGTTTCAGTCAATTACTATCATCCTGATCCTCTGTCTATTCTAATTATCTATGTCCTGTTTCAGTCAATTACTGTCGTCCTGATCCTCTGAACATTCTAATTATCTATGTCCTGTTTCAGTCAATTAATATCATCCTGATCCTCTGTCCATTCTAATTATCTATGTCCTGTTTCAGTCAATTACTATCATCCTGATCCTCTGTCCATTCTAATTATCTATGTCCTGTTTCAGTCAATTACTATCATCCTGATCCTCTGTCTATTCTAATTATCTATGTCCTGTTTCAGTCAATTAATATCATCCTGATCCTCTGTCTATTCTAATGATCTATGTCCTGTTTCAGTCAATTACTATCATCCTGATCCTCTGTCCATTCTAATTATCTATGTCCTGTTTCAGTCAATTACCATCATCCTGATCCTCTGTCCATTCTAATTATCTGTGTCCTTTTTCAGTCAATTACTATCAACCTGATCCTCTGAACATTCTAATTATCTATGTCCTGTTTCAGTCAATTACTATCATCCTGATCCTCTGTCCATTCTAATTATCTATGTCCTGTTTCAGTCAATTACTATCATCCTTATCCTCTGACCATTCTAATTATCTGTGTCCTGTTTCAGTCAATTACTATCATCCTGATCCTCTGTCCATTCTAATTATCTATGTCCTGTTTCAGTCAATTACTATCATCCTGATCCTCTGTCTATTCTAATTATCTATGTCCTGTTTCAGTCAATTACTATCATCCTGATCCTCTGTCTATTCTAATTATCTATGTCCTGTTTCAGTCAATTACTATCATCCTGATCCTCTGTCCATTCTAATTATCTATGTCCTGTTTCAGTCAATTACTATCATCCTGATCCTCTGTCCATTCTAATTATCTATGTCCTGTTTCAGTCAATTACTATCATCCTGATCCTCTGTCCATTCTAATTATCTATGTCCTGTTTCAGTCAATTACTATCATCCTGATCCTCTGTCTATTCTAATTATCTATGTCCTGTTTCAGTCAATTACTATCATCCTGATCCTCTGTCCATTCTAATTATCTATGTCCTGTTTCAGTCAATTACTATCATCCTGATCCTCTGTCCATTCTAATTATCTATGTCCTGTTTCAGTCAATTACTATCATCCTGATCCTCTGTCTATTCTAATTATCTGTGTCCTTTTTCAGTCAATTAATATCATCCTGATCCTCTGTCCATTCTAATTATCTGTGTCCTTTTTCAGTCAATTAATATCATCCTGATCCTCTGTCTATTCTAATTATCTGTGTCCTTTTTCAGTCAATTAATATCATCCTGATCCTCTGTCCATTCTAATTATCTGTGTCCTTTTTCAGTCAATTAATATCATCCTGATCCTCTGTCCATTCTAATTATCTATGTCCTGTTTCAGTCAATTACTATCATCCTGATCCTCTGTCCATTCTAATTATCTGTGTCCTTTTTCAGTCAATTACTATCATCCTGATCCTCTGTCCATTCTAATTATCTGTGCCCTTTTTCAGTCAATTAATATCATCCTGATCCTTTGTCCATTCTAATTATCTATGTCCTGTTTCAGTCAATTACTATCATCCTGATCCTCTGTCCATTCTAATTATCTATGTCCTGTTTCAGTCAATTACTATCATCCTGATCGTCTGTCCATTCTAATTATCTATGTCCTGTTTCAGTCAATTACTATCATCCTGATCCTCTGTCCATTCTAATTATCTGTGTCCTTTTTCAGTCAATTACTATCATCCTGATCCTCTGTCCATTCTAATTTTCTATGTCCTGTTTCAGTCAATTAATATCATCCTGATCCTCTGTCCATTCTAATTATCTATGTCCTGTTTCAGTCAATTACTATCATCCTGATCCTCTGTCCATTCTAATTATCTATGTCCTGTTTCAGTCAATTACTATCATCCTGATCCTCTGTCTATTCTAATTATCTATGTCCTGTTTCAGTCAATTACTATCATCCTGATCCTCTGTCCATTCTAATTATCTATGTCCTGTTTCAGTCAATTACTATCATCCTGATCCTCTGTCCATTCTAATTATCTGTGTCCTTTTTCAGTCAATTAATATCATCCTGATCCTCTGTCCATTCTAATTATCTATGTCCTGTTTCAGTCAATTAATATCATCCTGATCCTCTGTCTATTCTAATTATCTGTGTCATGTTTCAGTCAATTACTATCATCCTGATCCTCTGTCTATTCTAATTATCTATGTCCTGTTTCAGTCAATTACTATCATCCTGATCCTCTGTCTATTCTAATTATATATGTCCTGTTTCAGTCAATTACTATCATCCTGATCCTCTGACCATTCTAATTATCTGTGTCATGTTTCAGTCAATTACTATCATCCTGATCCTCTGACCATTCTAATTATCTGTGTCATGTTTCAGTCAATTACTATCATCCTGATCCTCTGTCTATTCTAATTATCTATGTCCTGTTTCAGTCAATTACTATCATCCTGATCCTCTGTCTATTCTAATTATCTATGTCCTGTTTCAGTCAATTACTATCATCCTGATCCTCTGTCCATTCTAATTATCTATGTCCTGTTTCAGTCAATTACTATCATCCTGATCCTCTGTCTATTCTAATTATCTATGTCCTGTTTCAGTCAATTACTATCATCCTGATCCTCTGTCTATTCTAATTATCTATGTCCTGTTTCAGTCAATTACTATCATCCTGATCCTCTGACCATTCTAATTATCTATGTCCTGTTTCAGTCAATTACTATCATCCTGATCCTCTGTCCATTCTAATTATCTATGTCCTTTTTCAGTCAATTAATATCATCCTGATCCTCTGTCTATTCTAATTATCTGTGTCATGTTTCAGTCAATTACTATCATCCTGATCCTCTGTCTATTCTAATTATCTATGTCCTGTTTCAGTCAATTACTATCATCCTGACTCTCTGTCTATTCTAATTATCTATGTCCTGTTTCAGTCAATTACTATCATCCTCATCCTCTGTCTATTCTAATTATCTATGTCCTTTTTCAGTCAATTACTATCATCCTGATCCTCTGTCTATTCTAATTATCTATGTCCTGTTTCAGTCAATTACTATCATCCTGATCCTCTGTCTATTCTAATTATCTATGTCCTGTATCAGTCAATTACTATCATCCTGACTCTCTGTCTATTCTAATTATCTATGCACTGTTTCAGTCAATTACTATCATCCTCATCCTCTGTCTATTCTAATTATCTATGTCCTGTTTCAGTCAATTACTATCATCCTCATCCTCTGTCTATTCTAATTATCTGTGTCATGTTTCAGTCAATTACCATCATCCTGATCCTCTGTCCATTCTAATAATCTATGTCCTGTTTCAGTCAATTACTATCATCCTGATACTCTGTCTATTCTAATTAACTGTGTCCTTTTTCAGTCAATTACTGTCATCCTGATCCTCTGTCTATTCTAATTATCTATGTCCTGTTTCAGTCAATTACAATCATCCTGATCCTCTGTCTATTCTAATTATCTATGTCCTGTTTCAGTCAATTACTATCATCCTGATCCTCTGTCTATTCTAATTATCTGTGTCCTTTTTCAGTCAATTACTATCATCCTGATCCTCTGTCTATTCTAATTATCTATGTCCTGTTTCAGTCAATTACTATCATCCTGATCCTCTGTCTATTCTAATTATCTGTGTCCTTTTTCAGTCAATTAATATCATCCTGATCCTCTGTCTATTCTAATTATCTATGTCCTGTTTCAGTCAATTACTATCATCCTGATCCTCTGTCCATTCTAATTATCTATGTCCTGTTTCAGTCAATTACTATCATCCTGATCCTCTGTCTATTCTAATTATATATGTCCTGTTTCAGTCAATTACTATCATCCTGATCCTCTGTCCATTCTAATTATCTATGTCCTGTTTCAGTCAATTACTATCATCCTGATCCTCTGTCTATTCTAATTATCTGTGTCCTTTTCCTGTCAATTACTATCATCCTGATCCTCTGTCTATTCTAATTATCTATGTCCTGTTTCAGTCAATTACTATCATCCTGATCCTCTGTCTATTCTAATTATCTGTGTCCTTTTTCAGTCAATTAATATCATCCTGATCCTCTGTCTATTCTAATTATCTATGTCCTGTTTCAGTCAATTACTATCATCCTGATCCTCTGTCCATTCTAATTATCTATGTCCTGTTTCAGTCAATTACTATCATCCTGATCCTCTGTCTATTCTAATTATATATGTCCTGTTTCAGTCAATTACTATCATCCTGATCCTCTGTCCATTCTAATTATCAATGTCCTGTTTCAGTCAATTACTATCATCCTGATCCTCTGTCCATTCTAATTATCTGTGTCCTTTTTCAGTCAATTAATATCATCCTGATCCTCTGTCTATTCTAATTATCTATGTCCTGTTTCAGTCAATTACTATCATCCTCATCCTCTGTCTATTCTAATTATCTATGTCCTGTTTCAGTCAATTACTATCATCCTGATCCTCTGTCTATTCTAATTATCTATGTCCTGTTTCAGTCAATTACTATCATCCTGATCCTCTGTCTATTCTAATTATCTATGTCCTGTTTCAGTCAATTACTGTCATCCTGATCCTCTGAACATTCTAATTATCTATGTCCTGTTTCAGTCAATTAATATCATCCTGATCCTCTGTCCATTCTAATTATCTATGTCCTGTTTCAGTCAATTACTATCATCCTGATCCTCTGTCCATTCTAATTATCTATGTCCTGTTTCAGTCAATTACTATCATCCTGATCCTCTGTCTATTCTAATTATCTATGTCCTGTTTCAGTCAATTACTATCATCCTGATCCTCTGTCCATTCTAATTATCTATGTCCTGTTTCAGTCAATTACTATCATCCTGATCCTCTGTCTATTCTAATTATCTATGTCCTGTTTCAGTCAATTACTATCATCCTGATCCTCTGTCCATTCTAATTATCTATGTCCTGTTTCAGTCAATTACTATCATCCTGATCCTCTGTCCATTCTAATTATCTATGTCCTGTTTCAGTCAATTACTATCATCCTGATCCTCTGTCTATTCTAATTATCTATGTCCTGTTTCAGTCAATTACTATCATCCTGATCCTCTGTCCATTCTAATTATCTATGTCCTGTTTCAGTCAATTACTATCATCCTGATCCTCTGTCCATTCTAATTATCTATGTCCTGTTCCAGTCAATTACTATCATCCTGATCCTCTGTCTATTCTAATTATCTATGTCCTGTTTCAGTCAATTACTATCATCCTGATCCTCTGTCTATTCTAATTATCTATGTCCTGTTTCAGTCAATTACTATCATCCTGATCCTCTGTCCATTCTAATTATCTATGTCCTGTTTCAGTCAATTACTATCATCCTGATCCTCTGTCTATTCTAATTATCTATGTCCTGTTTCAGTCAATTACTATCATCCTGATCCTCTGTCCATTCTAATTATCTATGTCCTGTTTCAGTCAATTACTATCATCCTGATCCTCTGTCTATTCTAATTATCTATGTCCTGTTTCAGTCAATTACTATCATCCTGATCCTCTGTCTATTCTAATTTTCTATGTCCTGTTTCTGTCAATTACTATCATCCTGATCCTCTGTCTATTCTAATTATCTATGTCCTGTTTCAGTCAATTACTATCATCCTGATCCTCTGTCCATTCTAATTATCTATGTCCTGTTTCAGTCAATTACTATCATCCTGATCCTCTGTCTATTCTAATTATCTATGTCCTGTTTCAGTCAATTACTATCATCCTGATCCTCTGTCCATTCTAATTATCTATGTCCTGTTTCAGTCAATTACTATCATCCTGATCCTCTGTCTATTCTAATTATCTATGTCCTGTTTCAGTCAATTACTATCATCCTGATCCTCTGTCTATTCTAATTATCTATGTCCTGTTTCAGTCAATTACTATCATCCTGATCCTCTGTCTATTCTAATTATCTATGTCCTGTTTCAGTCAATTACTATCATCCTGATCCTCTGTCTATTCTAATTATCTATGTCCTGTTTCAGTCAATTACTATCATCCTGATCCTCTGTCTATTCTAATTATCTATGTCCTGTTTCAGTCAATTACTATCATCCTGATCCTCTGAACATTCTAATTATCTATGTCCTGTTTCAGTCAATTAATATCATCCTGATCCTCTGTCTATTCTAATTATCTATGTCCTGTTTCAGTCAATTAATATCATCCTGATCCTCTGTCTATTCTAATTATCTATGTCCTGTTTCAGTCAATTACTATCATCCTGATCATCTGTCCATTCTAATTATCTATGTCCTGTTTCAGTCAATTACTATCATCCTGACTCTCTGTCCATTCTAATTATCTATGTCCTGTTTCAGTCAATTACTGTCATCCTGATCCTCTGTCCATTCTAATTATCTATGTCCTGTTTCAGTCAATTACTATCAAACTGATCCTCTGTCTATTCTAATTATCTATGTCCTGTTTCAGTCAATTACTATCATCCTGATCCTCTGTATATTCTAATTATCTATGTCCTGTTTCAGTCAATTACTATCATCCTGATCCTCTGTCCATTCTAATTATCTATGTCCTGTTTCAGTCAATTACTATCATCCTGATCCTCTGTCCATTCTAATTATCTATTTCCTGTTTCAGTCAATTACTATCATCCTGATCCTCTGAACATTCTAATTATCTATGTCCTGTTTCAGTCAATTACTATCATCCTGATCCTCTGTCTATTCTAATTATCAATGTCCTGTTTCAGTCAATTACTATCATCCTGATCCTCTGTCCATTCTAATGATCTATGTCCTGTTTCAGTCAATTACTATCATCCTGATCCTCTGTCCATTCTAATTATCTATGTCCTGTTTCAGTCAATTACTATCATCCTGATCCTCTGCCCATTCTAATTATCTGTGTCCTTTTTCAGTCAATTACTATCATCCTGATCCTCTGAACATTCTAATTATCTATTTCCTGTTTCAGTCAATTACTATCATCCTGATCCTCTGTCCATTCTAATTATCTATGTCCTGTTTCAGTCAATTACTATCATCCTTATCCTCTGACCATTCTAATTATCTGTGTCCTGTTTCAGTCAATTACTATCATCCTGATCCTCTGTCCATTCTAATTATCTATGTCCTGTTTCAGTCAATTACTATCATCCTGATCCTCTGTCTATTCTAATTATATATGTCCTGTTTCAGTCAATTACTATCATCCTGATCCTCTGTCCATTCTAATTATCTATGTCCTGTTTCAGTCAATTACTATCATCCTGATCCTCTGTCCATTCTAATTATCTATGTCCTGTTTCAGTCAATTACTATCATCCTGATCCTCTGTCCATTCTAATTATCTATGTCCTGTTTCAGTCAATTACTATCATCCTGATCCTCTGTCCATTCTAATTATCTATGCCCTGTTTCAGTCAATTACTATCATCCTGATCCTCTGTCTATTCTAATTATCTATGTCCTGTTTCAGTCAATTACTATCATCCTGATCCTCTGTCCATTCTAATTATCTATGTCCTGTTTCAGTCAATTACTATCATCCTGATCCTCTGTCCATTCTAATTATCTATGTCCTGTTTCAGTCAATTACTATCATCCTGATCCTCTGTCTATTCTAATTATCCGTGTCCTTTTTCAGTCAATTAATATCATCCTGATCCTCTGTCCATTCTAATTATCTGTGTCCTTTTTCAGTCAATTAATATCATCCTGATCCTCTGTCTATTCTAATTATCTGTGTCCTTTTTCAGTCAATTAATATCATCCTGATCCTCTGTCCATTCTAATTATCTGTGTCCTTTTTCAGTCAATTAATATCATCCTGATCCTCTGTCCATTCTAATTATCTATGTCCTGTTTCAGTCAATTACTATCATCCTGATCCTCTGTCCATTCTAATTATCTGTGTCCTTTTTCAGTCAATTACTATCATCCTGATCCTCTGTCCATTCTAATTATCTGTGTCCTTTTTCAGTCAATTAATATCATCCTGATCCTCTGTCCATTCTAATTATCTATGTCCTGTTTCAGTCAATTACTATCATCCTGATCCTCTGTCCATTCTAATTATCTATGTCCTGTTTCAGTCAATTACTATCATCCTGATCGTCTGTCCATTCTAATTATCTATGTCCTGTTTCAGTCAATTACTATCATCCTGATCCTCTGTCCATTCTAATTATCTGTGTCCTGTTTCAGTCATTTACTATCATCCTGATCCTCTGTCCATTCTAATTATCTATGTCCTGTTTCAGTCAATTAATATCATCCTGATCCTCTGTCCATTCTAATTATCTATGTCCTGTTTCAGTCAATTACTATCATCCTGATCCTCTGTCCATTCTAATTATCTATGTCCTGTTTCAGTCAATTACTATCATCCTGATCCTCTGTCTATTCTAATTATCTATGTCCTGTTTCAGTCAATTACTATCATCCTGATCCTCTGTCCATTCTAATTATCTATGTCCTGTTTCAGTCAATTACTATCATCCTGATCCTCTGTCCATTCAAATTATCTGTGTCCTTTTTCAGTCAATTAATATCATCCTGATCCTCTGTCCATTCTAATTATCTATGTCCTGTTTCAGTCAATTACTATCATCCTGATCCTCGTCCATTCTAATTATCTATGTCCTGTTTCAGTCAATTACTATCATCCTGATCCTCTGTCCATTCTAATTATCTATGTCCTGTTTCAGTCAATTACTATCATCCTGATCCTCTGTCTATTCTAATTATCTATGTCCTGTTTCAGTCAATTACTATCATCCTGATCCTCTGTCCATTCTAATTATCTATGTCCTGTTTCAGTCAATTACTATCATCCTGATCCTCTGTCCATTCTAATTATCTATGTCCTGTTTCAGTCAATTACAATCATCCTGATCCTCTGTCTATTCTAATTATCTGTGTCCTTTTTCAGTCAATTAATATCATCCTGATCCTCTGTCCATTCTAATTATCTGTGTCCTTTTTCAGTCAATTAATATCATCCTGATCCTCTGTCTATTCTAATTATCTGTGTCCTTTTTCAGTCAATTAATATCATCCTGATCCTCTGTCCATTCTAATTATCTGTGTCCTTTTTCAGTCAATTAATATCATCCTGATCCTCTGTCCATTCTAATTATCTATGTCCTGTTTCAGTCAATTACTATCATCCTGATCCTCTGTCCATTCTAATTATCTGTGTCCTTTTTCAGTCAATTACTATCATCCTGATCCTCTGTCCATTCTAATTATCTGTGTCCTTTTTCAGTCAATTAATATCATCCTGATCCTCTGTCCATTCTAATTATCTATGTCCTGTTTCAGTCAATTACTATCATCCTGATCCTCTGTCCATTCTAATTATCTATGTCCTGTTTCAGTCAATTACTATCATCCTGATCCTCTGTCCATTCTAATTATCTATGTCCTGTTTCAGTCAATTACTATCATCCTGATCCTCTGTCCATTCTAATTATCTGTGTCCTGTTTCAGTCAATTACTATCATCCTGATCCTCTGTCCATTCTAATTATCTATGTCCTGTTTCAGTCAATTAATATCATCCTGATCCTCTGTCCATTCTAATTATCTATGTCCTGTTTCAGTCAATTACTATCATCCTGATCCTCTGTCCATTCTAATTATCTATGTCCTGTTTCAGTCAATTACTATCATCCTGATCCTCTGTCTATTCTAATTATCAATGTCCTGTTTCAGTCAATTACTATCATCCTGATCCTCTGTCCATTCTAATTATCTATGTCCTGTTTCAGTCAATTACTATCATCCTGATCCTCTGTCCATTCTAATTATCTGTGTCCTTTTTCAGTCAATTAATATCATCCTGATCCTCTGTCCATTCTAATTATCTATGTCCTGTTTCAGTCAATTACTATCATCCTGATCCTCTGTCCATTCTAATTATCTATGTCCTGTTTCAGTCAATTACTATCATCCTGATCCTCTGTCCATTCTAATTATCTGTGTCATTTTTCAGTCAATTACTATCATCCTGATCCTCTGTCCATTCTAATTATCTGTGTCCTTTTTCAGTCAATTACTATCATCCTGATCCTCTGTCCATTCTAATTATCTATGTCCTGTTTCAGTCAATTAATATCATCCTGATCCTCTGTCTATTCTAATTATCTATGTCCTGTTTCAGTCAATTAATATCATCCTGATCCTCTGTCCATTCTAATTATCTATGTCCTTTTTCAGTCAATTAATATCATCCTGATCCTCTGTCTATTCTAATTATCTATGTCCTGTTTCAGTCAATTAATATCATCCTGATCCTCTGTCTATTCTAATTATCTATGTCCTGTTTCAGTCAATTAATATCATCCTGATCCTCTGTCTATTCTAATTATCTATGTCCTGTTTCAGTCAATTACTATCATCCTGATCCTCTGTACATTCTAATTATCTATGTCCTGTTTCAGTCAATTAATATCATCCTGATCCTCTGTCTATTCTAATTATCTATGTCCTGTTTCAGTCAATTACTATCATCCTGATCCTCTGTCCATTCTAATTATCTATGTCCTGTTTCAGTCAATTAATTTCATCCTGATCCTCTGTCTATTCTAATTATCAATGTCCTGTTTCAGTCAATTACAATCATCCTGATCCTCTGTCTATTCTAATTATCTATGTCCTGTTTCAGTCAATTACTATCATCCTGATCCTCTGTCCATTCTAATTATCTATGTCCTGTTTCAGTCAATTTCTACCATCCTGAACCTCTGTCCATTCTAATTATCTATGTCCTGTTTCAGTCAATTACTATCATCTTGATCCTCTGTCCATTCTAATTATCTATGTCCTTTTTCAGTCAATTAATATCATCCTGATCCTCTGTCCATTCTAATTATCTATGTCCTGTTTCAGTCAATTACTATCATCCTGATCCTCTGTCCATTCTAATTATCTATGTCCTGTTTCAGTCAATTACTTTCATCCTGATCCTCTGTCCATTCTAATTATCTATGTCCTGTTTCAGTCAATTGCTATCATCCTGATCCTCTGTCTATTCTAATTATCTATGTCCTGTTTCAGTCAATTACTATCATCCTGATCCTCTGTCTATTCTAATTATCTATGTCCTTTTTCAGTCAATTACTATCATCCTGATCCTCTGTCCATTCTAATTATCTATGTCCTGTTTCAGTCAATTACTATCATCCTGATCCTCTGTCCATTCTAATTATCTATGTCCTGTTTCAGTCAATTAATATCATCCTGATCCTCTGTCCATTCTAATTATCTATGTCCTGTTTCAGTCAATTGCTATCATCCTGATCCTCTGTCCATTCTAATTATCTATGTCCTGTTTCAGTCAATTACTATCATCCTGATCCTCTGTCTATTCTAATTATCTATGTCCTTTTTCAGTCAATTAATATCATCCTGATCCTCTGTCCATTCTAATTATCTATGTCCTGTTTCAGTCAATTACTATCATCCTGATCCTCTGTCCATTCTAATGATCTATGTCCTGTTTCAGTCAATTACTATCATCCTGATCCTCTGTCTATTCTAATTATCAATGTCCTGTTTCAGTCAATTACTATCATCCTGATCCTCTGTCCATTCTAATTATCTATGTCCTGTTTCAGTCAATTACTATCATCCTGATCCTCTGTCCATTCTAATTATCTATGTCCTTTTTCAGTCAATTAATATCATCCTGATCCTCTGTCCATTCTAATTATCTATGTCCTGTTTCAGTCAATTACTATCATCCTGATCCTCTGTCCATTCTAATTATCTATGTCCTTTTTCAGTCAATTAATATCATCCTGATCCTCTGTCCATTCTAATTATCTATGTCCTGTTTCAGTCAATTACTATCATCCTGATCCTCTGTCCATTCTAATTATCTATGTCCTTTTTCAGTCAATTAATATCATCCTGATCCTCTGTCCATTCTAATTATCTATGTCCTGTTTCAGTCAATTACTATCATCCTGATCCTCTGTCCATTCTAATTATCTATGTCCTTTTTCAGTCAATTAATATCATCCTGATCCTCTGTCTATTCTAATTATCTATGTCCTGTTTCAGTCAATTACTATCATCCTGATCCTCTGTCTATTCTAATTATCTATGTCCTGTTTCAGTCAATTACTATCATCCTGATCCTCTGTCTATTCTAAATATCTATGTCCTGTTTCTGTCAATTACTATCATCCTGATCCTCTGTCTATTCTAATTATCTATGTCCTGTTTCAGTCAATTACTATCATCCTGATCCTCTGTCTATTCTAATTATCTATGTCCTGTTTCAGTCAATTACTATCATCCTGATCCTCTGTCTATTCTAATTATCTATGTCCTGTTTCAGTCAATTACTATCATCCTGATCCTCTGTCTATTCTAATTATCTATGTCCTGTTTCAGTCAATTACTATCATCCTGATCCTCTGTCTATTCTAAATATCTATGTCCTGTTTCTGTCAATTACTATCATCCTGATCCTCTGTCTATTCTAATTATCTATGTCCTTTTTCAGTCAATTAATATCATTCTGATCCTCTGTCCATTCTAATTATCTATGTCCTGTTTCAGTCAATTACTATCATCCTGATCCTCTGTCTATTCTAATTATCTATGTCCTTTTTCAGTCAATTACTATCATCCTGATCCTCTGTCCATTCTAATTATCTATGCCATTTTCAGTCAATTAATATCATCCTGATCCTCTGTCTATTCTAATTATCTATGTCCTTTTTCAGTCAATTACTATCATCCTGATCCTCTGTCCATTCTAATTATCTATGTCCTGTTTCAGTCAATTACTATCATCCTGATCCTCTGTCTATTCTAATTATCTATGTCCTTTTTCAGTCAATTAATATCATCCTGATCCTCTGTCCATTCTAATTATCTATGTCCTGTTTCAGTCAATTACTATCATCCTGATCCTCTGTCCATTCTAATTATCTGTGTCCTTTTTCAGTCAATTAATATCATCCTGATCCTCTGTCCATTCTAATTATCTATGTCCTGTTTCAGTCAATTACTATCATCCTGATCCTCTGTCCATTCTAATTATCTATGTCCTGTTTCAGTCAATTACTATCATCCTGATCCTCTGTCCATTCTAATTATCTGTGTCCTTTTTCAGTCAATTACTATCATCCTGATCCTCTGTCCATTCTAATTATCTGTGTCCTTTTTCAGTCAATTACTATCATCCTGATCCTCTGTCCATTCTAATTATCTATGTCCTGTTTCAGTCAATTAATATCATCCCGATCCTCTGTCTATTCTAATTATCTATGTCCTGTTTCAGTCAATTAATATCATCCTGATCCTCTGTCCATTCTAATTATCTGTGTCCTTTTTCAGTCAATTACTATCATCCTGATCCTCTGTCTATTCTAATTATCTATGTCCTGTTTCAGTCAATTACTATCATCCTGATCCTCTGTCTATTCTAATTATCTATGTCCTTTTTCAGTCAATTACTATCATCCTGATCCTCTGTCCATTCTAATTATCTATGTCCTGTTTCAGTCAATTACTATCATCCTGATCCTCTGTCCATTCTAATTATCTATGTCCTGTTTCAGTCAATTAATATCATCCTGATCCTCTGTCCATTCTAATTATCTATGTCCTGTTTCAGTCAATTGCTATCATCCTGATCCTCTGTCCATTCTAATTATCTATGTCCTGTTTCAGTCAATTACTATCATCCTGATCCTCTGTCTATTCTAATTATCTATGTCCTTTTTCAGTCAATTAATATCATCCTGATCCTCTGTCCATTCTAATTATCTATGTCCTGTTTCAGTCAATTACTATCATCCTGATCCTCTGTCCATTCTAATGATCTATGTCCTGTTTCAGTCAATTACTATCATCCTGATCCTCTGTCTATTCTAATTATCAATGTCCTGTTTCAGTCAATTACTATCATCCTGATCCTCTGTCCATTCTAATTATCTATGTCCTGTTTCAGTCAATTACTATCATCCTGATCCTCTGTCCATTCTAATTATCTATGTCCTTTTTCAGTCAATTAATATCATCCTGATCCTCTGTCCATTCTAATTATCTATGTCCTGTTTCAGTCAATTACTATCATCCTGATCCTCTGTCCATTCTAATTATCTATGTCCTTTTTCAGTCAATTAATATCATCCTGATCCTCTGTCCATTCTAATTATCTATGTCCTGTTTCAGTCAATTACTATCATCCTGATCCTCTGTCCATTCTAATTATCTATGTCCTTTTTCAGTCAATTAATATCATCCTGATCCTCTGTCCATTCTAATTATCTATGTCCTGTTTCAGTCAATTACTATCATCCTGATCCTCTGTCCATTCTAATTATCTATGTCCTTTTTCAGTCAATTAATATCATCCTGATCCTCTGTCTATTCTAATTATCTATGTCCTGTTTCAGTCAATTACTATCATCCTGATCCTCTGTCTATTCTAATTATCTATGTCCTGTTTCAGTCAATTACTATCATCCTGATCCTCTGTCTATTCTAAATATCTATGTCCTGTTTCTGTCAATTACTATCATCCTGATCCTCTGTCTATTCTAATTATCTATGTCCTGTTTCAGTCAATTACTATCATCCTGATCCTCTGTCTATTCTAATTATCTATGTCCTGTTTCAGTCAATTACTATCATCCTGATCCTCTGTCCATTCTAATTATCTATGCCATTTTCAGTCAATTAATATCATCCTGATCCTCTGTCTATTCTAATTATCTATGTCCTTTTTCAGTCAATTACTATCATCCTGATCCTCTGTCCATTCTAATTATCTATGTCCTGTTTCAGTCAATTACTATCATCCTGATCCTCTGTCTATTCTAATTATCTATGTCCTTTTTCAGTCAATTAATATCATCCTGATCCTCTGTCCATTCTAATTATCTATGTCCTGTTTCAGTCAATTACTATCATCCTGATCCTCTGTCCATTCTAATTATCTGTGTCCTTTTTCAGTCAATTAATATCATCCTGATCCTCTGTCCATTCTAATTATCTATGTCCTGTTTCAGTCAATTACTATCATCCTGATCCTCTGTCCATTCTAATTATCTATGTCCTGTTTCAGTCAATTACTATCATCCTGATCCTCTGTCCATTCTAATTATCTGTGTCCTTTTTCAGTCAATTACTATCATCCTGATCCTCTGTCCATTCTAATTATCTGTGTCCTTTTTCAGTCAATTACTATCATCCTGATCCTCTGTCCATTCTAATTATCTATGTCCTGTTTCAGTCAATTAATATCATCCCGATCCTCTGTCTATTCTAATTATCTATGTCCTGTTTCAGTCAATTAATATCATCCTGATCCTCTGTCCATTCTAATTATCTGTGTCCTTTTTCAGTCAATTACTATCATCCTGATCCTCTGTCTATTCTAATTATCTATGTCCTGTTTCAGTCAATTAATATCATCCTGATCCTCTGTCTATTCTAATTATCTATGTCCTGTTTCAGTCAATTAATATCATCCTGATCCTCTGTCTATTCTAATTATCTATGTCCTGTTTCAGTCAATTACTATCATCCTGATCCTCTCTCCATTCTAATTATCTATGTCCTGTTTCAGTCAATTAATATCATCCTGATCCTCTGTCTATTCTAATTATCTATGTCCTGTTTCAGTCAATTACTATCATCCTGATCCTCTGTCCATTCTAATTATCTATGTCCTGTTTCAGTCAATTAATATCATCCTGATCCTCTGTCTATTCTAATTATCAATGTCCTGTTTCAGTCAATTACTATCATCCTGATCCTCTGTCTATTCTAATTATCTATGTCCTGTTTCAGTCAATTACTATCATCCTAATCCTCTGTCCATTCTAATTATCTATGTCCTGTTTCAGTCAATTTCTACCATCCTGTACCTCTGTCCATTCTAATTATCTATGTCCTGTTTCAGTCAATTACTATCATCTTGATCCTCTGTCCATTCTAATTATCTATGTCCTTTTTCAGTCAATTAATATCATCCTGATCCTCTGTCCATTCTAATTATCTATGTCCTGTTTCAGTCAATTACTATCATCCTGATCCTCTGTCCATTCTAATTATCTATGTCCTGTTTCAGTCAATTACTATCATCCTGATCCTCTGTCCATTCTAATTATCTATGTCCTGTTTCAGTCAATTACTATCATCCTGATCCTCTGTCTATTCTAATTATCTATGTCCTGTTTCAGTCAATTACTATCATCCTGATCCTCTGTCTATTCTAATTATCTATGTCCTTTTTCAGTCAATTACTATCATCCTGATCCTCTGTCCATTCTAATTATCTATGTCCTGTTTCAGTCAATTACTATCATCCTGATCCTCTGTCCATTCTAATTATCTATGTCCTGTTTCAGTCAATTAATATCATCCTGATCCTCTGTCCATTCTAATTATCTATGTCCTGTTTCAGTCAATTACTATCATCCTGATCCTCTGTCCATTCTAATTATCTATGTCCTGTTTCAGTCAATTACTATCATCCTGATCCTCTGTCTATTCTAATTATCTATGTCCTTTTTCAGTCAATTAATATCATCCTGATCCTCTGTCCATTCTAATTATCTATGTCCTGTTTCAGTCAATTACTATCATCCTGATCCTCTGTCCATTCTAATGATCTATGTCCTGTTTCAGTCAATTACTATCATCCTGATCCTCTGTCTATTCTAATTATCAATGTCCTGTTTCAGTCAATTACTATCATCCTGATCCTCTGTCCATTCTAATTATCTATGTCCTGTTTCAGTCAATTACTATCATCCTGATCCTCTGTCCATTCTAATTATCTATGTCCTTTTTCAGTCAATTAATATCATCCTGATCCTCTGTCCATTCTAATTATCTATGTCCTGTTTCAGTCAATTACTATCATCCTGATCCTCTGTCCATTCTAATTATCTATGTCCTTTTTCAGTCAATTAATATCATCCTGATCCTCCGTCCATTCTAATTATCTATGTCCTGTTTCAGTCAATTACTATCATCCTGATCCTCTGTCCATTCTAATTATCTATGTCCTTTTTCAGTCAATTAATATCATCCTGATCCTCTGTCCATTCTAATTATCTATGTCCTGTTTCAGTCAATTACTATCATCCTGATCCTCTGTCCATTCTAATTATCTATGTCCTTTTTCAGTCAATTAATATCATCCTGATCCTCTGTCCATTCTAATTATCTATGTCCTGTTTCAGTCAATTAATATCATCCTGATCCTCTGTCTATTCTAAATATCTATGTCCTGTTTCTGTCAATTACTATCATCCTGATCCTCTGTCTATTCTAATTATCTATGTCCTGTTTCAGTCAATTACTATCATCCTGATCCTCTGTCTATTCTAATTATCTATGTCCTGTTTCAGTCAATTACTATCATCCTGATCCTCTGTCTATTCTAATTATCTATGTCCTGTTTCAGTCAATTACTATCATCCTGATCCTCTGTCTATTCTAATTATCTATGTCCTGTTTCAGTCAATTACTATCATCCTGATCCTCTGTCCATTCTAATTATCTATGTCCTGTTTCAGTCAATTACTATCATCCTGATCCTCTGTCCATTCTAATGATCTATGTCCTGTTTCAGTCAATTACTATCATCCTGATCCTCTGTCTATTCTAATTATCAATGTCCTGTTTCAGTCAATTACTATCATCCTGATCCTCTGTCCATTCTAATTATCTATGTCCTGTTTCAGTCAATTACTATCATCCTGATCCTCTGTCCATTCTAATTATCTATGTCCTTTTTCAGTCAATTAATATCATCCTGATCCTCTGTCCATTCTAATTATCTATGTCCTGTTTCAGTCAATTACTATCATCCTGATCCTCTGTCCATTCTAATTATCTATGTCCTTTTTCAGTCAATTAATATCATCCTGATCCTCTGTCCATTCTAATTATCTATGTCCTGTTTCAGTCAATTACTATCATCCTGATCCTCTGTCCATTCTAATTATCTATGTCCTTTTTCAGTCAATTAATATCATCCTGATCCTCTGTCCATTCTAATTATCTATGTCCTGTTTCAGTCAATTACTATCATCCTGATCCTCTGTCCATTCTAATTATCTATGTCCTTTTTCAGTCAATTAATATCATCCTGATCCTCTGTCTATTCTAATTATCTATGTCCTGTTTCAGTCAATTACTATCATCCTGATCCTCTGTCTATTCTAATTATCTATGTCCTGTTTCAGTCAATTACTATCATCCTGATCCTCTGTCTATTCTAAATATCTATGTCCTGTTTCTGTCAATTACTATCATCCTGATCCTCTGTCTATTCTAATTATCTATGTCCTGTTTCAGTCAATTACTATCATCCTGATCCTCTGTCTATTCTAATTATCTATGTCCTGTTTCAGTCAATTACTATCATCCTGATCCTCTGTCTATTCTAATTATCTATGTCCTGTTTCAGTCAATTACTATCATCCTGATCCTCTGTCTATTCTAATTATCTATGTCCTGTTTCAGTCAATTACTATCATCCTGATCCTCTGTCTATTCTAAATATCTATGTCCTGTTTCTGTCAATTACTATCATCCTGATCCTCTGTCTATTCCAATTATCTATGTCCTTTTTCAGTCAATTAATATCATCCTGATCCTCTGTCCATTCTAATTATCTATGTCCTGTTTCAGTCAATTACTATCATCCTGATCCTCTGTCTATTCTAATTATCTATGTCCTTTTTCAGTCAATTACTATCATCCTGATCCTCTGTCCATTCTAATTATCTATGCCATTTTCAGTCAATTAATATCATCCTGATCCTCTGTCTATTCTAATTATCTATGTCCTTTTTCAGTCAATTACTATCATCCTGATCCTCTGTCCATTCTAATTATCTATGTCCTGTTTCAGTCAATTACTATCATCCTGATCCTCTGTCTATTCTAATTATCTATGTCCTTTTTCAGTCAATTAATATCATCCTGATCCTCTGTCCATTCTAATTATCTATGTCCTGTTTCAGTCAATTACTATCATCCTGATCCTCTGTCCATTCTAATTATCTGTGTCCTTTTTCAGTCAATTAATATCATCCTGATCCTCTGTCCATTCTAATTATCTATGTCCTGTTTCAGTCAATTACTATCATCCTGATCCTCTGTCCATTCTAATTATCTGTGTCCTTTTTCAGTCAATTACTATCATCCTGATCCTCTGTCCATTCTAATTATCTATGTCCTGTTTCAGTCAATTACTATCATCCTGATCCTCTGTCCATTCTAATTATCTATGTCCTGTTTCAGTCAATTACTATCATCCTGATCCTCTGTCCATTCTAATTATCTATGTCCTTTTTCAGTCAATTACTATCATCCTGATCCTCTGTCCATTCTAATTATCTATGTCCTGTTTCAGTCAATTAATATCATCCCGATCCTCTGTCTATTCTAATTATCTATGTCCTGTTTCAGTCAATTAATATCATCCTGATCCTCTGTCCATTCTAATTATCTATGCCCTTTTTCAGTCAATTACTATCATCCTGATCCTCTGTCTATTCTAATTATCTATGTCCTGTTTCAGTCAATTAATATCATCCTGATCCTCTGTCTATTCTAATTATCTATGTCCTGTTTCAGTCAATTAATATCATCCTGATCCTCTGTCTATTCTAATTATCTATGTCCTGTTTCAGTCAATTACTATCATCCTGATCCTCTGTCCATTCTAATTATCTATGTCCTGTTTCAGTCAATTAATATCATCTTGATCCTCTGTCTATTCTAATTATCTATGTCCTGTTTCAGTCAATTACTATCATCCTGATCCTCTGTCCATTCTAATTATCTATGTCCTGTTTCAGTCAATTAATATCATCCTGATCCTCTGTCTATTCTAATTATCAATGTCCTGTTTCAGTCAATTACTATCATCCTGATCCTCTGTCTATTCTAATTATCTATGTCCTGTTTCAGTCAATTACTATCATCCTGATCCTCTGTCCATTCTAATTATCTATGTCCTGTTTCAGTCAATTTCTACCATCCTGAACCTCTGTCCATTCTAATTATCTATGTCCTGTTTCAGTCAATTACTATCATCTTGATCCTCTGTCCATTCTAATTATCTATGTCCTTTTTCAGTCAATTAATATCATCCTGATCCTCTGTCCATTCTAATTATCTGTGTCCTGTTTCAGTCAATTACTATCATCCTGATCCTCTGTCCATTCTAATTATCTATGTCCTGTTTCAGTCAATTACTATCATCCTGAACCTCTGTCCATTCTAATTATCTATGTCCTTTTTCAGTCAATTAATATCATCCTGATCCTCTGTCCATTCTAATTATCTATGTCCTGTTTCAGTCAATTACTATCATCCTGATCCTCTGTCCATTCTAATTATCTATGTCCTTTTTCAGTCAATTAATATCATCCTGATCCTCCGTCCATTCTAATTATCTATGTCCTGTTTCAGTCAATTACTATCATCCTGATCCTCTGTCCATTCTAATTATCTATGTCCTTTTTCAGTCAATTAATATCATCCTGATCCTCTGTCCATTCTAATTATCTATGTCCTGTTTCAGTCAATTACTATCATCCTGATCCTCTGTCCATTCTAATTATCTATGTCCTTTTTCAGTCAATTAATATCATCCTGATCCTCTGTCCATTCTAATTATCTATGTCCTGTTTCAGTCAATTAATATCATCCTGATCCTCTGTCTATTCTAATTATCTATGTCCTTTTTCAGTCAATTACTATCATCCTGATCCTCTGTCTATTCTAATTATCTATGTCCTGTTTCAGTCAATTACTATCATCCTGATCCTCTGTCTATTCTAATTATATATGTCCTGTTTCAGTCAATTACTATCATCCTGATCCTCTGTCTATACTAATTATCTATGTCCTGTTTCAGTCAATTACTATCATCCTGATCCTCTGTCTATTCTAAATATCTATGTCCTGTTTCTGTCAATTACTATCATCCTGATCCTCTGTCTATTCTAATTATCTATGTCCTGTTTCAGTCAATTACTATCATCCTGATCCTCTGTCTATTCTAATTATCTATGTCCTGTTTCAGTCAATTACTATCATCCTGATCCTCTGTCTATTCTAATTATCTATGTCCTGTTTCAGTCAATTACTATCATCCTGATCCTCTGTCTATTCTAATTATCTATGTCCTGTTTCAGTCAATTACTATCATCCTGATCCTCTGTCTATTCTAAATATCTATGTCCTGTTTCTGTCAATTACTATCATCCTGATCCTCTGTCTATTCTAATTATCTATGTCCTTTTTCAGTCAATTACTATCATCCTGATCCTCTGTCCATTCTAATTATCTATGACCTTTTTCAGTCAATTAATATCATCCTGATCCTCTGTCTATTCTAATTATCTATGTCCTTTTTCAGTCAATTACTATCATCCTGATCCTCTGTCCATTCTAATTATCTATGTCCTGTTTCAGTCAATTACTATCATCCTGATCCTCTGTCTATTCTAATTATCTATGTCCTTTTTCAGTCAATTAATATCATCCTGATCCTCTGTCCATTCTAATTATCTATGTCCTGTTTCAGTCAATTACTATCATCCTGATCCTCTGTCCATTCTAATTATCTGTGTCCTTTTTCAGTCAATTACTATCATCCTGATCCTCTGTCCATTCTAATTGTCTATGTCCTGTTTCAGTCAATTACTATCATCCTGATCCTCTGTCCATTCTAATTATCTATGTCCTGTTTCAGTCAATTACTATCATCCTGATCCTCTGAACATTCTAATTATCTATGTCCTGTTTCAGTCAATTAATATCATCCTGATCCTCTGTCTATTCTA
This sequence comes from Heterodontus francisci, assembly GCF_036365525.1. Classification (NCBI taxonomy): domain Eukaryota; kingdom Metazoa; phylum Chordata; class Chondrichthyes; order Heterodontiformes; family Heterodontidae; genus Heterodontus; species Heterodontus francisci. The sequence continues at coordinate 1,353,873 of NW_027141814.1, read as the reverse complement.
ATTATCTGTGTCCTTTTTCAGTCAATTAATATCATCCTGATCCTCTGTCCATTCTAATTATCTATGTCCTGTTTCAGTCAATTACTATCATCCTGATCCTCTGTCTATTCTAATTATCTATGTCCTGTTTCAGTCAATTACTATCATCCTGATCCTCTGAACATTCTAATTATCTATGTCCTGTTTCAGTCAATTAATATCATCCTGATCCTCTGTCCATTCTAATTATCTGTGTCCTTTTTCAGTCAATTAATATCATCCTGATCCTCTGTCTATTCTAATTATCTATGTCCTGTTTCAGTCAATTACTATCATCCTGATCCTCTGAACATTCTAATTATCTATGTCCTGTTTCAGTCAATTAATATCATCCTGATCCTCTGTCCATTCTAATTATCTGTGTCCTTTTTCAGTCAATTACTATCATCCTGATCCTCTGTCTATTCTAATTATCTATGTCCTGTTTCAGTCAATTAATATCATCCTGATCCTCTGTCCATTCTAATTATCTATGTCCTGTTTCAGTCAATTACTATCATCCTGATCCTCTGTCCATTCTAATGATCTATGTCCTGTTTCAGTCAATTACTATCATCCTGATCCTCTGTCCATTCTAATTATCTATGTCCTGTTTCAGTCAATTACTATCATCCTGATCCTCTGTCCATTCTAATTATCTATGTCCTGTTTCAGTCAATTACTATCATCCTGATCCTCTGTCTATTCTAATTATCTATGTCCTGTTTCAGTCAATTACTATCATCCTGATCCTCTGTCCATTCTAATTATCTATGTCCTGTTTCAGTCAATTACTATCATCCTGATCCTCTGTCCATTCCAATTATCTATGTCCTGTTTCAGTCAATTACTATCATCCTGATCCTCTGTCTATTCTAATTATCTATGTCCTGTTTCAGTCAATTACTATCATCCTGATCCTCTGTCCATTCTAATTATCTGTGTCCTTTTTCAGTCAATTAATATCATCCTGATCCTCTGTCCATTCTAATTATCTATGTCCTTTTTCAGTCAATTACTATCATCCTGATCCTCTGTCCATTCTAATTATCTGTGTCCTTTTTCAGTCAATTAATATCATCCTGATCCTCTGTCCATTCTAATTATCTATGTCCTGTTTCAGTCAATTACTATCATCCTGATCCTCTGTCCATTCTAATTATCTATGTCCTGTTTCAGTCAATTACTATCATCCTGATCCTCTGTCCATTCTAATAATCTATGTCCTGTTTCAGTCAATTTCTATCATCCTGATCCTCTGTCTATACTAATTATCTATGTGCTGTTTCAGTGAATTACTATCATCCTGATCCTCTGTCCATTCTAATTATCTATGTCCTGTTTCAGTCAATTACTATCATCCTGATCCTCTGTCCATTCTAATTATCTATGTCCTGTTTCAGTCAATTACTATCATCCTGATCCTCTGTCCACTCTAATTATCTATGTCCTGTTTCAGTCAATTACTATCATCCTGATCCTCTGTCCATTCTAATTATCTATGTCCTGTTTCAGTCAATTACTGTCATCCTGATCCTCTGTCTATTCTAATTATCTGTGTCCTTTTTCAGTCAATTACTATCATCCTGATCCTCTGTCCATTCTAATTATCTGTGTCCTTTTTCACTCAATTAATATCATCCTGATCCTCTTTCTATTCTAATTATCTATGTCCTTTTTCAGTCAATTAATATCATCCTGATCCTCTGTCCATTCTAATTATCTATGTCCTGTTTCAGTCAATTACTATCATCCTGATCCTCTGTCCATTCTAATTATCTGTGTCCTTTTTCAGTCAATTAATATCATCCTGATCCTCTGTCCATTCTAATTATCTGTGTCCTTTTTCAGTCAATTAATATCATCCTGATCCTCTGTCCATTCTAATTATCAATGTCCTTTTTCAGTCAATTGATATCATCCTGATCCTCTGTCCATTCTAATTATCTATGTCCTGTTTCAGTCAATTACTATCATCCTGATCCTCTGTCCATTCTAATTATCTATGTCCTGTTTCAGTCAATTGCTATCATCCTGATCCTCTGTCCATTCTAATTATCTATGTCCTGTTTCAGTCAATTACTATCATCCTGATCCTCTGTCCATTCTAATTATCTATGTCCTGTTTCAGTCAATTACAATCATCCTGATACTCTGTCCATTCTAATTATCTATGTCCTGTTTCAGTCAATTACTGTCATCCTAATCCTCAGTCCATTCTAATTATCTATGTCATGTTTCTGTCAATTACTATCATCCTGATCCTCTGAACATTCTAATTATCTATGTCCTGTTTCAGTCAATTACTATCATCCTGATCCTCTGTCTATTCTAATTATCTATGTCCTGTTTCAGTCAATTACTATCATCCTGATCCTCTGTCCATTCTAATTATCTATGGCCTGTTTCAGTCAATTACTATCATCCTTATCCTCTGTCCATTCTAATTATCTCTGTCCTGTTTCAGTCAATTACTATCATCCTGATCCTCTGTCCATTCTAATTATCTATGTCCTGTTTCAGTCAATTACTATCATCCTGATCCTCTGTCCATTCTAATTATCTATGTCCTGTTTCAGTCAATTACTATCATCCTGATCCTCTGTCCATTCTAATTATCTATGTCCTGTTTCAGTCAATTACGATCATCCTGATCCTCTGTCCATTCTAATTATCTATGTCCTGTTTCAGTCAATTACTATCATCCTGATCCTCTGTCTATTCTAATTATCTATGTCCTTTTTCAGTCAATTACTATCATCCTGTTCCTCTGTCCATTCTAATTATCTATGTCCTGTTTCAGTCAATTACTATCATCCTGATCCTCTGTCTATTCTAATTATCTATGTCCTGTTTCAGTCAATTACTATCATCCTGATACTCTGTCCATTCTAATTATCTGTGTCCTTTTTCAGTCAATTAATATCATCCTGATCCTCTGTCCATTCTAATTATCAATGTCCTTTTTCAGTCAATTAATATCATCCTGATCCTCTGTCCATTCTAATTATCTATGTCCTGTTTCAGTCAATTACTATCATCCTGATCCTCTGTCCATTCTAATTATCTATGTCCTGTTTCAGTCAATTGCTATCATCCTGATCCTCTGTCCATTCTAATTATCTATGTCCTGTTTCAGTCAATTACTATCATCCTGATCCTCTGTCTATACTAATTATCTATGTCCTGTTTCAGTCAATTACTATCATCCTGATCCTCTGTCCATTCTAATTATCTATGTCCTGTTTCAGTCAATTACTGTCATCCTGATCCTCAGTCCATTCTAATTATCTATGTCATGTTTCAGTCAATTACTATCATCCTGATCCTCTGAACATTCTAATTATCTATGTCCTGTTTCAGTCAATTACTATCATCCTGATCCTCTGTCTATTCTAATTATCTATGTCCTGTTTCAGTCAATTACTATCATCCTGATCCTCTGTCCATTCTAATTATCTATGGCCTGTTTCAGTCAATTACTATCATCCAGATCCTCTGTCCATTCTAATTATCTATGTCCTGTTTCAGTCAATTACTATCATCCTGATCCTCTGTCCATTCTAATTATCTATGTCCTGTTTCATTCAATTACTATCATCCTGATCCTCTGTCCAAAATAATTATCTATGTCCTGTTTCAGTCAATTACCATCATCCTGATCCTCTGTCCATTCTAATTATCTATGTCCTGTTTCAGTCAATTACTATCATCCTGATCCTCTGTCCATTCTAATTATCTATGTCCTGTTTCAGTCAATTACTATCATCCTGATCCTCTGTCCATTCTAATTATCTATGTCCTTTTTCAGTCAATTACTATCATCCTGATCCTCTGTCCATTCTAATTATCTATGTCCTGTTTCAGTCAATTACTATCATCCTGATCCTCTGTCTATTCTAATTATCTATGTCCTGTTTCAGTCAATTACTATCATCCTGATCCTCTGTCCATTCTAATTATCTATGTCCTGTTTCAGTCAATTACTATCATCCTGATCCTCTGTCCATTCTAATTATCTATGTCCTGTTTCAGTCAATTACTATCATCCTGATCCTCTGTCCATTCTAATTATCTATGTCCTGTTTCAGTCAATTACTATCATCCTGATCCTCTGTCCATTCTAATTATCTATGTCCTTTTTCAGTCAATTAATATCATCCTGATCCTCTGTCTATTCTAATTATCTATGTCCTGTTTCAGTCAATTACTATCATCCTGATCCTCTGTCTATTCTAATTAACTATGTCCTGTTTCAGTCAATTACTATCATCCTGATCCTCTGTCTATTCTAATTATCCGTGTCCTTTTTCAGTCAATTACTATCATGCTGATCCTCTGTCTATTCTAATTATCTATGTCCTGTTTCAGTCAATTACTATCATCCTGATCCTCTGTCCATTCTAATTATCTATGTCCTGTTTCAGTCAATTACTATCATCCTGATCCTCTGTCCATTCTAATTATCTATGTCCTGTTTCAGTCAATTACTATCATCCTGATCCTCTGTCTATTCTAATTATCTATGTCCTGTTTCAGTCAGTTACTATCATCCTGATCCTCTGTCTATTCTAATTATCTATGTCCTTTTTCAGTCAATTAATATCATCCTGATCCTCTGTCCATTCTAATTATCAATGTCCTTTTTCAGTCAATTAATATCATCCTGATCCTCTGTCCATTCTAATTATCTATGTCCTGTTTCAGTCAATTACTATCATCCTGATCCTCTGTCCATTCTAATTATCTATGTCCTGTTTCAGTCAATTGCTATCATCCTGATCCTCTGTCCATTCTAATTATCTATGTCCTGTTTCAGTCAATTACTATCATCCTGATCCTCTGTCCATACTAATTATCTATGTCCTGTTTCAGTCAATTACTATCATCCTGATCCTCTGTCCATTCTAATTATCTATGTCCTGTTTCAGTCAATTACTGTCATCCTGATCCTCAGTCCATTCTAATTATCTATGTCATGTTTCAGTCAATTACTATCATCCTGATCCTCTGAACATTCTAATTATCTATGTCCTGTTTCAGTCAATTACTATCATCCTGATCCTCTGTCTATTCTAATTATCTATGTCCTGTTTCAGTCAATTACTATCATCCTGATCCTCTGTCCATTCTAATTATCTATGGCCTGTTTCAGTCAATTACTATCATCCTGATCCTCTGTCCATTCTAATTATCTATGTCCTGTTTCAGTCAATTACTATCATCCTGATCCTCTGTCCATTCTAATTATCTATGTCCTGTTTCAGTCAATTACTATCATCCTGATCCTCTGTCCATTCTAATTATCTATGTCCTGTTTCAGTCAATTACTATCATCCTGATCCTCTGTCCATTCTAATTATCTATGTCCTGTTTCAGTCAATTACTATCATCCTGATCCTCTGTCCATTCTAATTATCTATGTCCTGTTTCAGTCAATTACTATCATCCTGATCCTCTGTCCATTCTAATTATCTATGTCCTTTTTCAGTCAATTACTATCATCCTGATCCTCTGTCCATTCTAATTATCTATGTCCTGTTTCAGTCAATTACTATCATCCTGATCCTCTGTCTATTCTAATTATCTATGTCCTGTTTCAGTCAATTACTATCATCCTGATCCTCTGTCCATTCTAATTATCTATGTCCTGTTTCAGTCAATTACTATCATCCTGATCCTCTGTCCATTCTAATTATCTATGTCCTGTTTCAGTCAATTACTATCATCCTGATCCTCTGTCCATTCTAATTATCTATGTCCTGTTTCAGTCAATTACTATCATCCTGATCCTCTGTCCATTCTAATTATCTATGTCCTGTTTCAGTCAATTAATATCATCCTGATCCTCTGTCTATTCTAATTATCTATGTCCTGTTTCAGTCAATTACTATCATCCTGATCCTCTGTCTATTCTAATTACTATGTCCTGTTTCAGTCAATTACTATCATCCTGATCCTCTGTCTATTCTAATTATCCGTGTCCTTTTTCAGTCAATTACTATCATGCTGATCCTCTGTCTATTCTAATTATCTATGTCCTCTTTCAGTCAATTACTATCATCCTGATCCTCTGTCCATTCTAATTATCTATGTCCTGTTTCAGTCAATTACTATCATCCTGATCCTCTGTCCATTCTAATTATCTATGTCCTGTTTCAGTCAATTACTTCCATCCTGATCCTCTGTCTATTCTAATTATCTATGTCCTGTTTCAGTCAATTACTATCATCCTGATCCTCTGTCCATTCTAATTATCTATGTCCTGTTTCAGTCAATTACTATCATCCTGATCCTTTGTCCATTCTAATTATCTATGTCCTGTTTCAGTCAATTAATATCATCCTGATCCTCTGTCCATTCTAATTATCTATGTCCTGTTTCAGTCAATTACTATCATCCTGATCCTCTGTCCATTCGAATTATCTATGTCCTGTTTCAGTCAATTACTATCATCCTGATCCTCTGTCTATTCTAATTATCTATGTCCTTTTTCAGTCAATTAATATCATCCTGATCCTCTGTCCATTCTAATTATCTATGTCCTGTTTCAGTCAATTACTATCATCCTGATCCTCTGTCCATTCTAATGATCTATGTCCTGTTTCAGTCAATTACTATCATCCTGATCCTCTGTCTATTCTAATTATCAATGTCCTGTTTCAGTCAATTACTATCATCCTGATCCTCTGTCCATTCTAATTATCTATGTCCTGTTTCAGTCAATTACTATCATCCTGATCCTCTGTCCATTCTAATTATCTATGTCCTTTTTCAGTCAATTAATATCATCCTGATCCTCTGTCCATTCTAATTATCTATGTCCTGTTTCAGTCAATTACTATCATCCTGATCCTCTGTCCATTCTAATTATCTATGTCCTTTTTCAGTCAATTAATATCATCCTGATCCTCTGTCCATTCTAATTATCTATGTCCTGTTTCAGTCAATTACTATCATCCTGATCCTCTGTCCATTCTAATTATCTATGTCCTTTTTCAGTCAATTAATATCATCCTGATCCTCTGTCCATTCTAATTATCTATGTCCTGTTTCAGTCAATTACTATCATCCTGATCCTCTGTCCATTCTAATTATCTATGTCCTTTTTCAGTCAATTAATATCATCCTGATCCTCTGTCCATTCTAATTATCTATGTCCTGTTTCAGTCAATTAATATCATCCTGATCCTCTGTCTATTCTAATTATCTATGTCCTTTTTCAGTCAATTACTATCATCCTGATCCTCTGTCTATTCTAATTATCTATGTCCTGTTTCAGTCAATTACTATCATCCTGATCCTCTGTCTATTCTAATTATCTATGTCCTGTTTCAGTCAATTACTATCATCCTGATCCTCTGTCTATTCTAATTATCTATGTCCTGTTTCAGTCAATTACTATCATCCTGATCCTCTGTCTATTCTAAATATCTATGTCCTGTTTCTGTCAATTACTATCATCCTGATCCTCTGTCTATTCTAATTATCTATGTCCTGTTTCAGTCAATTACTATCATCCTGATCCTCTGTCTATTCTAATTATCTATGTCCTGTTTCAGTCAATTACTATCATCCTGATCCTCTGTCTATTCTAATTATCTATGTCCTGTTTCAGTCAATTACTATCATCCTGATCCTCTGTCTATTCTAATTATCTGTGTCCTGTTTCAGTCAATTACTATCATCCTGATCCTCTGTCTATTCTAAATATCTATGTCCTGTTTCTGTCAATTACTATCATCCTGATCCTCTGTCTATTCTAATTATCTATGTCCTTTTTCAGTCAATTAATATCATCCTGATCCTCTGTCCATTCTAATTATCTATGTCCTGTTTCAGTCAATTACTATCATCCTGATCCTCTGTCTATTCTAATTATCTATGTCCTTTTTCAGTCAATTACTATCATCCTGATCCTCTGTCCATTCTAATTATCTATGTCCTTTTTCAGTCAAATAATATAATCCTGATCCTCTGTCTATTCTAATTATCTATGTCCTTTTTCAGTCAATTACTATCATCCTGATCCTCTGTCCATTCTAATTATCTATGTCCTGTTTCAGTCAATTACTATCATCCTGATCCTCTGTCTATTCTAATTATCTATGTCCTTTTTCAGTCAATTAATATCATCCTGATCCTCTGTCCATTCTAATTATCTATGTCCTGTTTCAGTCAATTACTATCATCCTGATCCTCTGTCTATTCTAATTATCTATGTCCTTTTTCAGTCAATTAATATCATCCTGATCCTCTGTCCATTCTAATTATCTATGTCCTGTTTCAGTCAATTACTATCATCCTGATCCTCTGTCTATTCTAATTATCTATGTCCTTTTTCAGTCAATTACTATCATCCTGATCCTCTGTCCATTCTAATTATCTATGTCCTTTTTCAGTCAAATAATATAATCCTGATCCTCTGTCTATTCTAATTATCTATGTCCTTTTTCAGTCAATTACTATCATCCTGATCCTCTGTCCATTCTAATTATCTATGTCCTGTTTCAGTCAATTACTATCATCCTGATCCTCTGTCTATTCTAATTATCTATGTCCTTTTTCAGTCAATTAATATCATCCTGATCCTCTGTCCATTCTAATTATCTATGTCCTGTTTCAGTCAATTACTATCATCCTGATCCTCTGTCCATTCTAATTATCTATGTCCTGTTTCAGTCAATTACTATCATCCTGATCCTCTGTCCATTCTAATTATCTGTGTCCTTTATCAGTCAATTAATATCATCCTGATCCTCTGTCCATTCTAATTATCTATGTCCTGTTTCAGTCAATTACTATCATCCTGATCCTCTGTCCATTCTAATTATCTATGTCCTGTTTCAGTCAATTACTATCAACCTGATCCTCTGTCCATTCTAATTATCTGTGTCCTTTTTCAGTCAATTACTATCATCCTGATCCTCTGTCCATTCTAATTATCTATGTCCTGTTTCAGTCAATTAATATCATCCTGATCCTCTGTCTATTCTAATTATCTATGTCCTGTTTCAGTCAATTAATATCATCCTGATCCTCTGTCCATTCTAATTATCTATGTCATTTTTCAGTCAATTAATATCATCCTGATCCTCTGTCTATTCTAATTATCTATGTCCTGTTTCAGTCAATTACTATCATCCTGATCCTCTGTCCATTCTAATTATCTATGTCCTGTTTCAGTCAATTACTATCAACCTGATTCTCTGTCCATTCTAATTATCTGTGTCCTTTTTCAGTCAATTACTATCATCCTGATCCTCTGTCCATTCTAATTATCTATGTCCTGTTTCAGTCAATTAATATCATCCTGATCCTCTGTCTATTCTAATTATCTATGTCCTGTTTCAGTCAATTAATATCATCCTGATCCTCTGTCCATTCTAATTATCTATGTCATTTTTCAGTCAATTAATATCATCCTGATCCTCTGTCTATTCTAATTATCTATGTCCTGTTTCAGTCAATTAATATCATCCTGATCCTCTGTCTATTCTAATTATCTATGTCCTGTTTCAGTCAATTAATATCATCCTGATCCTCTGTCTATTCTAATTATCTATGTCCTGTTTCAGTCAATTACTGTCATCCTGATCCTCTGTCCATTCTAATTATCTATGTCCTGTTTCAGTCAATTAATATCATCCTGATCCTCTGTCTATTCTAATTATCTATGTCCTGTTTCAGTCAATTACTATCATCCTGATCCTCTGTCCATTCTAATTATCTATGTCCTGTTTCAGACAATTAATATCATCCTGATCCTCTGTCTATTCTAATTATCAATGTCCTGTTTCAGTCAATTACTATCATCCTGATCCTCTGTCTATTCTAATTATCTATGTCCTGTTTCAGTCAATTACTATCATCCTGATCATCTGTCCATTCTAATTATCTATGTCCTGTTTCAGTCAATTTCTACCATCCTGAACCTCTGTCCATTCTAATTATCTATGTCCTGTTTCAGTCAATTACTATCATCTTGATCCTCTGTCCATTCTAATTATCTATGTCCTTTTTCAGTCAATTAATATCATCCTGATCCTCTGTCCATTCTAATTATCTATGTCCTGTTTCAGTCAATTACTATCATCCTGATCCTCTGTCCATTCTAATTATCTATGTCCTGTTTCAGTCAATTACTATCATCCTGATCCTCTGTCCATTCTAATTATCTGTGTCCTTTATCAGTCAATTAATATCATCCTGATCCTCTGTCCATTCTAATTATCTATGTCCTGTTTCAGTCAATTACTATCATCCTGATCCTCTGTCCATTCTAATTATCTATGTCCTGTTTCAGTCAATTACTATCAACCTGATCCTCTGTCCATTCTAATTATCTGTGTCCTTTTTCAGTCAATTACTATCATCCTGATCCTCTGTCCATTCTAATTATCTATGTCCTGTTTCAGTCAATTAATATCATCCTGATCCTCTGTCTATTCTAATTATCTATGTCCTGTTTCAGTCAATTAATATCATCCTGATCCTCTGTCCATTCTAATTATCTATGTCATTTTTCAGTCAATTAATATCATCCTGATCCTCTGTCTATTCTAATTATCTATGTCCTGTTTCAGTCAATTACTATCATCCTGATCCTCTGTCCATTCTAATTATCTATGTCCTGTTTCAGTCAATTACTATCAACCTGATTCTCTGTCCATTCTAATTATCTGTGTCCTTTTTCAGTCAATTACTATCATCCTGATCCTCTGTCCATTCTAATTATCTATGTCCTGTTTCAGTCAATTAATATCATCCTGATCCTCTGTCTATTCTAATTATCTATGTCCTGTTTCAGTCAATTAATATCATCCTGATCCTCTGTCCATTCTAATTATCTATGTCATTTTTCAGTCAATTAATATCATCCTGATCCTCTGTCTATTCTAATTATCTATGTCCTGTTTCAGTCAATTAATATCATCCTGATCCTCTGTCTATTCTAATTATCTATGTCCTGTTTCAGTCAATTAATATCATCCTGATCCTCTGTCTATTCTAATTATCTATGTCCTGTTTCAGTCAATTACTGTCATCCTGATCCTCTGTCCATTCTAATTATCTATGTCCTGTTTCAGTCAATTAATATCATCCTGATCCTCTGTCTATTCTAATTATCTATGTCCTGCTTCAGTCAATTACTATCATCCTGATCCTCTGTCCATTCTAATTATCTATGTCCTGTTTCAGACAATTAATATCATCCTGATCCTCTGTCTATTCTAATTATCAATGTCCTGTTTCAGTCAATTACTATCATCCTGATCCTCTGTCTATTCTAATTATCTATGTCCTGTTTCAGTCAATTACTATCATCCTGATCATCTGTCCATTCTAATTATCTATGTCCTGTTTCAGTCAATTTCTACCATCCTGAACCTCTGTCCATTCTAATTATCTATGTCCTGTTTCAGTCAATTACTATCATCTTGATCCTCTGTCCATTCTAATTATCTATGTCCTTTTTCAGTCAATTAATATCATCCTGATCCTCTGTCCATTCTAATTATCTATGTCCTGTTTCAGTCAATTACTATCATCCTGATCCTCTGTCCATTCTAATTATCTATGTCCTGTTTCAGTCAATTACTATCATCCTGATCCTCTGTCCATTCTAATTATCTATGTCCTGTTTCAGTCAATTACTATCATCCTGATCCTCTGTCTATTCTAATTATCTATGTCCTTTTTCAGTCAATTACTATCATCCTGATCCTCTGTCCATTCTAATTATCTATGTCCTGTTTCAGTCAATTACTATCATCCTGATCCTCTGTCCATTCTAATTATCTATGTCCTGTTTCAGTCAATTAATATCATCCTGATCCTCTGTCCATTCTAATTATCTATGTCCTGTTTCAGTCAATTACTATCATCCTGATCCTCTGTCCATTCTAATTATCTATGTCCTGTTTCAGTCAATTACTATCATCCTGATCCTCTGTCTATTCTAATTATCTATGTCCTTTTTCAGTCAATTACTATCATCCTGATCCTCTGTCCATTCTAATTATCTATGTCCTGTTTCAGTCAATTACTATCATCCTGATCCTCTGTCCATTCTAATGATCTATGTCCTGTTTCAGTCAATTTCTATCATCCTGATCCTCTGTCTATTCTAATTATCAATGTCCTGTTTCAGTCAATTACTATCATCCTGATCCTCTGTCCATTCTAATTATCTATGTCCTGTTTCAGTCAATTACTATCATCCTGATCCTCTGTCCATTCTAATTATCTATGTCCTTTTTCAGTCAATTAATATCATCCTGATCCCCTGTCCATTCTAATTATATATGTCCTGTTTCAGTCAATTACTATCATCCTGATCCTCTGTCCATTCTAATTATCTATGTCCTTTTTCAGTCAATTAATATCATCCTGATCCTCCGTCCATTCTAATTATCTATGTCCTGTTTCAGTCAATTACTATCATCCTGATCCTCTGTCCATTCTAATTATCTATGTCCTTTTTCAGTCAATTAATATCATCCTGATCCTCTGTCCATTCTAATTATCTATGTCCTGTTTCAGTCAATTACTATCATCCTGATCCTCTGTCCATTCTAATTATCTATGTCCTTTTTCAGTCAATTAATATCATCCTGATCCTCTGTCCATTCTAATTATCTATGTCCTGTTTCAGTCAATTAATATCATCCTGATCCTCTGTCTATTCTAATTATCTATGTCCTTTTTCAGTCAATTACTATCATCCTGATCCTCTGTCTATTCTAATTATCTATGTCCTGTTTCAGTCAATTACTATCATCCTGATCCTCTGTCTAATCTAATTATCTATGTCCTGTTTCAGTCAATTACTATCATCCTGATCCTCTGTCTATTCTAATTATCTATGTCCTGTTTCAGTCAATTACTATCATCCTGATCCTCTGTCTATTCTAAATATCTATGTCCTGTTTCTGTCAATTACTATCATCCTGATCCTCTGTCTATTCTAATTATCTATGTCCTGTTTCAGTCAATTACTATCATCCTGATCCTCTGTCTATTCTAATTATCTATGTCCTGTTTCAGTCAATTACTATCATCCTGATCCTCTGTCTATTCTAATTATCTATGTCCTGTTTCAGTCAATTACTATCATCCTGATCCTCTGTCTATTCTAATTATCTATGTCCTGTTTCAGTCAATTACTATCATCCTGATCCTCTGTCTATTCTAAATATCTATGTCATGTTTCTGTCAATTACTATCATCCTGATCCTCTGTCTATTCTAATTATCTATGTCCTTTTTCAGTCAATTACTATCATCCAGATCCTCTGTCCATTCTAATTATCTATGTCCTTTTTCAGTCAATTAATATCATCCTGATCCTCTGTCTATTCTAATTATCTATGTCCTTTTTCAGTCAATTACTATCATCCTGATCCTCTGTCCATTCTAATTATCTATGTCCTGTTTCAGTCAATTACTATCATCCTGATCCTCTGTCTATTCTAATTATCTATGTCCTTTTTCAGTAAATTAATATCATCCTGATCCTCTGTCCATTCTAATTATCTATGTCCTGTTTCAGTCAATTACTATCATCCTGATCCTCTGTCCATTCTAATTATCTGTGTCCTTTTTCAGTCAATTGATATCATCCTGATCCTCTGTCCATTCTAATTATCTATGTCCTGTTTCAGTCAATTACTATCATCCTGATCCTCTGTCCATTCTAATCATCTATGTCCTGTTTCAGTCAATTACTATCATCCTGATCCTCTGAACATTCTAATTATCTATGTCCTGTTTCAGTCAATTAATATCATCCTGATCCTCTGTCTATTCTAATTATCTGTGTCCTTTTTCAGTCAATTAATATCATCCAGATCCTCTGTCCATTCTAATTATCTATGTCCTGTTTCAGTCAATTACTATCATCCTGATCCTCTGTCTATTCTAATTATCTATGTCCTGTTTCAGTCAATTACTATCATCCTGATCCTCTGTCTATTCTAATTATCTATGTCCTGTTTCAGTCAATTACTATCATCCTGATCCTCTGAACATTCTAATTATCTATGTCCTGTTTCAGTCAATTAATATCATCCTGATCCTCTGTCTATTCTAATTATCTGTGTCCTTTTTCAGTCAATTAATATCATCCAGATCCTCTGTCCATTCTAATTATCTATGTCCTGTTTCAGTCAATTACTATCATCCTGATCCTCTGAACATTCTAATTATCTATGTCCTGTTTCAGTCAATTACTATCATCCTGATCCTCTGTCTATTCTAATTATCTATGTCCTGTTTCAGTCAATTAATATCATCCTGATCCTCTGTCCATTCTAATTATCTGTGTCCTTTTTCAGTCAATTAATATCATCCTGATCCTCTGTCTATTCTAATTATCTATGTCCTGTTTCAGTCAATTACTATCATCCTGATCCTCTGAACATTCTAATTATCTATGTCCTGTTTCAGTCAATTAATATCATCCTGATCCTCTGTCCATTCTAATTATCTGTGTCCTTTTTCAGTCAATTACTATCATCCTGATCCTCTGTCTATTCTAATTATCTATGTCCTGTTTCAGTCAATTAATATCATCCTGATCCTCTGTCCATTCTAATTATCTATGTCCTGTTTCAGTCAATTACTATCATCCTGATCCTCTGTCCATTCTAATTATCTATGTCCTGTTTCAGTCAATTACTATCATCCTGATCCTCTGTCCATTCTAATTATCTATGTCCTGTTTCAGTCAATTACTATCATCCTGATCCTCTGTCCATTCTAATTATCTATGTCCTGTTTCAGTCAATTACTATCATCCTGATCCTCTGTCTATTCTAATTATCTATGTCCTGTTTCAGTCAATTACTATCATCCTGATCCTCTGTCCATTCTAATTATCTATGTCCTGTTTCAGTCAATTACTATCATCCTGATCCTCTGTCCATTCTAATTATCTATGTCCTGTTTCAGTCAATTACTATCATCCTGATCCTCTGTCTATTCTAATTATCTATGTCCTGTTTCAGTCAATTACTATCATCCTGATCCTCTGTCCATTCTAATTATCTGTATCCTTTTTCAGTCAATTAATATCATCCTGATCCTCTGTCCATTCTAATTATCTATGTCCTTTTTCAGTCAATTACTATCATCCTGATCCTCTGTCCATTCTAATTATCTGTGTCCTTTTTCAGTCAATTAATATCATCCTGATCCTCTGTCCATTCTAATTATCTATGTCCTGTTTCAGTCAATTACTATCATCCTGATCCTCTGTCCATTCTAATTATCTATGTCCTGTTTCAGTCAATTACTATCATCCTGATCCTCTGTCCATTCTAATAATCTATGTCCTGTTTCAGTCAATTTCTATCATCCTGATCCTCTGTCTATACTAATTATCTATGTGCTGTTTCAGTGAATTACTATCATCCTGATCCTCAGTCCATTCTAATTATCTATGTCCTGTTTCAGTCAATTACTATCATCCTGATCCTCTGTCCATTCTAATTATCTATGTCCTGTTTCAGTCAATTACTATCATCCTGATCCTCTGTCCACTCTAATTATCTATGTCCTGTTTCAGTCAATTACTATCATCCTGATCCTCTGTCCATTCTAATTATCTATGTCCTGTTTCAGTCAATTACTGTCATCCTGATCCTCTGTCTATTCTAATTATCTGTGTCCTTTTTCAGTCAATTACTATCATCCTGATCGTCTGTCCATTCTAATTATCTGTGTCCTTTTTCACTCAATTAATATCATCCTGATCCTCTGTCTATTCTAATTATCTATGTCCTTTTTCAGTCAATTAATATCATCCTGATCCTCTGTCCATTCTAATTATCTATGTCCTGTTTCAGTCAATTACTATCATCCTGATCCTCTGTCCATTCTAATTATCTGTGTCCTTTTTCAGTCAATTAATATCATCCTGATCCTCTGTCCATTCTAATTATCTGTGTCCTTTTTCAGTCAATTAATATCATCCTGATCCTCTGTCCATTCTAATTATCAATGTCCTTTTTCAGTCAATTAATATCATCCTGATCCTCTGTCCATTCTAATTATCTATGTCCTGTTTCAGTCAATTACTATCATCCTGATCCTCTGTCCATTCTAATTATCTATGTCCTGTTTCAGTCAATTACTATCATCCTGATCCTCTGTCCATTCTAATAATCTATGTCCTGTTTCAGTCAATTTCTATCATCCTGATCCTCTGTCTATACTAATTATCTATGTGCTGTTTCAGTGAATTACTATCATCCTGATCCTCTGTCCATTCTAATTATCTATGTCCTGTTTCAGTCAATTACTATCATCCTGATCCTCTGTCCATTCTAATTATCTATGTCCTGTTTCAGTCAATTACTATCATCCTGATCCTCTGTCCACTCTAATTATCTATGTCCTGTTTCAGTCAATTACTATCATCCTGATCCTCTGTCCATTCTAATTATCTATGTCCTGTTTCAGTCAATTACTGTCATCCTGATCCTCTGTCTATTCTAATTATCTGTGTCCTTTTTCAGTCAATTACTATCATCCTGATCGTCTGTCCATTCTAATTATCTGTGTCCTTTTTCACTCAATTAATATCATCCTGATCCTCTGTCTATTCTAATTATCTATGTCCTTTTTCAGTCAATTAATATCATCCTGATCCTCTGTCCATTCTAATTATCTATGTCCTGTTTCAGTCAATTACTATCATCCTGATCCTCTGTCCATTCTAATTATCTGTGTCCTTTTTCAGTCAATTAATATCATCCTGATCCTCTGTCCATTCTAATTATCTGTGTCCTTTTTCAGTCAATGAATATCATCCTGATCCTCTGTCCATTCTAATTATCAATGTCCTTTTTCAGTCAATTAATATCATCCTGATCCTCTGTCCATTCTAATTATCTATGTCCTGTTTCAGTCAATTACTATCATCCTGATCGTCTGTCCATTCTAATTATCTATGTCCTGTTTCAGTCAATTGCTATCATCCTGATCCTCTGTCCATTCTAATTATCTATGTCCTGTTTCAGTCAATTACTATCATCCTGATCCTCTGTCCATTCTAATTATCTATGGCCTGTTTCAGTCAATTACTATCATCCTGATCCTCTGTCCATTCTAATTATCTATGTCCTGTTTCAGTCAATTACTATCATCCTGATCCTCTGTCCATTCTAATTATCTATGTCCTGTTTCAGTCAATTACTATCATCCTGATCCTCTGTCCATTCTAATTATCTATGTCCTGTTTCAGTCAATTACTATCATCCTGATCCTCTGTCCATTCTGATTATCTATGTCCTGTTTCAGTCAATTACGATCATCCTGATCCTCTGTCCATTCTAATTATCTATGTCCTGTTTCAGTCAATTACTATCATCCTGATCCTCTGTCCATTCTAATTATCTATGTCCTTTTTCAGTCAATTACTATCATCCTGATCCTCTGTCCATTCTAATTATCTATGTCCTGTTTCAGTCAATTACTATCATCCTGATCCTCTGTCTATTCTAATTATCTATGTCCTGTTTCAGTCAATTACTATCATCCTGATACTCTGTCCATTCTAATTATCTGTCTCCTTTTTCAGTCAATTAATATCATCCTGATCCTCTGTCCATTCTAATTATCAATGTCCTTTTTCAGTCAATTAATATCATCCTGATCCTCTGTCCATTCTAATTATCTATGTCCTGTTTCAGTCAATTACTATCATCCTGATCCTCTGTCCATTCTAATTATCTATGTCCTGTTTCAGTCAATTGCTATCATCCTGATCCTCTGTCCATTCTAATTATCTATGTCCTGTTTCAGTCAATTACTATCATCCTGATCCTCTGTCCATTCTAATTATCTATGTCCTGTTTCAGTCAATTACTATCATCCTGATCCTCTGTCCATTCTAATTATCTATGTCCTGTTTCAGTCAATTACTGTCATCCTGATCCTCAGTCCATTCTAGTTATCTATGTCATGTTTCAGTCAATTACTATCATCCTGATCCTCTGAACATTCTAATTATCTATGTCCTGTTTCAGTCAATTACTATCATCCTGATCCTCTGTCTATTCTAATTATCTATGTCCTGTTTCAGTCAATTACTATCATCCTGATCCTCTGTCCATTCTAATTATCTATGGCCTGTTTCAGTCAATTACTATCATCCTGATCCTCTGTCCATTCTAATTATCTATGTCCTGTTTCAGTCAATTACTATCATCCTGATCCTCTGTCCATTCTAATTATCTATGTCCTGTTTCAGTCAATTACTATCATCCTGATCCTCTGTCCATTCTAATTATCTATGTCCTGTTTCAGTCAATTACTATCATCCTGATCCTCTGTCCATTCTAATTATCTATGTCCTGTTTCAGTCAATTACTATCATCCTGATCCTCTGTCCATTCTAATTATCTATGTCCTGTTTCAGTCAATTACTATCATCCTGATCCTCTGTCCATTCTAATTATCTATGTCCTTTTTCAGTCAATTACTATCATCCTGATCCTCTGTCCATTCTAATTATCTATGTCCTGTTTCAGTCAATTACTATCATCCTGATCCTCTGTCTATTCTAATTATCTATGTCCTGTTTCAGTCAATTACTATCATCCTGATCCTCTGTCCATTCTAATTATCTATGTCCTGTTTCAGTCAATTACTATCATCCTGATCCTCTGTCCATTCTAATTATCTATGTCCTGTTTCAGTCAATTGCTATCATCCTGATCCTCTGTCCATTCTAATTATCTATGTCCTGTTTCAGTCAATTACTATCATCCTGATCCTCTGTCCATTCTAATAATCTATGTCCTGTTTCAGTCAATTTCTATCATCCTGATCCTCTGTCTATACTAATTATCTATGTGCTGTTTCAGTGAATTACTATCATCCTGATCCTCTGTCCATTCTAATTATCTATGTCCTGTTTCAGTCAATTACTATCATCCTGATCCTCTGTCCATTCTAATTATCTATGTCCTGTTTCAGTCAATTACTATCATCCTGATCCTCTGTCCACTTAAATTATCTATGTCCTGTTTCAGTCAATTACTATCATCCTGATCCTCTGTCCATTCTAATTATCTATGTCCTGTTTCAGTCAATTACTGTCATCCTGATCCTCTGTCTATTCTAATTATCTGTGTCCTTTTTCAGTCAATTACTATCATCCTGATCGTCTGTCCATTCTAATTATCTGTGTCCTTTTTCACTCAATTAATATCATCCTGATCCTCTGTCTATTCTAATTATCTATGTCCTTTTTCAGTCAATTAATATCATCCTGATCCTCTGTCCATTCTAATTATCTATGTCCTGTTTCAGTCAATTACTATCATCCTGATCCTCTGTCCATTCTAATTATCTGTGTCCTTTTTCAGTCAATTAATATCATCCTGATCCTCTGTCCATTCTAATTATCTGTGTCCTTTTTCAGTCAATTAATATCATCCTGATCCTCTGTCCATTCTGATTATCAATGTCCTTTTTCAGTCAATTAATATCATCCTGATCCTCTGTCTATTCTAATTATCTATGTCCTGTTTCAGTCAATTACTATCATCCTGATCCTCTGTCCATTCTAATTATCAATGTCCTGTTTCAGTCAATTGCTATCATCCTGATCCTCTGTCCATTCTAATTATCTATGTCCTGTTTCAGTCAATTACTATCATCCTGATCCTCTGTCCATTCGAATTATCTATGTCCTGTTTCAGTCAATTACTATCATCCTGATCCTCTGTCCATTCTAATTATCTATGTCCTGTTTCAGTCAATTACTGTCATCCTGATCCTCAGTCCATTCTAATTATCTATGTCATGTTTCAGTCAATTACTATCATCCTGATCCTCTGAACATTCTAATTATCTATGTCCTGTTTCAGTCAATTACTATCATCCTGATCCTCTGTCTATTCTAATTTTCTATGTCCTGTTTCAGTCAATTACTATCATCCTGATCCTCTGTCCATTCTAATTATCTATGGCCTGTTTCAGTCAATTACTATCATCCTGATCCTCTGTCCATTCTAATTATCTATGTCCTGTTTCAGTCAATTACTATCATCCTGATCCTCTGTCCATTCTAATTATCTATGTCCTGTTTCAGTCAATTACTATCATCCTGATCCTCTGTCCATTCTAATTATCTATGTCCTGTTTCAGTCAATTACTATCATCCTGATCCTCTGTCCATTCTAATTATCTATGTCCTGTTTCAGTCAATTACGATCATCCTGATCCTCTGTCCATTCTAATTATCTATGTCCTGTTTCAGTCAATTACTATCATCCTGATCCTCTGTCCATTCTAATTATCTATGTCCTGTTTCAGTCAATTACTATCATCCTGATCCTCTGTCCATTCTAATTATCTATGTCCTGTTTCAGTCAATTACTGTCATCCTGATCCTCAGTCCATTCTAATTATCTATGTCCTGTTTCAGTCAATTACTATCATCCTGATCCTCTGTCTATTCTAATTATCTATGTCCTGTTTCAGTTAATTACTATCATCCTGATCCTCTGTCCATTCTAATTATCTATGGCCTGTTTCAGTCAATTACTATCATCCTGATCCTCTGTCCATTCTAATTATCTATGTCCTGTTTCAGTCAATTACTATCATCCTGATCCTCTGTCCATTCTAATTATCTATGTCCTGTTTCAGTCAATTACTATCATCCTGATCCTCTGTCCATTCTAATTATCTATGTCCTGTTTCAGTCAATTACTGTCATCCTGATCCTCAGTCCATTCTAATTATCTATGTCATGTTTCAGTCAATTACTATCATCCTGATCCTCTGAACATTCTAATTATCTATGTCCTGTTTCAGTCAATTACTATCATCCTGATCCTCTGTCTATTCTAATTATCTATGTCCTGTTTCAGTTAATTACTATCATCCTGATCCTCTGTCCATTCTAATTATCTATGGCCTGTTTCAGTCAATTACTATCATCCTGATCCTCTGTCCATTCTAATTATCTATGTCCTGTTTCAGTCAATTACTATCATCCTGATCCTCTGTCCATTCTAATTATCTATGCCCTGTTTCAGTCAATTACTATCATCCTGATCCTCTGTCCATTCTAATTATCTATGTCCTGTTTCAGTCAATTACTATCATCCTGATCCTCTGTCCATTCTAATTATCTATGTCCTGTTTCAGTCAATTACTATCATCCTGATCCTCTGTCCATTCTAATTATCTATGTCCTGTTTCAGTCAATTACTATCATCCTGATCCTCTGTCCATTCTAATTATCTATGTCCTTTTTCAGTCAATTACTATCATCCTGATCCTCTGTCCATTCTAATTATCTATGTCCTGTTTCAGTCAATTACTATCATCCTGATCCTCTGTCTATTCTAATTATCTATGTCCTGTTTCAGTCAATTACTATCATCCTGATCCTCTGTCCATTCTAATTATCTATGTCCTGTTTCAGTCAATTACTATCATCCTGATCCTCTGTCCATTCTAATTATCTATGTCCTTTTTCAGTCAATTAATATCATCATGATCCTCTGTCTATTCTAATTATCTATGTCCTGTTTCAGTCAATTACTATCATCCTGATCCTCTGTCTATTCTAATTATCTATGTCCTGTTTCAGTCAATTACTATCATCCTGATCCTCTGTCTATTCTAATTATCTGTGTCCTTTTTCAGTCAATTACTATCATCCTGATCCTCTGTCTATTCTAATTATCTATGTCCTGTTTCAGTCAATTACTATCATCCTGACTCTCTGTCTATTCTAATTATCTATGTCATGTTTCAGTCAATTACTATCATCCTGATCCTCTGTCTATTCTAATTATCTGTGTCCTTTTTCAGTCAATTAATATCATCCTGATCCTCTGTCTATTCTAATTATCTATTTCCTGTTTCAGTCAATTACTATCATCCTGATCCTCTGTCTATTCTAATTATCTATGTCCTGTTTCAGTCAATTACTATCATGCTGATCCTCTGTCTATTCTAATTATCTGTGTCCTTTTTCAGTCAATTACTATCATCCTGATCCTCTGTCTATTCTAATTATCTATGTCCTGTTTCAGTCAATTACTATCATCCTGATCCTCTGTCTATTCTAATTATCTATGTCCTGTTTCAGTCAATTACTATCATGCTGATCCTCTGTCTATTCTAATTATCTGTGTCCTTTTTCAGTCAATTACTATCATCCTGATCCTCTGTCTATTCTAATTATCTATGTCCTGTTTCAGTCAATTACTATCATCCTGATCCTCTGTCTATTCTAATTATCTATGTCCTGTTTCAGTCAATTACTATCATCCTGATCCTCTGTCTATTCTAATTATCTGTGTCCTTTTTCAGTCAATTACTATCATCCTGATCCTCTGTCTATTCTAATTATCTATGTCCTGTTTCAGTCAATTACTATCATCCTGATCCTCTGTCTATTCTAATTATCTATGTCCTGTTTCAGTCAATTACTATCATCCTGATCCTCTGTCTATTCTAATTATCTATGTCCTGTTTCAGTCAATTACTATCATCCTGACTCTCTGTCTATTCTAATTATCTGTGTCCTGTTTCAGTCAATTACTATCATCCTGATCCTCTGTCCATTCTAATTATCTATGTCCTGTTTCAGTCAATTACTATCATCCTGATCCTCTGTCTATTCTAATTATCTGTGTCCTGTTTCAGTCAATTACTATCATCCTGATCCTCTGTCTATTCTAATTATCTATGTCCTGTTTCAGTCAATTACTATCATCCTGATCCTCTGTCTATTCTAATTATCTGTGTCCTGTTTCAGTCAATTACTATCATCCTGATCCTCTGTCTATTCTAATTATCTATGTCCTGTTTCAGTCAATTAATATCATCCTGATCCTCTGTCCATTCTGATTATCTATGTCCTGTTTCAGTCAATTACTATCATCCTGATCCTCTGTCTATTCTAATTATCTATGTCCTGTTTCAGTCAATTAATATCATCCTGATCCTCTGTCCATTCTAATTATCTATGTCCTGTTTCAGTCAATTACTATCATCCTGATCCTCTGTCCATTCTAATTATCTATGTCCTGTTTCAGTCAATTAATATCATCCTGATCCTCTGTCCATTCTAATTATCTATGTCCTGTTTCAGTCAATTACTATCATCCTGATCCTCTGTCCATTCTAATTATCTATGTCCTGTTTCAGTCAATTAATATCATCCTGATCCTCTGTCCATTCTAATTGTCTATGTCCTGTTTCAGTCAATTACTATCATCCTGATCCTCTGTCCACTCTAATTATCTATGTCCTGTTTCAGTCAATTAATATCATCCTGATCCTCTGTCCATTCTAATTATCTGTGTCCTGTTTCAGTCAATTACTATCATCCTGATCCTCTGTCTATTCTAATTATCTATGTCCTGTTTCTGTCAATTACTATCATCCTGATCCTCTGTCTATTCTAATTATTTATGTCCTGTTTCAGTCAATTACTATCATCCTGATCCTCTGTCTATTCTAATTATCTATGTCCTGTTTCAGTCAATTACTATCATCCTGATCCTCTGTCTATTCTAATTATCTATGTCCTTTTTCAGTCAATTAATATCATCCTGATCCTCTGTCTATTCTAATTATCTATGTCCTGTTTCAGTCAATTACTATCATCCTGATCCTCTGTCTATTCTAATTATCTATGTCCTGTTTCAGTCAATTACTATCATCCTGATCCTCTGTCTATTCTAATTATCTATGTCCTGTTTCAGTCAATTACTATCATCCTGATCCTCTGTCCATTCTAATTATCTATGTCCTGTTTCAGTGAATTACTATCATCCTGATCCTCTGACCATTCTAATTATCTATGTCCTGTTTCAGTCAATTACTATCATCATGATCCTCTGTCTATTCTAATTATCTATGTCCTGTTTCAGTCAATTACTATCATCCTGATCCTCTGTCCATTCTAATTATCGATGTCCTGTTTCAGTGAATTACTATCATCCTGATCCTCTAACCATTCTAATTATCTATGTCCTGTTTCAGTCAATTACTATCATCCTGATCCTCTGTCCATTCTAATTATCGATGTCCTGTTTCAGTGAATTACTATCATCCTGATCCTCTGACCATTCTAATTATCTATGTCCTGTTTCAGTCAATTACTATCATCCTGATCCTCTGTCTATTCTAATTATCTATGTCCTGTTTCAGTCAATTAATATCATCCTGATCCTCTGTCCATTCTAATTATCTATGTCCTGTTTCAGTCAATTAATATCATCCTGATCCTCTGTCCATTCTAATTATCTGTGTCCTGTTTCAGTCAATTACTATCATCCTGATCCTCTGTCTATTCTAATTATCTATGTCCTGTTTCAGTCAATTACTATCATCCTGATTCTCTGTCTATTCTAATTATCTATGTCCTGTTTCAGTCAATTACTATCATCCTGATCCTCTGTCCATTCTAATTATCTGTGTCCTGTTTCAGTCAATTACTATCATCCTGATCCTCTGTCTATTCTAATTATCTATGTCCTGTTTCAGTCAATTACTATCATCCTGATCCTCTGTCTATTCTAATTATCTATGTCCTGTTTCAGTCAATTACTATCATCCTGATCCTCTGACCATTCTAATTATCTATGTCCTGTTTCAGTCAATTACTATCATCCTGATCCTCTGTCTATTCTAATTATCTATGTCCTGTTTCAGTCAATTAATATCATCCTGATCCTCTGTCCATTCTAATTATCTATGTCCTGTTTCAGTCAATTAATATCATCCTGATCCTCTGTCCATTCTAATTATCTGTGTCCTGTTTCAGTCAATTACTATCATCCTGATCCTCTGTCTATTCTAATTATCTATGTCCTGTTTCAGTCAATTACTATCATCCTGATCCTCTGTCTATTCTAATTATCTATGTCCTGTTTCAGTCAATTAATATCATCCTGATCCTCTGTCCATTCTAATTATCTATGTCCTGTTTCAGTCAATTACTATCATCCTGATCCTCTGTCCATTCTAATTATCTATGTCCTGTTTCAGTCAATTACTATCATCCTGATCCTCTGTCCATTCTAATTATCTATGTCCTTTTTCAGTCAATTACTATCATCCTGATCCTCTGTCCATTCTAATTATCTATGTCCTGTTTCAGTCAATTACTATCATCCTGATCCTCTGTCTATTCTAATTATCTATGTCCTGTTTCAGTCAATTACTATCATCCTGATCCTCTGTCCATTCTAATTATCTATGTCCTGTTTCAGTCAATTACTATCATCCTGATCCTCTGTCCATTCTAATTATCTATGTCCTTTTTCAGTCAATTAATATCATCATGATCCTCTGTCTATTCTAATTATCTATGTCCTGTTTCAGTCAATTACTATCATCCTGATCCTCTGTCTATTCTAATTATCTATGTCCTGTTTCAGTCAATTACTATCATCCTGATCCTCTGTCTATTCTAAATATCTGTGTCCTTTTTCAGTCAATTACTATCATCCTGATCCTCTGTCTATTCTAATTATCTATGTCCTGTTTCAGTCAATTACTATCATCCTGACTCTCTGTCTATTCTAATTATCTATGTCATGTTTCAGTCAATTACTATCATCCTGATCCTCTGTCTATTCTAATTATCTGTGTCCTTTTTCAGTCAATTAATATCATCCTGATCCTCTGTCTATTCTAATTATCTATGTCCTGTTTCAGTCAATTACTATCATCCTGATCCTCTGTCTATTCTAATTATCTATGTCCTGTTTCAGTCAATTACTATCATGCTGATCCTCTGTCTATTCTAATTATCTGTGTCCTTTTTCAGTCAATTACTATCATCCTGATCCTCTGTCTATTCTAATTATCTATGTCCTGTTTCAGTCAATTACTATCATCCTGATCCTCTGTCTATTCTAATTATCTATGTCCTGTTTCAGTCAATTACTATCATGCTGATCCTCTGTCTATTCTAATTATCTGTGTCCTTTTTCAGTCAATTACTATCATCCTGATCCTCTGTCTATTCTAATTATCTATGTCCTGTTTCAGTCAATTACTATCATCCTGATCCTCTGTCTATTCTAATTATCTATGTCCTGTTTCAGTCAATTACTATCATCCTGATCCTCTGTCTATTCTAATTATCTGTGTCCTTTTCAGTCAATTACTATCATCCTGATCCTCTGTCTATTCTAATTATCTATGTCCTGTTTCAGTCAATTACTATCATCCTGATCCTCTGTCTATTCTAATTATCTATGTCCTGTTTCAGTCAATTACTATCATCCTGATCCTCTGTCTATTCTAATTATCTATGTCCTGTTTCAGTCAATTACTATCATCCTGACTCTCTGTCTATTCTAATTATCTGTGTCCTGTTTCAGTCAATTACTATCATCCTGATCCTCTGTCCATTCTAATTATCTATGTCCTGTTTCAGTCAATTACTATCATCCTGATCCTCTGTCTATTCTAATTATCTGTGTCCTGTTTCAGTCAATTACTATCATCCTGATCCTCTGTCTATTCTAATTATCTATGTCCTGTTTCAGTCAATTACTATCATCCTGATCCTCTGTCTATTCTAATTATCTGTGTCCTGTTTCAGTCAATTACTATCATCCTGATCCTCTGTCTATTCTAATTATCTATGTCCTGTTTCAGTCAATTAATATCATCCTGATCCTCTGTCCATTCTGATTATCTATGTCCTGTTTCAGTCAATTACTATCATCCTGATCCTCTGTCTATTCTAATTATCTATGTCCTGTTTCAGTCAATTAATATCATCCTGATCCTCTGTCCATTCTAATTATCTATGTCCTGTTTCAGTCAATTACTATCATCCTGATCCTCTGTCCATTCTAATTATCTATGTCCTGTTTCAGTCAATTAATATCATCCTGATCCTCTGTCCATTCTAATTATCTATGTCCTGTTTCAGTCAATTACTATCATCCTGATCCTCTGTCCATTCTAATTATCTATGTCCTGTTTCAGTCAATTAATATCATCCTGATCCTCTGTCCATTCTAATTATCTATGTCCTGTTTCAGTCAATTACTATCATCCTGATCCTCTGTCCACTCTAATTATCTATGTCCTGTTTCAGTCAATTAATATCATCCTGATCCTCTGTCCATTCTAATTATCTGTGTCCTGTTTCAGTCAATTACTATCATCCTGATCCTCTGTCTATTCTAATTATCTATGTCCTGTTTCTGTCAATTACTATCATCCTGATCCTCTGTCTATTCTAATTATCTATGTCCTGTTTCAGTCAATTACTATCATCCTGATCCTCTGTCTATTCTAATTATCTATGTCCTGTTTCAGTCAATTACTATCATCCTGATCCTCTGTCTATTCTAATTATCTATGTCCTTTTTCAGTCAATTAATATCATCCTGATCCTCTGTCTATTCTAATTATCTATGTCCTGTTTCAGTCAATTACTATCATCCTGATCCTCTGTCTATTCTAATTATCTATGTCCTGTTTCAGTCAATTACTATCATCCTGATCCTCTGTCTATTCTAATTATCTATGTCCTGTTTCAGTCAATTACTATCATCCTGATCCTCTGTCCATTCTAATTATCTATGTCCTGTTTCAGTGAATTACTATCATCCTGATCCTCTGACCATTCTAATTATCTATGTCCTGTTTCAGTCAATTACTATCATCATGATCCTCTGTCTATTCTAATTATCTATGTCCTGTTTCAGTCAATTACTATCATCCTGATCCTCTGTCCATTCTAATTATCGATGTCCTGTTTCAGTGAATTACTATCATCCTGATCCTCTAACCATTCTAATTATCTATGTCCTGTTTCAGTCAATTACTATCATCCTGATCCTCTGTCCATTCTAATTATCGATGTCCTGTTTCAGTGAATTACTATCATCCTGATCCTCTGTCTATTCTAATTATCTATGTCCTGTTTCAGTCAATTAATATCATCCTGATCCTCTGTCCATTCTAATTATCTATGTCCTGTTTCAGTCAATTAATATCATCCTGATCCTCTGTCTATTCTAATTATCTATGTCCTGTTTCAGTCAATTAATATCATCCTGATCCTCTGTCCATTCTAATTATCTATGTCCTGTTTCAGTCAATTAATATCATCCTGATCCTCTGTCCATTCTAATTATCTGTGTCCTGTTTCAGTCAATTACTATCATCCTGATCCTCTGTCTATTCTAATTATCTATGTCCTGTTTCAGTCAATTACTATCATCCTGATCCTCTGTCTATTCTAATTATCTATGTCCTGTTTCAGTCAATTACTATCATCCTGATCCTCTGTCTATTCTAATTATCTATGTCCTGTTTCAGTCAATTACTATCATCCTGATCCTCTGTCTATTCTAATTATCTATGTCCTTTTTCAGTCAATTAATATCATCCTGATCCTCTGTCTATTCTAATTATCTATGTCCTGTTTCAGTCAATTACTATCATCCTGATCCTCTGTCTATTCTAATTATCAATGTCCTGTTTCAGTCAATTACTATCATCCTGATCCTCTGTCCATTCTAATTATCTATGTCCTGTTTCAGTCAATTACTATCATCCTGATCCTCTGTCTATTCTAATTATCTATGTCCTGTTTCAGTCAATTACTATCATCCTGATCCTCTGTCCATTCTAATTATCTATGTCCTGTTTCAGTCAATTACTATCATCCTGATCCTCTGTCTATTCTAATTATCTATGTCCTCTTTCAGTCAATTACTATCATCCTGATCCTCTGTCTATTCTAATTATCTATGTCCTGTTTCAGTCAATTACTATCATCCTGATCCTCTGTCCATTCTAATTATCTATGTCCTGTTTCAGTCAATTACTATCATCCTGATCCTCTGTCCATTCTAATTATCGATGTCCTGTTTCAGTCAATTACTATCATCCTGATCCTCTGACCATTCTAATTATCGATGTCCTGTTTCAGTCAATTACTATCATCATGATCCTCTGTCCATTCTAATTATCTGTGTCCTGTTTCAGTCAATTACTATCATCCTGATCCTCTGTCTATTCTAATTATCTATGTCCTGTTTCAGTCAATTACTGTCATCCTGATCCTCTGTCTATTCTAATTATCTGTGTCCTGTTTCAGTCAATTACTATCATCCTGATCCTCTGTCTATTCTAATTATCAATGTCCTGTTTCAGTCAATTACTTTCATCCTGATCCTCTGTCTATTCTAATTATCTATGTCCTGTTTCAGTCAATTACTATCATCCTGATCCTCTGTCTATTCTAATTATCTATGTCCATTTTCAGTCAATTAATATCATCCTGATCCTCTGTCTATTCTAATTATCTGTGTCCTGTTTCAGTCAATTACTATCATCCTGATCCTCTGTCCATTCTAATTATCTATGTCCTGTTTCAGTCAATTACTATCATCCTGATCCTCTGTCCATTCTAATTATCTATGTCCTGTTTCAGTCAATTACTATCATCCTGATCCTCTGTCTATTCTAATTATCTATGTCCTGTTTCAGTCAATTACTATCATCCTGATCCTCTGTCCATTCTAATTATCTATGTCCTTTTTCAGTCAATTAATATCATCCTGATCCTCTGTCTATTCTAATTATCAATGTCCTGTTTCAGTCAATTACTATCATCCTGATCCTCTGTCTATTCTAATTATCTGTGTCATGTTTCAGTCAATTACTATCATCCTGATCCTCTGTCTAATCTAATTATCTATGTCCTTTTTCAGTCAATTAATATCATCCTGATCCTCTGTCTATTCTAATTATCAATGTCCTGTTTCAGTCAATTACTATCATCCTGATCCTCTGTCTATTCTAATTATCTATGTCCTGTTTCAGTCAATTACTATCATCCTGATCCTCTGTCCATTCTAATTACCTATGTCCTTTTTCAGTCAATTAATATCATCCTGATCCTCTGTCTATTCTAATTATCAATGTCCTGTTTCAGTCAATTACTATCATCCTGATCCTCTGTCTATTCTAATTATCTATGTCCTGTTTCAGTCAATTACTATCATCCTGATCCTCTGTCCATTCTAATTATCTATGTCCTGTTTCAGTCAATTACTATCATCCTGATCCTCTGTCCATTCTAATTATCTATATCCTGTTTCAGTCAATTACTATCATCCTGATCCTCTGTCTATTCTAATTATCTATGTCCTGTTTCAGTCAATTACTATCATCCTGATCCTCTGTCTATTCTAATTATCTATGTCCTGTTTCAGTCAATTACTATCATCCTGATCCTCTGTCTATTCTAATTATCTATGTCCTGTTTCAGTCAATTACTATCATCCTGATCCTCTGTCTATTCTAATTATCTATGTCCTGTTTCAGTCAATTTTTATCATCCTGATCCTCTGTCTATTCTAATTATCTATGTCCTGTTTCAGTCAATTACTATCATCCTGATCCTCTGTCTACTCTAATTATCTATGTCCTGTTTCAGTCAATTACTATCATCCTGATCCTCTGTCTATTCTAATTATCTATGTCCTGTTTCAGTCAATTACTATCATCCTGATCCTCTGTCTATTCTAATTATCTATGTCCTGTTTCAGTCAATTACTATCATCCTGATCCTCTGTCCATTCTAATTATCTATGTCCTTTTTCAGTCAATTACTATCATCCTGATCCTCTGTCCATTCTAATTATCTATGTCCTGTTTCAGTCAATTACTATCATCCTGATCCTCTATCTATTCTAATTATCTATGTCCTTTTTCAGTCAATTAATATCATCCTGATCCTCTGTCTATTCTAATTATCAATGTCCTGTTTCAGTCAATTACTATCATCCTGATCCTCTGTCCATTCTAATTATCTATGTCCTGCTTCAGTCAATTACTATCATCCTGATCCTCTGTCCATTCTAATTATCTATGTCCTGTTTCAGTCAATTACTATCATCCTGATCCTCTGTCTATTCTAATTATCTATGTCCTGTTTCAGTCAATTTTTATCATCCTGATCCTCTGTCTATTCTAATTATCTGTGTCCTGTTTCAGTCAATTACTATCATCCTGATCCTCTGTCTATTCTATTTATCTATGTCCTGTTTCAGTCAATTACTATCATCCTGATCCTCTGTCTATTCTAATTATCTATGTCCTGTTTCAGTCAATTACTATCATCCTGATCCTCTGTCTATTCTAATTATCTATGTCCTGATTCAGTCAATTACTATCATCCTGATCCTCTGTCCATTCTAATTATCTATGTCCTTTTTCAGTCAATTACTATCATCCTGATCCTCTGTCCATTCTAATTATCTATGTCCTGTTTCAGTCAATTACTATCATCCTGATCCTCTATCTATTCTAATTATCTATGTCCTTTTTCAGTCAATTAATATCATCCTGATCCTCTGTCTATTCTAATTATCAATGTCCTGTTTCAGTCAATTACTATCATCCTGATCCTCTGTCCATTCTAATTATCTATGTCCTGCTTCAGTCAATTACTATCATCCTGATCCTCTGTCCATTCTAATTATCTATGTCCTGTTTCAGTCAATTACTATCATCCTGATCCTCTGTCCATTCTAATTATCTATGTCCTGTTTCAGTCAATTACTATCATCCTGATCCTCTGTCCATTCTAATTATCTATGTCCTGTTTCAGTCTATTACTATCATCCTGATCCTCTGTCTATTCTAATTATCTATGTCCTGTTTCAGTCAATTACTATCATCCTGATCCTCTGTCTATTCTAATTATCTATGTCCTGTTTCAGTCAATTACTATCATCCTGATCCTCTGTCTATTCTAATTATCAATGTCCTTTTTCAGTCAATTACTATCATCCTGATCCTCTGTCTATTCTAATTATCAATGTCCTTTTTCAGTCAATTACTATCATCCTGATCCTCTGTCTATTCTAATTATCTATGTCCTGTTTCAGTCAATTACTATCATCCTGATCCACTGTCTATTCTAATTATCAATGTCCTGTTTCAGTCAATTACTATCATCCTGATCCTCTGTCTATTCTAATTATCTATGTCCTGTTTCAGTCAATTACTATCATCCTGATCCTCTGTCTATTCTAATTATCTGTGTCCTTTTTCAGTCAATTAATATCATCCTGATCCTCTGTCCATTCTAATTATCAATGTCCTGTTTCAGTCAATTACTATCATCCTGATCCTCTGTCCATTCTAATTATCTATGTCCTGTTTCAGTCAATTACTATCATCCTGATCCTCTGACCATTCTAATTATCTATGTCCTGTTTCAGTCAATTACTATCATCCTGATCCTCTGTCTATTCTAATTATCAATGTCCTGTTTCAGTCAATTAATATCATCCTGATCCTCTGTCCATTCTAATTACCTATGTCCTGTTTCAGTCAATTACTATCATCCTGATCCTCTGACCATTCTAATTATCTATGTCCTGTTTCAGTCAATTACTATCATCCTGATCCTCTGTCTATTCTAATTATCAATGTCCTGTTTCAGTCAATTACTATCATCCTGATCCTCTGTCTATTCTAATTATCTGTGTCCTTTTTCAGTCAATTAATATCATCCTGATCCTCTGTCTATTCTAATTATCAATGTCCTGTTTCAGTCAATTACTATCATCCTGATCCTCTGTCTATTCTAATTATCTGTGTCCTGTTTCAGTCAATTACTGTCATCCTGATCCTCTGTCTATTCTAATTATCTGTGTCCTGTTTCAGTCAATTACTATCATCCTGATCCTCTGTCTATTCTAATTATCAATGTCCTGTTTCAGTCAATTACTTTCATCCTGATCCTCTGTCTATTCTAATTATCTATGTCCTGTTTCAGTCAATTACTATCATCCTGATCCTCTGTCTATTCTAATTATCTATGTCCTTTTTCAGTCAATTAATATCATCCTGATCCTCTGTCTATTCTAATTATCTGTGTCCTGTTTCAGTCAATTACTATCATCCTGATCCTCTGTCCATTCTAATTATCTATGTCCTGTTTCAGTCAATTACTATCATCCTGATCCTCTGTCTATTCTAATTATCTATGTCCTGTTTCAGTCAATTACTATCATCCTGATCCTCTGTCTATTCTAATTATCTATGTCCTGTTTCAGTCAATTACTATCATCCTGATCCTCTGTCTATTCTAATTATCTATGTCCTGTTTCAGTCAATTACTATCATCCTGATCCTCTGTCTATTCTAATTATCTATGTCCTGTTTCAGTCAATTTTTATCATCCTGATCCTCTGTCTATTCTAATTATCTATGTCCTGTTTCAGTCAATTACTATCATCCTGATCCTCTGTCTATTCTAATTATCTATGTCCTGTTTCAGTCAATTACTATCATCCTGATCCTCCGTCTATTCTAATTATCTATGTCCTGTTTCAGTCAATTACTATCATCCTGATCCTCTGTCTATTCTAATAATCTATGTCCTGTTTCAGTCAATTACTATCATCCTGATCCTCTGTCCATTCTAATTATCTATGTCCTTTTTCAGTCAATTACTATCATCCTGATCCTCTGTCCATTCTAATTATCTATGTCCTGTTTCAGTCAATTACTATCATCCTGATCCTCTATCTATTCTAATTATCTATGTCCTTTTTCAGTCAATTAATATCATCCTGATCCTCTGTCTATTCTAATTATCAATGTCCTGTTTCAGTCAATTACTATCATCCTGATCCTCTGTCCATTCTAATTATCTATGTCCTGTTTCAGTCAATTACTATCATCCTGATCCTCTGTCCATTCTAATTATCTATGTCCTGTTTCAGTCAATTACTATCATCCTGATCCTCTGAACATTCTAATTATCTATGTCCTGTTTCAGTCAATTACTATCATCCTGATCCTCTGTCCATTCTAATTATCTATGTCCTGCTTCAGTCTATTACTATCATCCTGATCCTCTGTCTATTCTAATTATCTATGTCCTGTTTCAGTCAATTACTATCATCCTGATCCTCTGTCTATTCTAATTATCTATGTCCTGTTTCAGTCAATTACTATCATCTTGATCCTCTGTCTATTCTAATTATCAATGTCCTTTTTCAGTCAATTACTATCATCCTGATCCTCTGTCTATTCTAATTATCAATGTCCTTTTTCAGTCAATTACTATCATCCTGATCCTCTGTCTATTCTAATTATCTATGTCCTGTTTCAGTCAATTACTATCATCCTGATCCACTGTCTATTCTAATTATCAATGTCCTGTTTCAGTCAATTACTACCCTCCTGATCCTCTGTCTATTCTAATTATCTATGTCCTGTTTCAGTCAATTACTATCATCCTGATCCTCTGTCTATTCTAATTATCTGTGTCCTTTTTCAGTCAATTAATATCATCCTGATCCTCTGTCCATTCTAATTATCAATGTCCTGTTTCAGTCAATTACTATCATCCTGATCCTCTGTCCATTCTAATTATCTATGTCCTGTTTCAGTCAATTACTATCATCCTGATCCTCTGACCATTCTAATTATCTATGTCCTGTTTCAGTCAATTACTATCATCCTGATCCTCTGTCTATTCTAATTATCAATGTCCTGTTTCAGTCAATTAATATCATCCTGATCCTCTGTCCATTCTAATTATCTATGTCCTGTTTCAGTCAATTACTATCATCCTGATCCTCTGACCATTCTAATTATCTATGTCCTGTTTCAGTCAATTACTATCATCCTGATCCTCTGTCTATTCTAATTATCAATGTCCTGTTTCAGTCAATTACTATCATCCTGATCCTCTGTCTATTCTAATTATCTGTGTCCTTTTTCAGTCAATTAATATCATCCTGATCCTCTGTCTATTCTAATTATCTGTGTCCTGTTTCAGTCAATTACTATCATCCTGATCCTCTGTCCATTCTAATTATCTATGTCCTGTTTCAGTCAATTACTATCATCCTGATCCTCTGTCTATTCTAATTATCTATGTCCTGTTTCAGTCAATTACTATCATCCTGATCCTCTGTCTATTCTAATTATCTATGTCCTGTTTCAGTCAATTACTATCATCCTGATCCTCTGTCTATTCTAATTATCTATGTCCTGTTTCAGTCAATTACTATCATCCTGATCCTCTGTCTATTCTAATTATCTATGTCCTGTTTCAGTCAATTTTTATCATCCTGATCCTCTGTCTATTCTAATTATCTATGTCCTGTTTCAGTCAATTACTATCATCCTGATCCTCTGTCTATTCTAATTATCTATGTCCTGTTTCAGTCAATTACTATCATCCTGATCCTCCGTCTATTCTAATTATCTATGTCCTGTTTCAGTCAATTACTATCATCCTGATCCTCTGTCTATTCTAATAATCTATGTCCTGTTTCAGTCAATTACTATCATCCTGATCCTCTGTCCATTCTAATTATCTATGTCCTTTTTCAGTCAATTACTATCATCCTGATCCTCTGTCCATTCTAATTATCTATGTCCTGTTTCAGTCAATTACTATCATCCTGATCCTCTATCTATTCTAATTATCTATGTCCTTTTTCAGTCAATTAATATCATCCTGATCCTCTGTCTATTCTAATTATCAATGTCCTGTTTCAGTCAATTACTATCATCCTGATCCTCTGTCCATTCTAATTATCTATGTCCTGTTTCAGTCAATTACTATCATCCTGATCCTCTGTCCATTCTAATTATCTATGTCCTGTTTCAGTCAATTACTATCATCCTGATCCTCTGAACATCCTAATTATCTATGTCCTGTTTCAGTCAATTACTATCATCCTGATCCTCTGTCCATTCTAATTATCTATGTCCTGCTTCAGTCTATTACTATCATCCTGATCCTCTGTCTATTCTAATTATCTATGTCCTGTTTCAGTCAATTACTATCATCCTGATCCTCTGTCTATTCTAATTATCTATGTCCTGTTTCAGTCAATTACTATCATCTTGATCCTCTGTCTATTCTAATTATCAATGTCCTTTTTCAGTCAATTACTATCATCCTGATCCTCTGTCTATTCTAATTATCAATGTCCTTTTTCAGTCAATTACTATCATCCTGATCCTCTGTCTATTCTAATTATCTATGTCCTGTTTCAGTCAATTACTATCATCCTGATCCACTGTCTATTCTAATTATCAATGTCCTGTTTCAGTCAATTACTACCCTCCTGATCCTCTGTCTATTCTAATTATCTATGTCCTGTTTCAGTCAATTACTATCATCCTGATCCTCTGTCTATTCTAATTATCTGTGTCCTTTTTCAGTCAATTAATATCATCCTGATCCTCTGTCCATTCTAATTATCAATGTCCTGTTTCAGTCAATTACTATCATCCTGATCCTCTGTCCATTCTAATTATCTATGTCCTGTTTCAGTCAATTACTATCATCCTGATCCTCTGACCATTCTAATTATCTATGTCCTGTTTCAGTCAATTACTATCATCCTGATCCTCTGTCTATTCTAATTATCAATGTCCTGTTTCAGTCAATTAATATCATCCTGATCCTCTGTCCATTCTAATTATCTATGTCCTGTTTCAGTCAATTACTATCATCCTGATCCTCTGACCATTCTAATTATCTATGTCCTGTTTCAGTCAATTACTATCATCCTGATCCTCTGTCTATTCTAATTATCAATGTCCTGTTTCAGTCAATTACTATCATCCTGATCCTCTGTCTATTCTAATTATCTGTGTCCTTTTTCAGTCAATTAAGATCATCCTGATCCTCTGTCTATTCTAATAATCAATGTCATGTTTCAGTCAATTACTATCATCCTGATCCTCTGTCTATTCTAATTATCTGTGTCCTGTTTCAGTCAATTACTGTCATCCTGATCCTCTGTCTATTCTAATTATCTGTGTCCTGTTTCAGTCAATTACTATCATCCTGATCCTCTGTCTATTCTAATTATCAATGTCCTGTTTCAGTCAATTACTTTCATCCTGATCCTCTGTCTATTCTAATTATCTATGTCCTGTTTCAGTCAATTACTATCATCCTGATCCTCTGTCTATTCTAATTATCTATGTCCTTTTTCAGTCAATTAATATCATCCTGTTCCTCTGTCTATTCTAATTATCTGTGTCCTGTTTCAGTCAATTACTATCATCCTGATCCTCTGTCCATTCTAATTATCTATGTCCTGTTTCAGTCAATTACTATCATCCTGATCCTCTGTCTATTCTAATTATCTATGTCCTGTTTCAGTCAATTACTATCATCCTGATCCTCTGTCTATTCTAATTATCTATGTCCTGTTTCAGTCAATTACTATCATCCTGATCCTCTGTCCATTCTAATTATCTATGTCCTGTTTCAGTCAATTACTATCATCCTGATCCTCTGACCATTCTAATTATCTATGTCCTGTTTCAGTCAATTACTATCATCCTGATCCTCTGTCTATTCTAATTATCAATGTCCTGTTTCAGTCAATTACTATCATCCTGATCCTCTGTCTATTCTAATTATCTGTGTCCTTTTTCAGTCAATTAATATCATCCTGATCCTCTGTCTATTCTAATAATCAATGTCATGTTTCAGTCAATTACTATCATCCTGATCCTCTGTCTATTCTAATTATCTGTGTCCTGTTTCAGTCAATTACTGTCATCCTGATCCTCTGTCTATTCTAATTATCTGTGTCCTGTTTCAGTCAATTACTATCATCCTGATCCTCTGTCTATTCTAATTATCAATGTCCTGTTTCAGTCAATTACTTTCATCCTGATCCTCTGTCTATTCTAATTATCTATGTCCTGTTTCAGTCAATTACTATCATCCTGATCCTCTGTCTATTCTAATTATCTATGTCCTTTTTCAGTCAATTAATATCATCCTGATCCTCTGTCTATTCTAATTATCTGTGTCCTGTTTCAGTCAATTACTATCATCCTGATCCTCTGTCCATTCTAATTATCTATGTCCTGTTTCAGTCAATTACTATCATCCTGATCCTCTGTCTATTCTAATTATCTATGTCCTGTTTCAGTCAATTACTATCATCCTGATCCTCTGTCTATTCTAATTATCTATGTCCTGTTTCAGTCAATTACTATCATCCTGATCCTCTGTCCATTCTAATTATCTATGTCCTTTTTCAGTCAATTAATATCATCCTGATCCTCTGTCTATTCTAATTATCAATGTCCTGTTTCAGTCAATTACTATCATCCTGATCCTCTGTCTATTCTAATTATCTGTGTCATGTTTCAGTCAATTACTATCATCCTGATCCTCTGTCTAATCTAATTATCTATGTCCTTTTTAAGTCAATTAATATCATCCTGATCCTCTGTCTATTCTAATTATCAATGTCCTGTTTCAGTCAATTACTATCATCCTGATCCTCTGTCTATTCTAATTATCTATGTCCTGTTTCAGTCAATTACTATCATCCTGATCCTCTGTCTATTCTAATTATCTATGTCCTGTTTCAGTCAATTACTATCATCCTGATCCTCTGTCCATTCTAATTATCTATGTCCTGTTTCAGTCAATTACTATCATCCTGATCCTCTGACCATTCTAATTATCTATGTCCTGTTTCAGTCAATTACTATCATCCTGATCCTCTGTCTATTCTAATTATCTATGTCCTGTTTCAGTCAATTACTATCATCCTGATCCTCTGTCCATTCTAATTATCTATGTCCTGTTTCAGTCAATTACTATCATCCTGATCCTCTGTCTATTCTAATTATCTATGTCCTGTTTCAGTCAATTACTATCATCCTGATCCTCTGTCCATTCTAATTATCTATGTCCTGTTTCAGTCAATTACTATCATCCTGATCCTCTGACCATTCTAATTATCTATGTCCTGTTTCAGTCAATTACTATCATCCTGATCCTCTGTCTATTCTAATTATCAATGTCCTGTTTCAGTCAATTACTATCATCCTGATCCTCTGTCTATTCTAATTATCTGTGTCCTTTTTCAGTCAATTAATATCATCCTGATCCTCTGTCTATTCTAATAATCAATGTCATGTTTCAGTCAATTACTATCATCCTGATCCTCTGTCTATTCTAATTATCTGTGTCCTGTTTCAGTCAATTACTGTCATCCTGATCCTCTGTCTATTCTAATTATCTGTGTCCTGTTTCAGTCAATTACTATCATCCTGATCCTCTGTCTATTCTAATTATCAATGTCCGGTTTCAGTCAATTACTTTCATCCTGATCCTCTGTCTATTCTAATTATCTATGTCCTGTTTCAGTCAATTACTATCATCCTGATCCTCTGTCTATTCTAATTATCTATGTCCTTTTTCAGTCAATTAATATCATCCTGATCCTCTGTCTATTCTAATTATCTGTGTCCTGTTTCAGTCAATTACTATCATCCTGATCCTCTGTCCATTCTAATTATCTATGTCCTGTTTCAGTCAATTACTATCATCCTGATCCTCTGTCTATTCTAATTATCTATGTCCTGTTTCAGTCAATTACTATCATCCTGATCCTCTGTCTATTCTAATTATCTATGTCCTGTTTCAGTCAATTACTATCATCCTGATCCTCTGTCCATTCTAATTATCTATGTCCTTTTTCAGTCAATTAATATCATCCTGATCCTCTGTCTATTCTAATTATCAATGTCCTGTTTCAGTCAATTACTATCATCCTGATCCTCTGTCTATTCTAATTATCTGTGTCATGTTTCAGTCAATTAATATCATCCTGATCCTCTGTCCATTCTAATTATCTGTGTCCTTTTTCAGTCAATTACTATCATCCTGATCCTCTGAACATTCTAATTATCTATGTCCTGTTTCAGTCAATTAATATCATCCTGATCCTCTGTCCATTCTAATTATCTATGTCCTGTTTCAGTCAATTAATATCATCCTGATCCTCTGTCCATTCTAATTATCTATGTCCTGTTTCAGTCAATTCCTATCATCCTGATCCTCTGTCCATTCTAATTATCTATGTCCTGTTTCAGTCAATTACTATCATCCTGATCCTCTGAACATTCTAATTATCTATGTCCTGTTTCAGTCAATTACTATCATCCTGATCCTCTGTCTATTCTAATTATCTATGTCCTTTTTCAGTCAATTAATATCATCCTGATCCTCTGTCTATTCTAATTATCTGTGTCCTGTTTCAGTCAATTACTATCATCCTGATCCTCTGAACACTCTAATTATCTATGTCCTGTTTCAGTCAATTACTATCATCCTGATCCTCTGTCTATTCTAATTATATATGTCCTGTTTCAGTCAATTACAATCATCCTGATCCTCTGTCTATTCTAATTATCTATGTCCTGTTTCAGTCAATTACTATCATCCTGATCCTCTGAACATTCTAATCATCTATGTCCTTTTTCAGTCAATTACTATCATCCTGATCCTCTGTCTATTCTAATTATCTATGTCCTGTTTCAGTCAATTACTATCATCCTGATCCTCTGAACATTCTAATCATCTATGTCCTTTTTCAGTCAATTACAATCATCCTGATCCTCTGTCTATTCTAATTATCTATGTCCTGTTTCAGTCAATTACTATCATCCTGATCCTCTGTCCATTCTAATTATCTCTGTCCTTTTTCAGTCAAATACTATCATCCTGATCCTCTGTCCATTCTAATTATCTATGTCCTGTTTCAGTCAATTACTATCATCCTGATCCTCTGAACATTCTAATTATCTATGTCCTGTTTCAGTCAAATACTATCATCCTGATCCTCTGTCCATTCTAATTATCTATGTCCTGTTTCAGTCAATTACTATCATCCTGATCCTCTGTCCATTCTAATTATCTATGTCCTGTTTCAGTCAATTACTATCATCCTGATCCTCTGTCCATTCTAATTATCTCTGTCCTTTTTCAGTCAAATACTATCATCCTGATCCTCTGTCCATTCTAATTATCTATGTCCTGTTTCAGTCAATTACTATCATCCTGATCCTCTGAACATTCTAATTATCTATGTCCTGTTTCAGTCAAATACTATCATCCTGATCCTCTGTCCATTCTAATTATCTCTGTCCTTTTTCAGTCAAATACTATCATCCTGATCCTCTGTCCATTCTAATTATCTATGTCCTGTTTCAGTCAATTACTATCATCCTGACTCTCTATCTATTCTAATTATCTATGTCCTGTTTCAGTCAATTACTATCATCCTGATCCTCTGTCTATTCTAATTATCTATGTCCTGTTTCGTCAATTACTATCATCCTGATCCTCTGTCTATTCTAATTATCTATGTCCTGTTTCAGTCAATTAATATCACCCTGATCGTCTGAACATTCTAATTATCTATGTCCTGTTTCAGTCAATTACTATCATCCTGATCCTCTGTCCATTCTAATTATCTCTGTCCTTTTTCAGTCAAATACTATCATCCTGATCCTCTGTCTATTCTAATTATCAATGTCCTGTTTCAGTCAATTACTATCATCCTGATCCTCTGTCTATTCTAATTATCTATGTCCTGTTTCAGTCAATTACTATCATCCTGATCCTCTGTCCATTCTAATTATCTCTGTCCTTTTTCAGTCAATTAATATCATCCTGATCCTCTGTCTATTCTAATTATCAATGTCCTGTTTCAGTCAATTACTATCATCCTGATCCTCTGTCTATTCTAATTATCTCTGTCCTTTTTCAGTCAATTACTATCATTCTGATACACTGTCCATTCTAATTATCTATGTCCTGTTTCAGTCAATTAATATCATCCTGATCCTCTGTCCATTCTAATTATCTATGTCCTGTTTCAGTCAATTACTATCATCCTGATCCTCTGTCTATTCTAATTATCTCTGTCCTTTTTCAGTCAATTACTATCATTCTGATACACTGTCCATTCTAATTATCTATGTCCTGTTTCAGTCAATTACTATCATCCTGATCCTCTGTCCATTCTAATTATCTATGTCCTGTTTCAGTCAATTACTATCATCCTGATCCTCTGTCTATTCTAATTATCTATGTCCTTTTTCAGTCAATTACTATCATCCTGATCCTCTGTCTAATCTAATTATCAATGTCCTGTTTCAGTCAATTACTATCATCCTGATCCTCTGTCTATTCTAATTATCTGTGTCCTTTTTCAGTCAATTAATATCATCCTGATCCTCTGAACATTCTAATTATCTATGTCCTGTTTCAGTCAATTACTATCATCCTGATCCTCTGTCTATTCTAATTATCTATGTCCTGTTTCAGTCAATTACTATCATCCTGATCCTCTGTCTATTCTAATTATCTATGTCCTCTTTCAGTCAATTACTATCATCCTGATCCTCTGTCTAATCTAATTATCAATGTCCTGTTTCAGTCAATTACTATCATCCTGATCCTCTGTCCATTCTAATTATCTATGTCCTGTTTCAGTCAATTACTATCATCCTGATCCTCTGTCCATTCTAATTATCTATGTCCTGTTTCAGTGAATTACTATCATCCTGATCCTCTGTCTATTCTAATTATCTCTGTCCTTTTTCAGTCAATTACTATCATCCTGATCCTCTGTCTATTCTAATTATCTCTGTCCTTTTTCAGTCAATTACTATCATCCTGATCCTCTCTCTATTCTAATTATCTATGTCCTGTTTCAGTCAATTACTATCATCCTGATCCTCTGTCTATTCTAATTATCTATGTCCTGTTTCAGTCAATTACTATCATCCTGATCCTCTGTCTATTCTAATTATCTATGTCCTTTTTCAGTCAATTACTATCATCCTGATCCTCTGTCTAATCTAAATATCTATGTCCTGTTTCAGTCAATTACTATTATCCTGATCCTCTGTCTATTCTAATTATCTATGTCCTTTTTCAGTCAATTACTATCATCCTGATCCTCTGTCTAATCTAATTATCTATGTCCTGTTTCAGTCAATTACTATCATCCTGATCCTCTGTCTATTCTAATTATCTATGTCCTTTTTCAGTCAATTACTATCATCCTGATCCTCTGTCTAATCTAATTATCAATGTCCTGTTTCAGTCAATTACTATCATACTGATCCTCTGTCTATTCTAATTATCTATGTCCTGTTTCAGTCAATTAATATCATCCTGATCCTCTGCCTATTCTAATTATCTATGTCCTGTTTCAGTCAATTACTATCATCCTGATCC
This sequence comes from Heterodontus francisci, assembly GCF_036365525.1. Taxonomy (NCBI): domain Eukaryota; kingdom Metazoa; phylum Chordata; class Chondrichthyes; order Heterodontiformes; family Heterodontidae; genus Heterodontus; species Heterodontus francisci. The sequence continues at coordinate 1,310,769 of NW_027141814.1, read as the reverse complement.
TCTGTCTATTCTAATTATCTCTGTCCTTTTTCAGTCAATTAATATCATCCTGATCCTCTGTCCATTCTAATTATCTATGTCCTTTTTCAGTCAATTACTATCATCCTGATCCTCTGTCTATTCTAATTATCTATGTCCTTTTTCAGTCAATTACTATCATCCTGATCCTCTGTCTAATCTAATTATCAATGTCCTGTTTCAGTCAATTACTATCATCCTGATCCTCTGTCTATTCAAATTATCTATGTCCTGTTTCAGTCAATTACTATCATCCTGATCCTCTGAACATTCTAATTATCTATGTCCTGTTTCAGTCAATTAGTATCATCCTGATCCTCTGTCTATTCTAATTATCTATGTCCTGTTTCAGTCAATTACTATCATCCTGATCCTCTGAACATTCTAATTATCTATGTCCTGTTTTATTCAATTACTATCATCCTGATCCTCTGTCTATTCTAATTATCTATGTCCTGTTTCAGTCAATTACTATCATCCTGATCCTCTGAACATTCTAATTATCTAAGTCATGTTTCAGTCAATTACTATCATCCTGATCCTCTGTCTATTCTAATTATCTGTGTCCTTTTTCAGTCAATTACTATCATCCTGATCCTCTGTCTATTCTAATTATCTATGTCCTGTTTCAGTCAATTACTATCATCCTGATCCTCTGAACATTCTAATTATCTATGTCCTGTTTCAGTCAATTAATATCATCCTGATCCTCTGTCTATTCTAATTATCAATGTCCTGTTTCAGTCAATTACTATCATCCTGATCCTCTGTCTATTCTAATTATCTATGTCATGTTTCAGTCAATTACTATCATCCTGATCCTCTGAACATTCTAATTATCTATGTCCTGTTTCAGTCAATTACTATCATCCTGATCCTCTGTCTATTCTAATTATCTATGTCCTGTTTCAGTCAATTACTATCATCCTGATCCTCTGAACATTCTAATTATCTATGTCCTGTTTCAGTCAATTACTATCATCCTGATCCTCTGTCTATTCTAATTATCTATGTCCTGTTTCAGTCAATTACTATCATCCTGATCCTCTGAACATTCTAATTATCTATGTCCTGTTTCAGTCAATTACTATCATCCTGATCCTCTGTCTATTCTAATTATCTATGTCCTGTTTCAGACAATTACTATCATCCTGATCCTCTGTCCATTCTAATTATCTATGTCCTGTTTCAGTCAATTACTATCATCCTGATCCTCTGTCTATTCTAATTATCTATGTCCTGTTTCAGTCAATTACTATCATCCTGATCCTCTGAACATTCTAATTATCTATGTCCTGTTTCAGTCAATTACTATCATCCTGATCCTCAGTCTATTCTAATTATCTATGTCCTTTTTCAGTCAATTACTATCATCCTGATCCTCTGTCTATTCTAATTATCTATGTCCTGTTTCAGTCAATTACTATCATCCTGATCCTCTGAACATTCTAATTATCTATGTCCTGTTTCAGTCAATTAATGTCATCCTGATCCTCTGTCTATTCTAATTATCAATGTCCTGTTTCAGTCAATTACTATCATCCAGATCCTCTGTCTATTCTAATTATCTATGTCCTTTTTCAGTCAATTACTATCATCCTGATCCTCTGAACATTCTAATTATCTATGTCCTGTTTCAGTCAATTACTATCATCCTGATCCTCTATCTATTCTAATTATCTATGTCCTGTTTCAGTCAATTACTATCATCCTGATCCTCTGTCTATTCTAATTATCTGTGTCCTGTTTCAGTCAATTACTATCATCCTGATCCTCTATCTATTCTAATTATCTATGTCCTGTTTCAGTCAATTACTATCATCCTGATCCTCTATCTATTCTAATTATCTGTGTCCTTTTTCAGTCAATTACTATCATCCTGATCCTCTGAACATTCTAATTATCTATGTCCTGTTTCAGTCAATTACTATCATCCTGATCCTCTGAACATTCTAATTATCTATGTCCTGTTTCAGTCAATTAATATCATCCTGATCCTCTGTCTATTCTAATTATCTGCGTCCTTTTTCAGTCAATTAATATCATCCTGATCCTCTGTCTATTCTAATTATCTATGTCCTGTTTCAGTCAATTACTATCATCCTGATCCTCTGAACATTCTAATCATCTATGTCCTTTTTCAGTCAATTACTATCATCCTGATCCTCTGTCTATTCTAATTATCTATGTCCTGTTTCAGTCAATTACTATCATCCTGATCCTCTGAACATTCTAATCATCTATGTCCTTTTTCAGTCAATTACAATCATCCTGATCCTCTGTCTATTCTAATTATCTATGTCCTGTTTCAGTCAATTACTATCATCCTGATCCTCTGTCTATTCTAATTATCTATGTCCTGTTTCAGTCAATTACTATCATCCTGATCCTCTGAACATTCTAATCATCTATGTCCTTTTTCAGTCAATTACAATCATCCTGATCCTCTGTCTATTCTAATTATCTATGTCCTGTTTCAGTCAATTACTATCATCCTGATCCTCTGTCCATTCTAATTATCTCTGTCCTTTTTCAGTCAAATACTATCATCCTGATCCTCTGTCCATTCTAATTATCTATGTCCTGTTTCAGTCAATTACTATCATCCTGATCCTCTGAACATTCTAATTATCTATGTCCTGTTTCAGTCAAATACTATCATCCTGATCCTCTGTCCATTCTAATTATCTATGTCCTGTTTCAGTCAATTACTATCATCCTGATCCTCTGTCCATTCTAATTATCTATGTCCTGTTTCAGTCAATTACTATCATCCTGATCCTCTGTCCATTCTAATTATCTCTGTCCTTTTTCAGTCAAATACTATCATCCTGATCCTCTGTCCATTCTAATTATCTATGTCCTGTTTCAGTCAATTACTATCATCCTGATCCTCTGAACATTCTAATTATCTATGTCCTGTTTCAGTCAAATACTATCATCCTGATCCTCTGTCCATTCTAATTATCTCTGTCCTTTTTCAGTCAAATACTATCATCCTGATCCTCTGTCCATTCTAATTATCTATGTCCTGTTTCAGTCAATTACTATCATCCTGACTCTCTATCTATTCTAATTATCTATGTCCTGTTTCAGTCAATTACTATCATCCTGATCCTCTGTCTATTCTAATTATCTATGTCCTGTTTCGTCAATTACTATCATCCTGATCCTCTGTCTATTCTAATTATCTATGTCCTGTTTCAGTCAATTAATATCACCCTGATCGTCTGAACATTCTAATTATCTATGTCCTGTTTCAGTCAATTACTATCATCCTGATCCTCTGTCCATTCTAATTATCTCTGTCCTTTTTCAGTCAAATACTATCATCCTGATCCTCTGTCTATTCTAATTATCAATGTCCTGTTTCAGTCAATTACTATCATCCTGATCCTCTGTCTATTCTAATTATCTATGTCCTGTTTCAGTCAATTACTATCATCCTGATCCTCTGTCCATTCTAATTATCTCTGTCCTTTTTCAGTCAATTAATATCATCCTGATCCTCTGTCTATTCTAATTATCAATGTCCTGTTTCAGTCAATTACTATCATCCTGATCCTCTGTCTATTCTAATTATCTCTGTCCTTTTTCAGTCAATTACTATCATTCTGATACACTGTCCATTCTAATTATCTATGTCCTGTTTCAGTCAATTAATATCATCCTGATCCTCTGTCCATTCTAATTATCTATGTCCTGTTTCAGTCAATTACTATCATCCTGATCCTCTGTCTATTCTAATTATCTCTGTCCTTTTTCAGTCAATTACTATCATTCTGATACACTGTCCATTCTAATTATCTATGTCCTGTTTCAGTCAATTACTATCATCCTGATCCTCTGTCCATTCTAATTATCTATGTCCTGTTTCAGTCAATTACTATCATCCTGATCCTCTGTCTATTCTAATTATCTATGTCCTTTTTCAGTCAATTACTATCATCCTGATCCTCTGTCTAATCTAATTATCAATGTCCTGTTTCAGTCAATTACTATCATCCTGATCCTCTGTCTATTCTAATTATCTGTGTCCTTTTTCAGTCAATTAATATCATCCTGATCCTCTGAACATTCTAATTATCTATGTCCTGTTTCAGTCAATTACTATCATCCTGATCCTCTGTCTATTCTAATTATCTATGTCCTGTTTCAGTCAATTACTATCATCCTGATCCTCTGTCTATTCTAATTATCTATGTCCTCTTTCAGTCAATTACTATCATCCTGATCCTCTGTCTAATCTAATTATCAATGTCCTGTTTCAGTCAATTACTATCATCCTGATCCTCTGTCCATTCTAATTATCTATGTCCTGTTTCAGTCAATTACTATCATCCTGATCCTCTGTCCATTCTAATTATCTATGTCCTGTTTCAGTGAATTACTATCATCCTGATCCTCTGTCTATTCTAATTATCTCTGTCCTTTTTCAGTCAATTACTATCATCCTGATCCTCTGTCTATTCTAATTATCTCTGTCCTTTTTCAGTCAATTACTATCATCCTGATCCTCTCTCTATTCTAATTATCTATGTCCTGTTTCAGTCAATTACTATCATCCTGATCCTCTGTCTATTCTAATTATCTATGTCCTGTTTCAGTCAATTACTATCATCCTGATCCTCTGTCTATTCTAATTATCTATGTCCTTTTTCAGTCAATTACTATCATCCTGATCCTCTGTCTAATCTAAATATCTATGTCCTGTTTCAGTCAATTACTATTATCCTGATCCTCTGTCTATTCTAATTATCTATGTCCTTTTTCAGTCAATTACTATCATCCTGATCCTCTGTCTAATCTAATTATCTATGTCCTGTTTCAGTCAATTACTATCATCCTGATCCTCTGTCTATTCTAATTATCTATGTCCTTTTTCAGTCAATTACTATCATCCTGATCCTCTGTCTAATCTAATTATCAATGTCCTGTTTCAGTCAATTACTATCATACTGATCCTCTGTCTATTCTAATTATCTATGTCCTGTTTCAGTCAATTAATATCATCCTGATCCTCTGCCTATTCTAATTATCTATGTCCTGTTTCAGTCAATTACTATCATCCTGATCCTCTGTCTATTCTAATTATCTCTGTCCTTTTTCAGTCAATTAATATCATCCTGATCCTCTGTCCATTCTAATTATCTATGTCCTTTTTCAGTCAATTACTATCATCCTGATCCTCTGTCTATTCTAATTATCTATGTCCTTTTTCAGTCAATTACTATCATCCTGATCCTCTGTCTAATCTAATTATCAATGTCCTGTTTCAGTCAATTACTATCATCCTGATCCTCTGTCTATTCAAATTATCTATGTCCTGTTTCAGTCAATTACTATCATCCTGATCCTCTGAACATTCTAATTATCTATGTCCTGTTTCAGTCAATTAGTATCATCCTGATCCTCTGTCTATTCTAATTATCTATGTCCTGTTTCAGTCAATTACTATCATCCTGATCCTCTGAACATTCTAATTATCTATGTCCTGTTTTATTCAATTACTATCATCCTGATCCTCTGTCTATTCTAATTATCTATGTCCTGTTTCAGTCAATTACTATCATCCTGATCCTCTGAACATTCTAATTATCTAAGTCATGTTTCAGTCAATTACTATCATCCTGATCCTCTGTCTATTCTAATTATCTGTGTCCTTTTTCAGTCAATTACTATCATCCTGATCCTCTGTCTATTCTAATTATCTATGTCCTGTTTCAGTCAATTACTATCATCCTGATCCTCTGAACATTCTAATTATCTATGTCCTGTTTCAGTCAATTAATATCATCCTGATCCTTTGTCTATTCTAATTATCAATGTCCTGTTTCAGTCAATTACTATCATCCTGATCCTCTGTCTATTCTAATTATCTATGTCATGTTTCAGTCAATTACTATCATCCTGATCCTCTGAACATTCTAATTATCTATGTCCTGTTTCAGTCAATTACTATCATCCTGATCCTCTGTCTATTCTAATTATCTATGTCCTGTTTCAGTCAATTACTATCATCCTGATCCTCTGAACATTCTAATTATCTATGTCCTGTTTCAGTCAATTACTATCATCCTGATCCTCTGTCTATTCTAATTATCTATGTCCTGTTTCAGTCAATTACTATCATCCTGATCCTCTGAACATTCTAATTATCTATGTCCTGTTTCAGTCAATTACTATCATCCTGATCCTCTGTCTATTCTAATTATCTATGTCCTGTTTCAGACAATTACTATCATCCTGATCCTCTGTCCATTCTAATTATCTATGTCCTGTTTCAGTCAATTACTATCATCCTGATCCTCTGTCTATTCTAATTATCTATGTCCTGTTTCAGTCAATTACTATCATCCTGATCCTCTGAACATTCTAATTATCTATGTCCTGTTTCAGTCAATTACTATCATCCTGATCCTCAGTCTATTCTAATTATCTATGTCCTTTTTCAGTCAATTACTATCATCCTGATCCTCTGTCTATTCTAATTATCTATGTCCTGTTTCAGTCAATTACTATCATCCTGATCCTCTGAACATTCTAATTATCTATGTCCTGTTTCAGTCAATTAATGTCATCCTGATCCTCTGTCTATTCTAATTATCAATGTCCTGTTTCAGTCAATTACTATCATCCAGATCCTCTGTCTATTCTAATTATCTATGTCCTTTTTCAGTCAATTACTATCATCCTGATCCTCTGAACATTCTAATTATCTATGTCCTGTTTCAGTCAATTACTATCATCCTGATCCTCTATCTATTCTAATTATCTATGTCCTGTTTCAGTCAATTACTATCATCCTGATCCTCTGTCTATTCTAATTATCTGTGTCCTGTTTCAGTCAATTACTATCATCCTGATCCTCTATCTATTCTAATTATCTATGTCCTGTTTCAGTCAATTACTATCATCCTGATCCTCTATCTATTCTAATTATCTGTGTCCTTTTTCAGTCAATTACTATCATCCTGATCCTCTGAACATTCTAATTATCTATGTCCTGTTTCAGTCAATTACTATCATCCTGATCCTCTGAACATTCTAATTATCTATGTCCTGTTTCAGTCAATTAATATCATCCTGATCCTCTGTCTATTCTAATTATCTGCGTCCTTTTTCAGTCAATTAATATCATCCTGATCCTCTGTCTATTCTAATTATCTATGTCCTGTTTCAGTCAATTACTATCATCCTGATCCTCTGTCTATTCTAATTATCTGTGTCCTTTTTCAGTCAATTACTATCATCCTGATCCTCTGTCCATTCTAATTATCTATGTCCTGTTTCAGTCAATTACTATCATCCTGATCCTCTGTCTATTCTAATTATCTATGTCCTGTTTCAGTCAATTACTATCATCCTGATGCTCTGTCTATTCTAATTATCTATGTCCTGTTTCAGTCAATTACTATCATCCTGATCCTCTGTCCATTCTAATTATCTATGTCCTGTTTCAGTCAATTACTATCATCCTGATCCTCTGTCTATTCTAATAATCTGTGTCCTTTTTCAGTCAATTAATATCATCCTGATCCTCTGAACATTCTAATTATCTATGTCCTGTTTCAGTCAATTACTATCATCCTGATCCTCTGCCCATTCTAATTATCTATGTCCTGTTTCAGTCAATTACTATCATCCTGATCCTCTGTCTATTCTATTTATCTATGTCCTGTTTCAGTCAATTACTATCATCCTGATCCTCTGTCTATTCTAATTATCTATGTCCTGTTTCAGTCAATTACTATCATCCTGATCCTCTGTCCATTCTAATTATCTATGTCCTGTTTCAGTCAATTACTATCATCCTGATCCTCTGTCTATTCTAATTATCTGTGTCCTTTTTCAGTCAATTAATATCATCCTGATCCTCTGAACATTCTAATTATCTATGTCCTGTTTCAGTCAATTACTATCATCCTGATCCTCTGTCCATTCTAATTATCTATGTCCTGTTTCAGTCAATTACTATCATCCTGATCCTCTGTCTATTCTAATTATCTATGTCCTGTTTCAGTCAATTACTATCATCCTGATCCTCTATCTATTCTAATTATCTATGTCCTGTTTCAGTCAATTACTATCATCCTGATCCTCTGTCTATTCTAATTATCTGTGTCCTTTTTCAGTCAATTAATATCATCCTGATCCTCTGTCTATTCTAATTATCTATGTCCTGTTTCAGTCAATTACTATCATCCTGATCCTCTGTCCATTCTAATTCTCCTTGTCCTGTTTCAGTCAATTACTATCATCCTGATCCTCTGTCTATTCTAATTCTCCATGTCCTGTTTCAGTCAATTACTATCATCCTGATCCTCTGTCTATTCTAATTATCTATGTCCTGTTTCAGTCAATTACTATCATCCTGATCCTCTGTCTATTCTAATTATCTATGTCCTGTTTCAGTCAATTACTATCATCCTGATCCTCTGTCTAATCTAATTATCTATGTCCTGTTTCAGTCAATTACTATCATCCTGATCCTCTATCTATTCTAATTATCTATGTCCTGTTTCAGTCAATTACTATCATCCTGATCCTCTGTCTATTCTAATTATCTGTGTCCTTTTTCAGTCAATTAATATCATCCTGATCCTCTGTCCATTCTAATTATCTATGTCCTGTTTCAGTCAATTACTATCATCCTGATCCTCTGTCCATTCTAATTATCTATGTCCTGTTTCAGTCAATTACTATCATCCTGATCCTCTGTCTATTCTAATTATCTATGTCCTGTTTCAGTCAATTAATATCATCCTGATCTTCTGTCTATTCTAATTATCTATGTCCTGTTTCAGTCAATTACTATCATCCTGATCCTCTGTCCATTCTAATTATCTATGTCCTGTTTCAGTCAATTACTATCATCCTGATCCTCTGTCTATTCTAATTATCTATGTCCTGTTTCAGTCAATTACTATCATCCTGATCCTCTGTCTATTCTAATTATCTATGTCCTGTTTCAGTCAATTACTATCATCCTGATCCTCTGTCTATTCTAATTATCTATGTCCTGTTTCAGTCAATTACTATCATCCTGATCCTCTGTCCATTATAATTATCTATGTCCTGTTTCAGTCAATTACTATCATCCTGATCCTCTGTCTATTCTAATTATCTGTGTCCTTTTTCAGTCAATTACTATCATCCTGATCCTCTGTCCATTCTAATTATCTATGTCCTGTTTCAGTCAATTACTATCATCCTGATCCTCTGTCTATTCTAATTATCTATGTCCTGTTTCAGTCAATTACTATCATCCTGATCCTCTGTCTATTCTAATTATCTGTGTCCTTTTTCAGTCAATTAATATCATCCTGATCCTCTGACCATTCTAATTATCTATGTCCTGTTTCAGTCAATTACTATCATCCTGATCCTCTGTCTATTCTAATTCTCCATGTCCTGTTTCAGTCAATTACTATCATCCTGATCCTCTGTCTATTCTAATTATCTATGTCCTGTTTCAGTCAATTACTATCATCCTGATCCTCTGTCTATTCTAATTATCTATGTCCTGTTTCAGTCAATTACTATCATCCTGATCCTCTGTCCATTCTAATTATCTATGTCCTGTTTCAGTCAATTACTATCATCCTCATCCTCTGTCCATTCTAATTATCTGTGTCCTTTTTCAGTCAATTACTATCATCCTGATCCTCTGTCCATTCTAATTATCTATGTCCTGTTTCAGTCAATTACTATCATCCTGATCCTCTATCTATTCTAATTATCTATGTCCTGTTTCAGTCAATTACTATCATCCTGATCCTCTGTCTATTCTAATTATCTGTGTCCTTTTTCAGTCAATTAATATCATCCTGATCCTCTGTCTATTCTAATTATCTATGTCCTGTTTCAGTCAATTACTATCATCCTGATCCTCTATCTATTCTAATTATCTATGTCCTGTTTCAGTCAATTACTATCATCCTGATCCTCTGTCTATTCTAATTATCTATGTCCTTTTTCAGTCAATTGCTATCATCCTGATCCTCTGTCCATTCTAATTATCAATGTCCTGTTTCAGTCAATTACTATCATCCTGATCCTCTGTCTATTCTAATTATCTATGTCCTGTTTCAGTCAATTACTATCATCCTGATCCTCTGTCTATTCTAATTATCTATGTCCTGTTTCAGTCAATTACTATCATCCTGATCCTCTGTCTATTCTAATTATCTATGTCCTTTTTCAGTCAATTACTATCATCCTGATCCTCTGTCCATTCTAATTATCAATGTCCTGTTTCAGTCAATTACTATCATCCTGATCCTCTGTCTATTCTAATTATCTATGTCCTGTTTCAGTCAATTACTATCATCCTGATCCTCTGTCTATTCTAATTATCTATGTCCTGTTTCAGTCAATTACTATCATCCTGATCCTCTGTCCATTCTAATTATCTATGTCCTGTTTCAGTCAATTACTATCATCCTGATCCTCTGTCCATTCTAATTATCTATGTCCTGTTTCAGTCAATTACTATCATCCTGATCCTCTGTCCATTCTAATTATCTATGTCCTGTTTCAGTCAATTACTATCATCCTCATCCTCTGTCCATTCTAATTATCTGTGTCCTTTTTCAGTCAATTACTATCATCCTGATCCTCTGTCCATTCTAATTATCTATGTCCTGTTTCAGTCAATTACAATCATCCTGATCCTCTGTCTATTCTAATTATCTGTGTCCTGTTTCAGTCAATTACTATCATCCTGATCCTCTGTCCATTCTAATTATCTATGTCCTGTTTCAGTCAATTACTATCATCCTGATCCTCTGTCCATTCTAATTATCTGTGCCCTGTTTCAGTCAATTACTATCATCCTGATCCTCTGTCTATTCTAATTATCTATGTCCTGTTTCAGTCAATTCCTATCATCCTGATCCTCTGTCCATTCTTATGATCTATGTCCTGTTTCAGTCAATTACTATCATCCTGATCCTCTGTCTATTCTAATTATCTATGTCCTGTTTCAGTCAATTACTATCATCCTGATCCTCTGTCCATTCTAATTATCTATGTCCTGTTTCAGTCAATTACTATCATCCTGACCCTCTGTCCATTCTTATGATCTATGTCCTGTTTCAGTCAATTACTATCATCCTGATCCTCTGTCTATTCTAATTATCTATGTCCTGTTTCAGTCAATTACTATCATCCTGATCCTCTGTCCATTCTTATGATCTATGTCCTGTTTCAGTCAATTACTATCATACTGATCCTCTGTCTATTCTAATTATCTATGTCCTGTTTCAGTCAATTACTATCATCCTGATCCTCTGTCTATTCTAATTATCTATGTCCTGTTTCAGTCAATTACTATCATCCTCATCCTCTGTCCATTCTAATTATCTGTGTCCTGTTTCAGTCAATTACTATCATCCTGATCCTCTGTCCATTCTAATTATCTATGTCCTGTTTCAGTCAATTACTATCATCCTGATCCTCTGTCCATTCTAATTATCTATGTCCTGTTTCAGTCAATTACTATCATCCTGATCCTCTGTCCAAGCTTATGATCTATGTCCTGTTTCAGTCAATTACTATCATCCTGATCCTCTGTCTATTCTAATTATCTATGTCCTGTTTCAGTCAATTACTATCATCCTGATCCTCTGTCCATTCTTATGATCTATGTCCTGTTTCAGTCAATTACTATCATCCTGATCCTCTGTCTATTCTAATTATCTATGTCCTGTTTCAGTCAATTACTATCATCCTGATCCTCTGTCTATTCTAATTATCTATGTCCTGTTTCAGTCAATTACTATCATCCTGATCCTCTGTCCATTCTTATGATCTATGTCCTGTTTCAGTCAATTACTATCATCCTGATCCTCTGTCCATTCTTATGATCTATGTCCTGTTTCAGTCAATTACTATCATCCTGATCCTCTGTCCATTCTTATGATCTATGTCCTGTTTCAGTCAATTACTATCATCCTGATCCTCTGTCTATTCTAATTATCTATGTCCTGTTTCAGTCAATTACTATCATCCTGATCCTCTGTCCATTCTTATGATCTATGTCCTGTTTCAGTCAATTACTATCATCCTGATCCTCTGTCTATTCTAATTATCTATGTCCTGTTTCAGTCAATTACTATCATCCTGATCCTCTGTCTATTCTAATTATCTATGTCCTGTTTCAGTCAATTACTATCATCCTGATCCTCTGTCTATTCTAATTATCTATGTCCTGTTTCAGTCAATTACTATCATCCTGATCCTCTGTCTATTCTAATTATCTATGTCCTGTTTCAGTCAATTACTATCATCCTGATCCTCTGTCCATTCCAATTATCTATGTCCTGTTTCAGTCAATTACTATCATCCTGATCCTCTGTCTATTCTAATTATCTATGTCCTGTTTCAGTCAATTACTATCAGCCTGATCCTCTGTCTATTCTAATTATCTATGTCCTGTTTCAGTCAATTACTATCATCCTGATCCTCTGTCCATTCTAATTATCTATGTCCTGTTTCAGTCAATTACTATCATCCTCATCCTCTGTCCATTCTAATTATCTGTGTCCTTTTTCAGTCAATTACTATCATCCTGATCCTCTGTCCATTCTAATTATCTATGTCCTGTTTCAGTCAATTACAATCATCCTGATCCTCTGTCTATTCTAATTATCTGTGTCCTATTTCAGTCAATTACTATCATCCTGATCCTCTGTCCATTCTAATAATCTATGTCCTGTTTCAGTCAATTACTATCATCCTGATCCTCTGTCCATTCTAATTATCTATGTCCTGTTTCAGTCAATTACTATCATCCTGATCCTCTGTCCATTTTAATTATCTATGTCCTGTTTCAGTCAATTACAATCATCCTGATCCTCTGTCTATTCTAATTATCTGTGTCCTGTTTCAGTCAATTACTATCATCCTGATCCTCTGTCCATTCTAATTATCTGCGTCCTTTTTCAGTCAATTACTATCATCCTGATCCTCTGTCTATTCTAATTATCTGTGTCCTGTTTCAGTCAATTACTATCATCCTGATCCTCTGTCCATTCTAATTATCTGTGTCCTTTTTCAGTCAATTACTATCATCCTGATCCTCTGTCCATTCTAATTATCTGTGTCCTGTTTCAGTCAATTACTATCATCCTGATCCTCTGTCTATTCTAATAATCTATGTCCTGTTTCAGTCAATTACTATCATCCTGATCCTCTGTCCATTCTAATTATCGATGTCCTGTTTCAGTCAATTACTATCATCCTGATCCTCTGTCTATTCTAATTATCTGTGTCCTGTTTCAGTCAATTACTATCATCCTGATCCTCTGTCCATTCTAATAATCTATGTCCTGTTTCAGTCAATTACTATCATCCTGATCCTCTGTCTATTCTAATTATCTGTGTCCTTTTTCAGTCAATTACTATCATCCTGATCCTCTGTCCATTCTAATTATCTATGTCCTGTTTCAGTCAATTACTATCATCCTCATCCTCTTTCCATTCTAATTATCTGTGTCCTTTTTCAGTCAATTACTATCATCCTGATCCTCTGTCCATTTTAATTATCTATGTCCTGTTTCAGTCAATTACAATCATCCTGATCCTCTGTCTATTCTAATTATCTGTGCCCTGTTTCAGTCAATTACTATCATCCTGATCCTCTGTCCATTCTAATTATCTGTGTCCTTTAACAGTCAATTACTATCATCCTGATCCTCTGTCCATTCTAATTATCTGTGTCCTGTTTCAGTCAATTACTATCATCCTGATCCTCTGTCTATTCTAATTATCTATGTCCTGTTTCAGTCAATTACTGTCATCCTGATCCTCTGTCCATTCTAATTATCTGTGTCCTGTTTCAGTCAATTACTATCATCCTGATCCTCTGTCTATTCTAATTCTCTATGTCCTGTTCAAGTCAATTACTGTCATCCTGATCCTCTGTCCATTCTAATTATCTATGTCCTGTTTCAGTCAATTACTATCATCCTGATCCTCTGTCTATTCTAATTATCTATGTCCTGTTTCAGTCAATTACTATCATCCTGACTCTCTGTCTATTCTAATTATCTATGTCCTGTTTCAGTCAATTACTATCATCCTCATCCTCTGTCTATTCTAATTATCTATGTCCTGTTTCAGTCAATTACTATCATCCTCATCCTCTGTCTATTCTAATTATCTGTGTCATGTTTCAGTCAATTACCATCATCCTGATCCTCTGTCCATTCTAATAATCTATGTCCTGTTTCAGTCAATTACTATCATCCTGATCCTCTGTCTATTCTAATTATCTGTGTCCTTTTTCAGTCAATTAATATCATCCTGATCCTCTGTCTATTCTAATTATCTATGTCCTTTTTCAGTCAATTACTATCATCCTGATCCTCTGTCCATTCTAATTATCTATGTCCTGTTTCAGTCAATTACAATCATCCTGATCCTCTGTCTATTCTAATTATCTGTGTCCTGTTTCAGTCAATTACTATCATCCTGATCCTCTGTCCATTCTAATAATCTATGTCCTGTTTCAGTCAATTACTATCATCCTGATCCTCTGTCCATTCTAATTATCTATGTCCTGTTTCAGTCAATTACTATCATCCTGATCCTCTGTCCATTTTAATTATCTATGTCCTGTTTCAGTCAATTACAACCATCCTGATCCTCTGTCTATTCTAATTATCTGTGTCCTGTTTCAGTCAATTACTATCATCCTGATCCTCTGTCCATTCTAATTATCTGTGTCCTTTTTCAGTCAATTACTATCATCCTGATCCTCTGTCTATTCTAATTATCTGTGTCCTGTTTCAGTCAATTACTATCATCCTGATCCTCTGTCCATTCTAATTATCTGTGTCCTTTTTCAGTCAATTACTATCATCCTGATCCGCTGTCCATTCTAATTATCTGTGTCCTGTTTCAGTCAATTACTATCATCCTGATCCTCTGTCTATTCTAATAATCTATGTCCTGTTTCAGTCAATTACTATCATCCTGATCCTCTGTCCATTCTAATTATCGAAGTCCTGTTTCAGTCAATTACTATCATCCTGATCCTCTGTCTATTCTAATTATCTGTGTCCTGTTTCAGTCAATTACTATCATCCTGATCCTCTGTCCATTCTAATAATCTATGTCCTGTTTCAGTCAATTACTATCATCCTGATCCTCTGTCTATTCTAATTATCTGTGTCCTTTTTCAGTCAATTACTATCATCCTGATCCTCTGTCCATTCTAATTATCTATGTCCTGTTTCAGTCAATTACTATCATCCTCATCCTCTTTCCATTCTAATTATC
This sequence comes from Heterodontus francisci, assembly GCF_036365525.1. Classification (NCBI taxonomy): domain Eukaryota; kingdom Metazoa; phylum Chordata; class Chondrichthyes; order Heterodontiformes; family Heterodontidae; genus Heterodontus; species Heterodontus francisci. Next base: position 1,295,463 of record NW_027141814.1, on the reverse strand, counting down.
TGTGTCCTTTTTCAGTCAATTACTATCATCCTGATCCTCTGTCCATTTTAATTATCTATGTCCTGTTTCAGTCAATTACAATCATCCTGATCCTCTGTCTATTCTAATTATCTGTGCCCTGTTTCAGTCAATTACTATCATCCTGATCCTCTGTCCATTCTAATTATCTGTGTCCTTTAACAGTCAATTACTATCATCCTGATCCTCTGTCCATTCTAATTATCTATGTCCTTTTTCAGTCAATTACTATCATCCTGATCCTCTGTCCATTTTAATTATCTATGTCCTGTTTCAGTCAATTACAATCATCCTGATCCTCTGTCTATTCTAATTATCTGTGTCCTGTTTCAGTCAATTACTATCATCCTGATCCTCTGTCTATTCTAATTATCTATGTCCTGTTTCAGTCAATTACTGTCATCCTGATCCTCTGTCCATTCTAATTATCTGTGTCCTGTTTCAGTCAATTACTATCATCCTGATCCTCTGTCTATTCTAATTCTCTATGTCCTGTTTCAGTCAATTACTGTCATCCTGATCCTCTGTCCATTCTAATTATCTATGTCCTGTTTCAGTCAATTACTATCATCCTGATCCTCTGTCTATTCTAATTATCTATGTCCTGTTTCAGTCAATTACTATCATCCTGACTCTCTGTCTATTCTAATTATCTATGTCCTGTTTCAGTCAATTACTATCATCCTCATCCTCTGTCTATTCTAATTATCTATGTCCTGTTTCAGTCAATTACTATCATCCTCATCCTCTGTCTATTCTAATTATCTGTGTCATGTTTCAGTCAATTACCATCATCCTGATCCTCTGTCCATTCTAATAATCTATGTCCTGTTTCAGTCAATTACTATCATCCTGATCCTCTGTCTATTCTAATTATCTGTGTCCTTTTTCAGTCAATTAATATCATCCTGATCCTCTGTCTATTCTAATTATCTATGTCCTGTTTCAGTCAATTGCTATCATCCTGATCCTCTGTCCATTCTTATGATCTATGTCCTGTTTCAGTCAATTACTATCATCCTGATCCTCTGTCTATTCTAATTATCTGTGTCCTGTTTCAGTCAATTACTATCATCCTGATCCTCTGTCCATTCTAATAATCTATGTCCTGTTTCAGTCAATTACTATCATCCTGATCCTCTGTCCATTCTAATTATCTCTGTCCTGTTTCAGTCAATTACTATCATCCTGATCCTCTGTCTATTCTAATTATCTATGTCCTGTTTCAGTCAATTACTATCATCCTGATCCTCTGTCCATTCTAATTATCTCTGTCCTGTTTCAGTCAATTACTATCATCCTGATCCTCAGTCCATTCTAATTATCTATGTCCTGTTTCAGTCAATTACTATCATCCTGATCCTCTGTCCATTCTAATTATCTATGTCCTGTTTCAGTCAATTACTATCATCCTGACTCTCTGTCTATTCTAATTATCTTTGTCCTGTTTCAGTCAATTACTATCATCCTGATCCTCTGTCTATTCTAATTATCTGTGTAATGTTTCAGTCAATTACCATCATCCTGATCCTCTGTCCATTCTAATAATCTATGTCCTGTTTCAGTCAATTACTATCATCCTGATCCTCTGTCCATTCTAATTATCTATGTCCTGTTTCAGTCAATTACTATCATCCTGACTCTCTGTCCATTCTAATTATCTATGTCCTGTTTCAGTCAATTACCATCATCCTGATCCTCTGTCCATTCTAATAATCTATGTCCTGTTTCAGTCAATTACTATCATCCTGATCCTCTGTCTATTCTAATTATCTTTGTCCTGTTTCAGTCAATTACTATTATCCTGATCCTCTGTCTATTCTAATTATCTGTGTAATGTTTCAGTCAATTAACATCATCCTGATCCTCTGTCCATTCTAATAATCTATGTCCTGTTTCAGTCAATTACTATCATCCTGATCCTCTGTCCATTCTAATTATCTATGTCCTGTTTCAGTCAATTACTATCATCCTGATCCTCTGTCTATTCTAATTATCTATGTCCTGTTTCAGTCAATAACTATCAGCCTGATCCTCTGTCTATTCTAATTATCTATGTCCTGTTTCAGTCAATTACTATCATCCTGATCCTCTGTCCATTCTAATTATCTATGTCCTGTTTCAGTCAATTACTATCATCCTGATCCTCTGTCCATTCTAATTATCTATGTCCTGTTTCAGTCAATTACAATCATCCTGATCCTCTGTCTATTCTAATTATCTGTGTCCTGTTTCAGTCAATTACTATCATCCTGATCCTCTGTCCATTCTAATAATCTATGTCCTGTTTCAGTCAATTACTATCATCCTGATCCTCTGTCCATTCTAATTATCTATGTCCTGTTTCAGTCAATTACTATCATCCTGATCCTCTGTCCATTTTAATTATCTATGTCCTGTTTCAGTCAATTACAATCATCCTGATCCTCTGTCTATTCTAATTATCTGTGTCCTGTTTCAGTCAATTACTATCATCCTGATCCTCTGTCTATTCTAATTCTCTATGTCCTCTTTCAGTCAATTACTGTCATCCTGATCCTCTGTCCATTCTAATTATCTATGTCCTGTTTCAGTCAATTACTATCATCCTGATCCTCTGTCTATTCTAATTATCTATGTCCTGTTTCCGTCAATTACTATCATCCTGACTCTCTGTCTATTCTAATTATCTATGTCCTGTTTCAGTCAATTACTATAATCCTCATCCTCTGTCTATTCTAATTATCTATGTCCTGTTTCAGTCAATTACTATCATCCTCATCCTCTGTCTATTCTAATTATCTGTGTCATGTTTCAGTCAATTACCATCATCCTGATCCTCTGTCCATTCTAATAATCTATGTCCTGTTTCAGTCAATTACTATCATCCTGATCCTCTGTCTATTCTAATTATCTGTGTCCTTTTTCAGTCAATTAATATCATCCTGATCCTCTGTCTATTCTAATTATCTATGTCCTGTTTCAGTCAATTACTATCATCCTGATCCTCTGTCCATTCTTATGATCTATGTCCTGTTTCAGTCAATTACTATCATCCTGATCCTCTGTCTATTCTAATTATCTGTGTCCTGTTTCAGTCAATTACTATCATCCTGATCCTCTGTCCATTCTAATAATCTATGTCCTGTTTCAGTCAATTACTATCATCCTGATCCTCTGTCTATTCTAATTATCTGTGTAATGTTTCAGTCAATTAACATCATCCTGATCCTCTGTCCATTCTAATAATCTATGTCCTGTTTCAGTCAATTACTATCATCCTGATCCTCTGTCTATTCTAATTATCTATGTCCTGTTTCAGTCAATTACTATCATCCTGATCCTCTGTCCATTCTAATTATCTCTGTCCTGTTTCAGTCAATTACTATCATCCTGATCCTCTGTCCATTCTAATTATCTATGTCCTGTTTCAGTCAATTACTATCATCCTGATCCTCTGTCCATTCTAATTATCTATGTCCTGTTTCAGTCAATTACTATCATCCTGACTCTCTGTCTATTCTAATTATCTTTGTCCTGTTTCAGTCAATTACTATCATCCTGATCCTCTGTCTATTCTAATTATCTGTGTAATGTTTCAGTCAATTACCATCATCCTGATCCTCTGTCCATTCTAATAATCTATGTCCTGTTTCAGTCAATTACTATCATCCTGATCCTCTGTCCATTCTAATTATCTATGTCCTGTTTCAGTCAATTACTATCATCCTGACTCTCTGTCTATTCTAATTATCTTTGTCCTGTTTCAGTCAATTACTATCATCCTGATCCTCTGTCTATTCTAATTATCTGTGTAATGTTTCAGTCAATTAACATCATCCTGATCCTCTGTCCATTCTAATAATCTATGTCCTGTTTCAGTCAATTACTATCATCCTGATCCTCTGTCCATTCTAATTATCTATGTCCTGTTTCAGTCAATTACTATCATCCTGATCCTCTGTCTATTCTAATTATCTATGTCCTGTTTCAGTCAATAACTATCAGCCTGATCCTCTGTCTATTCTAATTATCTATGTCCTGTTTCAGTCAATTACTATCATCCTGATCCTCTGTCCATTCTAATTATCTATGTCCTGTTTCAGTCAATTACTATCATCCTGATCCTCTGTCCATTCTAATTATCTATGTCCTGTTTCAGTCAATTACAATCATCCTGATCCTCTGTCTATTCTAATTATCTGTGTCCTGTTTCAGTCAATTACTATCATCCTGATCCTCTGTCCATTCTAATAATCTATGTCCTGTTTCAGTCAATTACTATCATCCTGATCCTCTGTCCATTTTAATTATCTATGTCCTGTTTCAGTCAATTACAATCATCCTGATCCTCTGTCTATTCTAATTATCTGTGTCCTGTTTCAGTCAATTACTATCATCCTGATCCTCTGTCCATTCTAATTATCTGTGTCCTTTTTCAGTCAATTACTATCATCCTGATCCTCTGTCTATTCTAATTATCTGTGTCCTTTTTCAGTCAATTACTATCATCCTGATCCTCTGTCCATTCTAATGATCTATGTCCTGTTTCAGTCAATTACTATCATCCTGATCCTCTGTCTATTCTAATTATCTGTGTCCTGTTTCAGTCAATTACTATCATCCTGATCCTCTGTCCATTCTAATAATCTATGTCCTGTTTCAGTCAATTACTATCATCCTGATCCTCTGTCTATTCTAATTATCTGTGTCCTTTTTCAGTCAATTACTATCATCCTGATCCTCTGTCCATTCTAATTATCTATGTCCTGTTTCAGTCAATTACTATCATCCTCATCCTCTGTCCATTCTAATTATCTGTGTCCTTTTTCAGTCAATTACTATCATCCTGATCCTCTGTCCATTCTAATTATCTATGTCCTGTTTCAGTCAATTACAATCATCCTGATCCTCTGTCTATTCTAATTATCTGTGTCCTGTTTCAGTCAATTACTATCATCCTGATCCTCTGTCCATTCTAATAATCTATGTCCTGTTTCAGTCAATTACTATCATCCTGATCCTCTGTCCATTCTAATTATCTATGTCCTGTTTCAGTCAATTACTATCATCCTGATCCTCTGTCCATTTTAATTATCTATGTCCTGTTTCAGTCAATTACAATCATCCTGATCCTCAGTCTATTCTAATTATCTGTGCCCTGTTTCAGTCAATTACTATCATCCTGATCCTCTGTCCATTCTAATTATCTGTGTCCTTTAACAGTCAATTACTATCATCCTGATCCTCTGTCCATTCTAATTATCTGTGTCCTGTTTCAGTCAATTACTATCATCCTGATCCTCTGTCTATTCTAATTATCTATGTCCTGTTTCAGTCAATTACTGTCATCCTGATCCTCTGTCCATTCTAATTATCTGTGTCCTGTTTCAGTCAATTACTATCATCCTGATCCTCTGTCTATTCTAATTCTCTATGTCCTGTTTCAGTCAATTACTGTCATCCTGATCCTCTGTCCATTCTAATTATCTATGTCCTGTTTCAGTCAATTACTATCATCCTGATCCTCTGTCTATTCTAATTATCTATGTCCTGTTTCAGTCAATTACTATCATCCTGACTCTCTGTCTGTTCTAATTATCTATGTCCTGTTTCAGTCAATTACTATCATCCTGACTCTCTGTCTGTTCTAATTATCTATGTCCTGTTAAAGTCAATTACTATCATCCTCATCCTCTGTCTATTCTAATTATCTGTGTCATGTTTCAGTCAATTACCATCATCCTGATCCTCTGTCCATTCCAATAATCTATGTCCTGTTTCAGTCAATTACTATCATCCTGATCCTCTGTCTATTCTAATTATCTGTGTCCTTTTTCAGTCAATTAATATCATCCTGATCCTCTGTCTATTCTAATTATCTATGTCCTGTTTCAGTCAATTACTATCATCCTGATCCTCTGTCTATTCTAATTATCTATGTCCTGTTTCAGTCAATTACTATCATCCTGATCCTCTGTCCATTCTAATAATCTATGTCCTGTTTCAGTCAATTACTATCATCCTGATCCTCTGTCCATTCTAATTATCTATGTCCTGTTTCAGTCAATTACTATCATCCTGATCCTCTGTCCATTTTAATTATCTATGTCCTGTTTCAGTCAATTACAATCATCCTGATCCTCTGTCTATTCTAATTATCTGTGCCCTGTTTCAGTCAATTACTATCATCCTGATCCTCTGTCCATTCTAATTATCTGTGTCCTTTAACAGTCAATTACTGTCATCCTGATCCTCTGTCCATTCTAATTATCTGTGTCCTGTTTCAGTCAATTACTATCATCCTGATCCTCTGTCTATTCTAATTATCTATGTCCTGTTTCAGTCAATTACTGTCATCCTGATCCTCTGTCCATTCTAATTATCTGTGTCCTGTTTCAGTCAATTACTATCATCCTGATCCTCTGTCTATTCTAATTCTCTATGTCCTGTTTCAGTCAATTACTGTCATCCTGATCCTCTGTCCATTCTAATTATCTATGTCCTGTTTCAGTCAATTACTATCATCCTGACTCTCTGTCTATTCTAATTATCTATGTCCTGTTTCAGTCAATTACTATCATCCTCATCCTCTGTCTATTCTAATTATCTATGTCCTGTTTCAGTCAATTACTATCATCCTCATCCTCTGTCTATTCTAATTATCTGTGTCATGTTTCAGTCAATTACCATCATCCTGATCCTCTGTCCATTCTAATAATCTATGTCCTGTTTCAGTCAATTACTATCATCCTGATCCTCTGTCTATTCTAATTATCTGTGTCCTTTTTCAGTCAATTAATATCATCCTGATCCTCTGTCTATTCCAATTATCTATGTCCTGTTTCAGTCAATTACTATCATCCTGATCCTCTGTCTATTCTAATTATCTATGTCCTGTTTCAGTCAATTACTATCATCCTGATCCTCTGTCCATTCTAATTATCTATGTCCTGTTTCAGTCAATTACTATCATCCTCATCCTCTGTCCATTCTAATTATCTGTGTCCTTTTTCAGTCAATTACTATCATCCTGATCCTCTGTCCATTCTAATTATCTATGTCCTGTTTCAGTCAATTACAATCATCCTGATCCTCTGTCTATTCTAATTATCTGTGTCCTGTTTCAGTCAATTACTATCATCCTGATCCTCTGTCCATTCTAATTATCTATGTCCTGTTTCAGTCAATTACTATCATCCTGATCCTCTGTCCATTCTAATTATCTGTGTCCTGTTTCAGTCAATTACTATCATCCTGATCCTCTGTCTATTCTAATTATCTATGTCCTGTTTCAGTCAATTACTATCATCCTGATCCTCTGTCCATTCTTATGATCTATGTCCTGTTTCAGTCAATTACTATCATCCTGATCCTCTGTCTATTCTAATTATCTATGTCCTGTTTCAGTCAATTACTATCATCCTGATCCTCTGTCCATTCTAATTATCTATGTCCTGTTTCAGTCAATTACTATCATCCTGATCCTCTGTCCATTCTTATGATCTATGTCCTGTTTCAGTCAATTACTATCATCCTGATCCTCTGTCTATTCTAATTATCTATGTCCTGTTTCAGTCAATTACTATCATCCTGATCCTCTGTCCATTCTTATGATCTATGTCCTGTTTCAGTCAATTACTATCATCCTGATCCTCTGTCTATTCTAATTATCTATGTCCTGTTTCAGTCAATTACTATCATCCTGATCCTCTGTCCATTCTAATTATCTCTGTCCTGTTTCAGTCAATTACAATCATCCTGATCCTCTGTCTATTCTAATTATCTGTGTCCTGTTTCAGTCAATTACTATCATCCTGATCCTCTGTCCATTCTAATTATCTATGTCCTGTTTCAGTCAATTACTATCATCCTGATCCTCTGTCCATTCTAATTATCTGTGTCCTGTTTCAGTCAATTACTATCATCCTGATCCTCTGTCTATTCTAATTATCTATGTCCTGTTTCAGTCAATTGCTATCATCCTGATCCTCGGTCCATTCTTATGATCTATGTCCTGTTTCAGTCAATTACTATCATCCTGATCCTCTGTCTATTCTAATTATCTATGTCCTGTTTCAGTCAATTACTATCATCCTGATCCTCTGTCCATTCTAATTATCTATGTCCTGTTTCAGTCAATTACTATCATCCTGATCCTCTGTCCATTCTTATGATCTATGTCCTGTTTCAGTCAATTACTATCATCCTGATCCTCTGTCTATTCTAATTATCTATGTCCTGTTTCAGTCAATTACTATCATCCTGATCCTCTGTCTATTCTAATTATCTATGTCCTGTTTCAGTCAATTACTATCATCCTCATCCTCTGTCCATTCTAATTATCTATGTCCTTTTTCAGTCAATTACTATCATCCTGATCCTCTGTCCATTCTAATTATCTATGTCCTGTTTCAGTCAATTACAATCATCCTGATCCTCTGTCCATTCTAATTATCTGTGTCCTGTTTCAGTCAATTACTATCATCCTGATCCTCTGTCCATTCTAATTATCTATGTCCTGTTTCAGTCAATTACTATCATCCTGATCCTCTGTCCATTCTAATTATCTGTGCCCTGTTTCAGTCAATTACTATCATCCTGATCCTCTGTCTATTCTAATTATCTATGTCCTGTTTCAGTCAATTACTATCATCCTGATCCTCTGTCCATTCTTATGATCTATGTCCTGTTTCAGTCAATTACTATCATCCTGATCCTCTGTCTATTCTAATTATCTATGTCCTGTTTCAGTCAATTACTATCATCCTGATCCTCTGTCCATTCTAATTACCTATGTCCTGTTTCAGTCAATTACTATCATCCTGATCCTCTGTCCATTCTTATGATCTATGTCCTGTTTCAGTCAATTACTATCATCCTGATCCTCTGTCTATTCTAATTATCTGTGTCCTGTTTCAGTCAATTACTATCATCCTGATCCTCTGTCCATTCTTATGATCTATGTCCTGTTCCAGTCAATTACTATCATCCTGATCCTCTGTCTATTCTAATTATCTATGTCCTGTTTCAGTCAATTACTATCATCCTGATCCTCTGTCCATTCTTATGATCTATGTCCTGGTTCAGTCAATTACTATCATCCTGATCCACTGTCTATTCTAATTATCTATGTCCTGTTTCAGTCAATTACTATCATCCTGATCCTCTGTCTATTCTAATTATCTATGTCCTGTTTCAGTCAATTACTATCATCCTGATCCTCTGTCCATTCTTATGATCTATGTCCTGTTTCAGTCAATTACTATCATCCTGATCCACTGTCTATTCTAATTATCTATGTCCTGTTTCAGTCAATTACTATCATCCTGATCCTCTGTCTATTCTAATTATCTATGTCCTGTTTCAGTCAATTAATATCATCCTGATCCTCTGTCTATTCTAATTATCTATGTCCTGTTTCAGTCAATTACTATCATCCTGATCCTCTGTCTATTCTAATTATCTATGTCCTGTTTCAGTCAATTACTATCATCCTGATCCTCTGTCCATTCTAATTATCTATGTCCTGTTTCAGTCAATTACTATCATCCTGATCCTCTGTCCATTCTTATGATCTATGTCCTGTTTCAGTCAATTACTATCATCCTGATCCTCTGTCTATTCTAATTATCTATGTCCTGTTTCAGTCAATTACTATCATCCTCATCCTCTGTCCATTCTAATTATCTGTGTCCTTTTTCAGTCAATTACTATCATCCTGATCCTCTGTCCATTCAAATTATCTATGTCCTGTTTCAGTCAATTACAATCATCCTGATCCTCTGTCTATTCTAATTATCTGTGTCCTGTTTCAGTCAATTACTATCATCCTGATCCTCTGTCCATTCTAATTATCTATGTCCTGTTTCAGTCAATTACTATCATCCTGATCCTCTGTCCATTCTAATTATCTGTGTCCTGTTTCAGTCAATTACTATCATCCTGATCCTCTGTCTATTCTAATTATCTGTGTCCTGTTTCAGTCAATTACTATCATCCTGATCCTCTGTCCATTCTTATGATCTATGTCCTGTTTCAGTCAATTACTATCATCCTGATCCTCTGTCTATTCTAATTATCTATGTCCTGTTTCAGTCAATTACTATCATCCTGATCCTCTGTCCATTCTTATGATCTATGTCCTGGTTCAGTCAATTACTATCATCCTGATCCACTGTCTATTCTAATTATCTATGTCCTGTTTCAGTCAATTACTATCATCCTGATCCTCTGTCTATTCTAATTATCTATGTCCTGTTTCAGTCAATTACTATCATCCTGATCCTCTGTCTATTCTAATTATCTATGTCCTGTTTCAGTCAATTACTATCATCCTCATCCTCTGTCCATTCTAATTATCTGTGTCCTTTTTCAGTCAATTACTATCATCCTGATCCTCTGTCCATTCAAATTATCTATGTCCTGTTTCAGTCAATTACAATCATCCTGATCCTCTGTCTATTCTAATTATCTGTGTCCTGTTTCAGTCAATTACTATCATCCTGATCCTCTGTCCATTCTAATTATCTATGTCCTGTTTCAGTCAATTACTATCATCCTGATCCTCTGTCCATTCTAATTATCTGTGTCCTGTTTCAGTCAATTACTATCATCCTGATCCTCTGTCTATTCTAATTATCTGTGTCCTGTTTCAGTCAATTACTATCATCCTGATCCTCTGTCCATTCTTATGATCTATGTCCTGTTTCAGTCAATTACTATCATCCTGATCCTCTGTCTATTCTAATTATCTATGTCCTGTTTCAGTCAATTACTATCATCCTGATCCTCTGTCCATTCTTATGATCTATGTCCTGGTTCAGTCAATTACTATCATCCTGATCCTCTGTCTATTCTAATTATCTATGTCCTGTTTCAGTCAATTACTATCATCCTGATCCTCTGTCCATTCTTATGATCTATGTCCTGTTTCAGTCAATTACTATCATCCTGATCCACTGTCTATTCTAATTATCTATGTCCTGTTTCAGTCAATTACTATCATCCTGATCCTCTGTCTATTCTAATTATCTATGTCCTGTTTCAGTCAATTAATATCATCCTGATCCTCTGTCTATTCTAATTATCTATGTCCTGTTTCAGTCAATTACTATCATCCTGATCCTCTGTCTATTCTAATTATCTATGTCCTGTTTCAGTCAATTACTATCATCCTGATCCTCTGTCCATTCTAATTATCTATGTCCTGTTTCAGTCAATTACTATCATCCTGATCCTCTGTCCATTCTTATGATCTATGTCCTGTTTCAGTCAATTACTATCATCCTGATCCTCTGTCTATTCTAATTATCTATGTCCTGTTTCAGTCAATTACTATCATCCTCATCCTCTGTCCATTCTAATTATCTGTGTCCTTTTTCAGTCAATTACTATCATCCTGATCCTCTGTCCATTCAAATTATCTATGTCCTGTTTCAGTCAATTACAATCATCCTGATCCTCTGTCTATTCTAATTATCTGTGTCCTGTTTCAGTCAATTACTATCATCCTGATCCTCTGTCCATTCTAATTATCTATGTCCTGTTTCAGTCAATTACTATCATCCTGATCCTCTGTCCATTCTAACTATCTGTGTCCTGTTTCAGTCAATTACTATCATCCTGATCCTCTGTCTATTCTAATTATCTATGTCCTGTTTCAGTCAATTACTATCATCCTGATCCTCTGTCCATTCTTATGATCTATGTCCTGTTTCAGTCAATTACTATCATCCTGATCCTCTGTCTATTCTAATTATCTATGTCCTGTTTCAGTCAATTACTATCATCCTGATCCTCTGTCCATTCTAATTACCTATGTCCTGTTTCAGTCAATAACTATCATCCTTATCCTCTGTCCATTCTTATGATCTATGTCCTGTTTAAGTCAATTACTATCATCCTGATCCTCTGTCTATTCTAATTATCTATGTCCTGTTTCAGTCAATTACTATCATCCTGATCCTCTGTCCATTCTTATGATCTATGTCCTGTTTCAGTCAATTACTATCATCCTGATCCTCTGTCTATTCTAATTATCTATGTCCTGTTTCAGTCAATTACTATCATCCTGATCCTCTGTCCATTCTTATGATCTATGTCCTGTTTCAGTCAATTACTATCATCCTGATCCTCTGTCTATTCTAATTATCTATGTCCTGTTTCAGTCAATTACTATCATCCTGATCCTCTGTCTATTCTAATTATCTATGTCCTGTTTCAGTCAATTACTATCATCCTGATCCTCTGTCTATTCTAATTATCTATGTCCTGTTTCAGTCAATTAATATCATCCTGATCCTCTGTCCATTCTAATTATCTGTGTCCTGTTTCAGTCAATTACTATCATCCTGATCCTCTGTCCATTCTAATTATCTATATCCTGTTTCAGTCAATTACTATCATCCTGATCCTCTGTCCATTCTAATTATCTATGTCCTGTTTCAGTCAATTACTATCATCCTGATCCTCTGTCTATTCTAATTATCTATGTCCTGTTTCAGTCAATTAATATCATCCTGATCCTCTGTCCATTCTAATTATCTGTGTCCTGTTTCAGTCAATTACTATCATCCTGTTCCTCTGTCCATTCTAATTATCTATATCCTGTTTCAGTCAATTACTATCATCCTGATCCTCTGTCCATTCTTATGATCTATGTCCTGTTTCAGTCAATTACTATCATCCTGATCCTCTGTCTATTCTAATTATCTATGTCCTGTTTCAGTCAATTACTATCATCCTGATCCTCTGTCCATTCTTATGATCTATGTCCTGTTTCAGTCAATTACTATCATCCTGATCCTCTGTCTATTCTAATTATCTATGTCCTGTTTCAGTCAATTACTATCATCCTGATCCTCTGTCTATTCTAATTATCTATGTCCTGTTTCAGTCAATTATTATCATCCTGATCCTCTGTCTATTCTAATTATCTATGTCCTGTTTCAGTCAATTACTATCATCCTGATCCTCTGTCTATTCTAATTATCTATGTCCTGTTTCAGTCAATTAATATCATCCTGATCCTCTGTCCATTCTAATTATCTGTGTCCTGTTTCAGTCAATTACTATCATCCTGATCCTCTGTCCATTCTAATTATCTCTATCCTGTTTCAGTCAATTACTATCATCCTGATCCTCTGTCCATTCTTATGATCTATGTCCTGTTTCAGTCAATTAATATCATCCTGATCCTCTGTCCATTCTAATTATCTATGTCGTGTTTCAGTCAATTACTATCATCCTGATCCTCTGTCCATTCTTATGATCTATGTCCTGTTTCAGTCAATTAATATCATCCTGATCCTCTGTCCATTCTAATTATCTATGTCCTGTTTCAGTCAATTACTATCATCCTGATCCTCTGTCTATTCTAATTATCTTTGTCCTGTTTCAGTCAATTACTATCATCCTGATCCTCTGTCCATTCTTATGATCTATGACCTGTTTCAGTCAATTACTATCATCCTGATCCTCTGTCTATTTTAATTATCTATGTCCTGTTTCAGTCAATTAATATCATCCTGATCCTCTGTCCATTCTAATTATCTATGTCGTGTTTCAGTCAATTACTATCATCCTGATCCTCTGTCCATTCTTATGATCTATGTCCTGTTTCAGTCAATTAATATCATCCTGATCCTCTGTCCATTCTAATTATCTATGTCGTGTTTCAGTCAATTACTATCATCCTGATCCTCTGTCTATTCTAATTATCTATGTCCTGTTTCAGTCAATTACTATCATCCTGATCCTCTGTCCATTCTTATGATCTATGTCCTGTTTCAGTCAATTACTATCATCCTGATCCTCTGTCTATTTTAATTATCTATGTCCTGTTTCAGTCAATTACTATCATCCTGATCCTCTGTCTATTCTAATTATCTATGTCCTGTTTCAGTCAATTAATATCATCCTGATCCTCTGTCCATTCTAATTATCTATGTCCTTTTTCAGTCAATTACTATCATCCTGATCCTCTGTCCATTCTATTTATCTATGTCCTTTTTCAGTCAATTACTATCATCCTGATCCTCTGTCCATTCTAATTATCTATGTCCTGTTTCAGTCAATTACTATCATCCTGATCCTCTGTCTATTCTAATTATCTATGTCCTGTTTCAGTCAATTACTATCATCCTGATCCTCTGTCTATTCTAATTATCTATGTCCTGTTTCAGTCAATTACTATCATCCTGATCCTCTGTCTATTCTAATTATCTATGTCCTGTTTCAGTCAATTACTATCATCCTGATCCTCTGTCCATTGTAATTATCTATGTCCTGTTTCAGTCAATTAATATCATCCTGATCCTCTGTCCATTCTAATTATCTGTGTCCTTTTTCAGTCAATTACTATCATCCTGATCCTCTGTCCATTCTAATTATCTCTGTCCTGTTTCAGTCAATTACTATCATCCTGATCCTCTGTCTATTCTAATTATCTATGTCCTGTTTCAGTCAATTACTATCATCCTGATCCTCTGTCCATTCTTATGATCTATGTCCTGTTTCAGTCAATTACTATCATCCTGATCCTCTGTCTATTCTAATTATCTGTGTCCTGTTTCAGTCAATTACTATCATCCTGATCCTCTGTCCATTCTAATAATCTATGTCCTGTTTCAGTCAATTACTATCATCCTGATCCTCTGTCCATTCTAATTATCTCTGTCCTGTTTCAGTCAATTACTATCATCCTGATCCTCTGTCTATTCTAATTATCTATGTCCTGTTTCAGTCAATTACTATCATCCTGATCCTCTGAACATTCTAATTATCTATGTCCTGTTTCAGTCAATTACTATCATCCTGATCCTCTGTCCATTCTAATTATCTATGTCCTGTTTCAGTCAATTACTATCATCCTGATCCTCTGTCCATTCTAATTATCTATGTCCTGTTTCAGTCAATTACTATCATCCTGACTCTCTGTCTATTCTAATTATCTGTGTCCTGTTTCAGTCAATTACCATCATCCTGATCCTCTGTCTATTCTAATTATCTGTGTCATGTTTCAGTCAATTACCATCATCCTGATCCTCTGTCCATTCTAATAATCTATGTCCTGTTTCAGTCAATTACTATCATCCTGATCCTCTGTCCATTCTAATTATCTATGTCCTGTTTCAGTCAATTACTATCATCCTGATCCTCTGTCTATTCTAATTATCTATGTCCTGTTTCAGTCAATTACTATCAGCCTGATCCTCTGTCTATTCTAATTATCTATGTCCTGTTTCAGTCAATTACTATCATCCTGATCCTCTGTCCATTCTAATTATCTATGTCCTGTTTCAGTCAATTACTATCATCCTCATCCTCTGTCCATTCTAATTATCTGTGTCCTTTTTCAGTCAATTACTATCATCCTGATCATCTGTCCATTCTAATTATCTATGTCCTGTTTCAGTCAATTACAATCATCCTGATCCTCTGTCTATTCTAATTATCTGTGTCCTGTTTCAGTCAATTACTATCATCCTGATCCTCTGTCCATTCTAATAATCTATGTCCTGTTTCAGTCAATAACTATCATCCTGATCCTCTGTCCATTCTAATTATCTATGTCCTGTTTCAGTCAATTACTATCATCCTGATCCTCTGTCTATTCTAATTATCTATGTCCTGTTTCAGTCAATTACTATCATCCTTATCCTCTGTCCATTCTAATTATCTATGTCCTGTTTCAGTCAATTACTATCATCCTGATCCTCTGTCTATTCTAATTATCTGTGTCCTGTTTCAGTCAATTACTATCATCCTGATCCTCTGTCCATTCTAATTATCTGTGTCCTTTTTCAGTCAATTACTATCATCATGATCCTCTGTCTATTCTAATTATCTGTGTCCTGTTTCAGTCAATTACTATCATCCTGATCCTCTGTCCATTCTAATTATCTGTGTCCTTTTTCAGTCAATTACTATCATCCTGATCCTCTGTCCATTCTAATTATCTGTGTCCTGTTTCAGTCAATTACTATCATCCTGATCCTCTGTCTATTCTAATTATCTATGTCCTGTTTCAGTCAATTACTATCATCCTGATCCTCTGTCCATTCTAATAATCTATGTCCTGTTTCAGTCAATTACTATCATCCTGATCCTCTGTCCATTCTAATTATCTCTGTCCTGTTTCAGTCAATTACTATCATCCTGATCCTCTGTCTATTCTAATTATCTATGTCCTGTTTCAGTCAATTACTATCATCCTGATCCTCTGAACATTCTAATTATCTATGTCCTGTTTCAGTCAATTACTATCATCCTGATCCTCTGTCCATTCTAATTATCTATGTCCTGTTTCAGTCAATTACTATCATCCTGATCCTCTGTCCATTCTAATTATCTATGTCCTGTTTCAGTCAATTACTATCATCCTGACTCTCTGTCTATTCTAATTATCTGTGTCCTGTTTCAGTCAATTACTATCATCCTGATCCTCTGTCTATTCTAATTATCTGTGTCATGTTTCAGTCAATTACCATCATCCTGATCCTCTGTCCATTCTAATAATCTATGTCCTGTTTCAGTCAATTACTATCATCCTGATCCTCTGTCCATTCTAATTATCTATGTCCTGTTTCAGTCAATTACTATCATCCTGATCCTCTGTCTATTCTAATTATCTATGTCCTGTTTCAGTCAATTACTATCAGCCTGATCCTCTGTCTATTCTAATTATCTATGTCCTGTTTCAGTCAATTACTATCATCCTGATCCTCTGTCCATTCTAATTATCTATGTCCTGTTTCAGTCAATTACTATCATCCTCATCCTCTGTCCATTCTAATTATCTGTGTCCTTTTTCAGTCAATTACTATCATCCTGATCATCTGTCCATTCTAATTATCTATGTCCTGTTTCAGTCAATTACAATCATCCTGATCCTCTGTCTATTCTAATCATCTGTGTCCTGTTTCAGTCAATTACTATCATCCTGATCCTCTGTCCATTCTAATAATCTATGTCCTGTTTCAGTCAATTACTATCATCCTGATCCTCTGTCCATTCTAATTATCTATGTCCTGTTTCAGTCAATTACTATCATCCTGATCCTCTGTCCATTTTAATTATCTATGTCCTGTTTCAGTCAATTACAATCATCCTGATCCTCTGTCTATTCTAATTATCTGTGTCCTGTTTCAGTCAATTACTATCATCCTGATCCTCTGTCCATTCTAATTATCTGTGTCCTTTTTCAGTCAATTACTATCATCATGATCCTCTGTCTATTCTAATTATCTATGTCCTGTTTCAGTCAATTACTATCATCCTGATCCTCTGTCCATTCTAATTATCTATGTCCTGTTTCAGTCAATTACTATCATCCTGATCCTCTGTCCATTCTAATTATCTATGTCCTGTTTCAGTCAATTACTATCATCCTGACTCTCTGTCTATTCTAATTATCTGTGTCCTGTTTCAGTCAATTACTATCATCCTGATCCTCTGTCTATTCTAATTATCTGTGTCATGTTTCAGTCAATTACCATCATCCTGATCCTCTGTCCATTCTAATAATCTATGTCCTGTTTCAGTCAATTACTATCATCCTGATCCTCTGTCCATTCTAATTATCTATGTCCTGTTTCAGTCAATTACTATCATCCTGATCCTCTGTCTATTCTAATTATCTATGTCCTGTTTCAGTCAATTACTATCAGCCTGATCCTCTGTCTATTCTAATTATCTATGTCCTGTTTCAGTCAATTACTATCATCCTGATCCTCTGTCCATTCTAATTATCTATGTCCTGTTTCAGTCAATTACTATCATCCTCATCCTCTGTCCATTCTAATTATCTGTGTCCTTTTTCAGTCAATTACTATCATCCTGATCATCTGTCCATTCTAATTATCTATGTCCTGTTTCAGTCAATTACAATCATCCTGATCCTGTGTCTATTCTAATTATCTGTGTCCTGTTTCAGTCAATTACTATCATCCTGATCCTCTGTCCATTCTAATAATCTATGTCCTGTTTCAGTCAATAACTATCATCCTGATCCTCTGTCCATTCTAATTATCTATGTCCTGTTTCAGTCAATTACTATCATCCTGATCCTCTGTCTATTCTAATTATCTATGTCCTGTTTCAGTCAATTACTATCATCCTTATCCTCTGTCCATTCTAATTATCTATGTCCTGTTTCAGTCAATTACTATCATCCTGATCCTCTTTCTATTCTAATTATCTGTGTCCTGTTTCAGTCAATTACTATCATCCTGATCCTCTGTCTATTCTAATTATCTGTGTCCTGTTTCAGTCAATTACTATCATCATGATCCTCTGTCTATTCTAATTATCTGTGTCCTGTTTCAGTCAATTACTATCATCCTGATCCTCTGTCCATTCTAATTATCTGTGTCCTTTTTCAGTCAATTACTATCATCCTGATCCTCTGTCCATTCTAATTATCTGTGTCCTGTTTCAGTCAATTACTATCATCCTGATCCTCTGTCTATTCTAATTATCTATGTCCTGTTTCAGTCAATTACTATCATCCTGATCCTCTGTCCATTCTAATAATCTATTTCCTGTTTCAGTCAATTACTATCATCCTGATCCTCTGTCCATTCTAATTATCTCTGTCCTGTTTCAGTCAATTACTATCATCCTGATCCTCTGTCTATTCTAATTATCTATGTCCTGTTTCAGTCAATTACTATCATCCTGATCCTCTGAACATTCTAATTATCTATGTCCTGTTTCAGTCAATTACTATCATCCTGATCCTCTGTCCATTCTAATTATCTATGTCCTGTTTCAGTCAATTACTATCATCCTGATCCTCTGTCCATTCTAATTATCTATGTCCTGTTTCAGTCAATTACTATCATCCTGACTCTCTGTCTATTCTAATTATCTGTGTCCTGTTTCAGTCAATTACTATCATCCTGATCCTCTGTCTATTCTAATTATCTGTGTCATGTTTCAGTCAATTACCATCATCCTGATCCTCTGTCCATTCTAATAATCTATGTCCTGTTTCAGTCAATTACTATCATCCTGATCCTCTGTCCATTCTAATTATCTATGTCCTGTTTCAGTCAATTACTATCATCCTGATCCTCTGTCTATTCTAATTATCTATGTCCTGTTTCAGTCAATTACTATCAGCCTGATCCTCTGTCTATTCTAATTATCTATGTCCTGTTTCAGTCAATTACTATCATCCTGATCCTCTGTCCATTCTAATTATCTATGTCCTGTTTCAGTCAATTACTATCATCCTCATCCTCTGTCCATTCTAATTATCTGTGTCCTTTTTCAGTCAATTACTATCATCCTGATCATCTGTCCATTCTAATTATCTATGTCCTGTTTCAGTCAATTACAATCATCCTGATCCTCTGTCTATTCTAATTATCTGTGTCCTGTTTCAGTCAATTACTATCATCCTGATCCTCTGTCCATTCTAATAATCTATGTCCTGTTTCAGTCAATTACTATCATCCTGATCCTCTGTCCATTCTAATTATCTATGTCCTGTTTCAGTCAATTACTATCATCCTGATCCTCTGTCCATTTTAATTATCTATGTCCTGTTTCAGTCAATTACAATCATCCTGATCCTCTGTCTATTCTAATTATCTGTGTCCTGTTTCAGTCAATTACTATCATCCTGATCCTCTGTCCATTCTAATTATCTGTGTCCTTTTTCAGTCAATTACTATCATCATGATCCTCTGTCTATTCTAATTATCAATGTCCTGTTTCAGTCAATTACTATCATCCTGATCCTCTTTCCATTCTAATTATCTATGTCCTGTTTCAGTCAATTACTATATTCCTGATCCTCTGTCCATTCTAATTATCTATGTCCTGTTTCAGTCAATTACTATCATCCTCATCCTCTGTCTATTCTAATTATCTATGTCCTGTTTCAGTCAATTACTATCATCCTGATCCTCTGTCCATTCTAATTATCTATGTCCTGTTTCAGTCAATTACTATCATCCTGATCCTCTGTCCATTCTAATAATCTATGTACTGTTTCAGTCAATTACTATCATCCTGATCCTCTGTCCATTCTAATTATCTATGTCCTGTTTCAGTCAATTACTATCATCCTGACTCTCTATCTATTCTAATTATCTATGTCCTGTTTCAGTCAATTACTATCATCCTGATCCTCTGTCTATTCTAATTATCTATGTCCTGTTTCTGACAATTACTATCATCCTGATCCTCTGTCTATTCTAATTATCTATGTCCTGTTTCAGTCAATTACTATCATCCTGATCCTCTGTCTATTCTAATTATCTATGTCCTGTTTCAGTCAATTACTATCATCCTGATCCTCTGTCCATTCTAATTCTCCATGTCCTGTTTCAGTCAATTACTATCATCCTGATTCTCTGTCTATTCTAATTATCTATGTCCTGTTTCAGTCAATTACTATCATCCTGATCCTCCGTCTATTCTAATAATCTATGTCCTGTTTCAGTCAATTACTATCATCCTGATCCTCTGTCCATTCTAATTATCTATGTCCTGTTTCAGTCAATTACTATCATCCTGACTCTCTGTCTATTCTAATTATCTATGTCCTGTTTCAGTCAATTACTATCATCCTGATCCTCTGTCCATTCTAATGATCTATGTCCTGTTTCATTCAATTACTATCATCCTGATCCTCTGTCTATTCTAATTATCTGTGTCCTGTTTCAGTCAATTACCATCATCCTGATCCTCTGTCCATTCTAATAATCTATGTCCTGTTTCAGTCAATTACTATCATCCTGATCCTCTGTCTATTCTAATTATCTGTGTCCTTTTTCAGTCAATTAATATCATCCTGATCCTCTGTCTATTCTAATTATCTATGTCCTGTTTCAGTCAATTACTATCATCCTGATCCTCTGTCCATTCTAATTATCTACGTCCTGTTTCAGTCAATTACTATCATCCTGATCCTCTGTCTATTCTAATTATCTATGTCCTGTTTCAGTCAATTACTATCATCCTGATCCTCTGTCCATTCTAATTATCTATGTCCTGTTTCAGTCAATTACTATCATCCTCATCCTCTGTCGATTCTAATTATCTGTGTCCTTTTTCAGTCAATTACTATCATCCTGATCCTCTGTCCATTCTAATTATCTATGTCCTGTTTCAGTCAATTACAATCATCCTGATCCTCTGTCTATTCTAATTATCTGTGTCCTGTTTCAGTCAATTACTATCATCCTGATCCTCTGTCCATTCTAATAATCTATGTCCTGTTTCAGTCAATTACTATCATCCTGATCCTCTGTCCATTCTAATTATCTATGTCCTGTTTCAGTCAATTACTATCATCCTGATCCTCTGTCCATTTTAATTATCTATGTCCTGTTTCAGTCAATTACAATCATCCTGATCCTCTGTCTATTCTAATTATCTGTGTCCTGTTTCAGTCAATTACTATCATCCTGATCCTCTGTCCATTCTAATTATCTGTGTCCTTTTTCAGTCAATTACTATCATCCTGATCCTCTGTCCATTCTAATTATCTGTGTCCTGTTTCAGTCAATTACTATCATCCTGATCCTCTGTCTATTCTAATTATCTATGTCCTGTTTCAGTCAATTACTATCATCCTGATCCTCTGTCCATTCTAATGATCTATGTCCTGTTTCAATCAATTACTATCATCCTGATCCTCTGCCTATTCTAATTATCTGTGTCCTGTTTCAGTCAATTACTATCATCCTGATCCTCTGTCCATTCTAATAATCTGTGTCCTGTTTCAGTCAATTACTATCATCCTGATCCTCTGTCTATTCTAATTATCTGTGTCCTTTTTCTGTCAATTACTATCATCCTGATCCTCTGTCCATTCTAATTATCTATGTCCTGTTTCAGTCAATTACTATCATCCTCATCCTCTGTCCATTCTAATTATCTGTGTCCTTTTTCAGTCAATTACTATCATCCTGATCCTCTGTCCATTCTAATTATCTATGTCCTGTTTCAGTCAATTACAATCATCCTGATCCTCTGTCTATTCTAATTATCTGTGTCCTGTTTCAGTCAATTACTATCATCCTGATCCTCTGTCCATTCTAATAATCTATGTCCTGTTTCAGTCAATTACTATCATCCTGATCCTCTGTCCATTTTAATTATCTATGTCCTGTTTCATTCAATTACAATCATCCTGATCCTCTGTCTATTCCAATTATCTGTGCCCTGTTTCAGTCAATTACTATCATCCTGATCCTCTGTCCATTCTAATTATCTGTGTCCTTTAACAGTCAATTACTATCATCCTGATCCTCTGTCCATTCTAATTATCTGTGTCCTGTTTCAGTCAATTACTATCATCCTGATCCTCTGTCTATTCTAATTATCTATGTCCTGTTTCAGTCAATTACTATCATCCTGATCCTCTGTCCATTCTAATTATCTGTGTCCTGTTTCAGTCAATTACTATCATCCTGATCCTCTGTCTATTCTAATTCTCTATGTCCTGTTTCAGTCAATTACTGTCATCCTGATCCTCTGTCCATTCTAATTATCTATGTCCTGTTTCAGTCAATTACTATCATCCTGATCCTCTGTCTATTCTAATTATCTATGTCCTGTTTCAGTCAATTACTATCATCCTGATCCTCTGTCCATTCTAATTATCTGTGTCCTGTTTCAGTCAATTACTATCATCCTGATCCTCTGTCCATTCTAATTATCTATGTCCTGTTTCAGTCAATTACTGTCATCCTGATCCTCTGTCTATTCTAATTATCTATGTCCTGTTTCAGTCAATTACTATCATCCTGATCCTCTGTCCATTCTAATTATCTATGTCCTGTTTCAGTCAATTACTATCATCCTGATCCTCTGTCCATTCTAATTCTATCTATGTCCTGTTTCAGTCAATTACTATCATCCTGATCCTCTGTCTATTCTAATTATCTGTGTCCTGCTTCAGTCAATTACTATCATCCTGATCCTCTGTCCATTCTAATTATCGATGTCCTGTTTCAGTCAATTACTATCATCCTGATCCTCTGTCCATTCTAATTATCTATGTCCTGTTTCAGTCAATTACTATCATCCTGATCCTCTGTCCATTCAAATTATCTATGTCCTGTTTCAGTCAATTACTATCATCCTGATCCTCTGTCTATTCTAATTATCTATGTCCTGTTTCAGTCAATTACTATCATCCTGATCCTCTGAACATTCTAATTATCTATGTCCTGTTTCAGTCAATTCCTATCATCCTGATCCTCTGTCTATTCTAATTATCTATGTCCTGTTTCAGTCAATAACTATCATCCTGATCCTCTGTCTATTCTAATTATCTAGGTCCTGTTTCAGTCAATTACTATCATCCTGATCCTCTGTCCATTCTAATTATCTATCTCGTGTTTAATTCAATTACTGTCATCCTGATCCTCTGTCTATTCTAGTTATCTATGTCCTGCTTCAGTCAATTACTATCATCCTGAACCTCTGTCCATTCTAATTATCAATGTCCTGTTTCAGTCAATTACTATCATCCTGATCCTCTGTCTATTCTAATTATCTATGTCCTGTTTCAGTCAATTACTATCATCCTGAACCTCTGTCCATTCTAATTATCAATGTCCTGTTTCAGTCAATTACTGTCATCCTGATACTCTGTCTATTCTAATTATCTATGTCCTGTTTCAGTCAATTACTATCATCCTGAACCTCTGTCCATTCTAATTATCAATGTCCTGTTTCAGTCAATTACTATCATCCTGATTCTCTGAACATTCTAATTATCTATGTCCTGTTTCAGTCAATTCCTATCATCCTGATCCTCTGTCTATTCTAATTATCTATGTCCTGTTTCAGTCAATAACTATCATCCTGATCCTCTGTCCATTCTAATTATCTATGTCCTGTTTCAGTCAATTACTATCATCCTGATCCTCTGTCCATTCTAATTATCTATGTCGTGTTTCATTCAATTACTGTCATCCTGATCCTCTGTCTATTCTAATTATCTATGTCCTGTTTCAGTCAATTACTATCATCCTGAACCTCTGTCTATTCTAATTATCAATGTCCTGTTTCAGTCAATTACTATCACCCTGATCCTCTGTCCATGTTAATTATCTATGTCCTGTTTCTGTCAATTACTATCATCCTGATCCTCTGTCCATTCTAATTATCTGTGTCCTGTTTCTGTCAATTACTATCATCCTGATCCTCTCTCCTTTGTAATTATCTATGTCCTGTTTCAGTCAATTACTATCATCCTGATCCTCTGTCCATTCTAATTATCTATGTCCTGTTTCTGTCAATTACTATCATCCTGATCCACTGTCCATGTTAATTATCTATGTCCTGTTTCAGTCAATTACTATCATCCTGAACCTCTGTCCATTCTAATTATCAATGTCCTGTTTCAGTCAATTACTATCATCCTGATTCTCTGAACATTCTAATTATCTATGTCCTGTTTCAGTCAATTCCTATCATCCTGATCCTCTGTCTATTCTAATTATCTATGTCCTGTTTCAGTCAATAACTATCATCCTGATCCTCTGTCCATTCTAATTATCTATGTCCTGTTTCAGTCAATTACTATCATCCTGATCCTCTGTCCATTCTAATTATCTATGTCGTGTTTCATTCAATTACTGTCATCCTGATCCTCTGTCTATTCTAATTATCTATGTCCTGTTTCAGTCAATTACTATCATCCTGATCCTCTGTCTATTCTAATTATCTATGTCCTGTTTCAGTCAATTACTATCATCCTGAACCTCTGTCCATTCTAATTATCAATGTCCTGTTTCAGTCAATTACTATCACCCTGATCCTCTGTCCATGTTAATTATCTATGTCCTGTTTCTGTCAATTACTATCATCCTGATCCTCTGTCCATTCTAATTATCTGTGTCCTGTTTCTGTCAATTACTATCATCCTGATCCTCTCTCCTTTGTAATTATCTATGTCCTGTTTCAGTCAAATACTATCATCCTGATCCTCTGTCCATTCTAATTATCTATGTCCTGTTTCAGTCAATTACTATCATCCTGAACCTCTGTCCATTCTAATTATCAATGTCCTGTTTCAGTCAATTACTATCATCCTGATTCTCTGAACATTCTAATTATCTATGTCCTGTTTCAGTCAATTCCTATCATCCTGATCCTCTGTCTATTCTAATTATCTATGTCCTGTTTCAGTCAATAACTATCATCCTGATCCTCTGTCCATTCTAATTATCTATGTCCTGTTTCAGTCAATTACTATCATCCTGATCCTCTGTCCATTCTAATTATCTATGTCGTGTTTCATTCAATTACTGTCATCCTGATCCTCTGTCTATTCTAATTATCTATGTCCTGTTTCAGTCAATTACTATCATCCTGAACCTCTGTCCATTCTAATTATCAATGTCCTGTTTCAGTCAATTACTATCACCCTGATCCTCTGTCCATGTTAATTATCTATGTCCTGTTTCTGTCAATTACTATCATCCTGATCCTCTGTCCATTCTAATTATCTGTGTCCTGTTTCTGTCAATTACTATCATCCTGATCCTCTCTCCTTTGTAATTATCTATGTCCTGTTTCAGTCAATTACTATCATCCTGATCCTCTGTCCATTCTAATTATCTATGTCCTGTTTCTGTCAATCACTATCATCCTGATCCACTGTCCATGTTAATTATCTATGTCCTGTTTCAGTCAATTACTATCATCCTGAACCTCTGTCCATTCTAATTATCAATGTCCTGTTTCAGTCAATTACTATCATCCTGATTCTCTGAACATTCTAATTATCTATGTCCTGTTTCAGTCAATTCCTATCATCCTGATCCTCTGTCTATTCTAATTATCTATGTCCTGTTTCAGTCAATAACTATCATCCTGATCCTCTGTCCATTCTAATTATCTATGTCCTGTTTCAGTCAATTACTATCATCCTGATCCTCTGTCCATTCTAATTATCTATGTCGTTTTTCATTCAATTACTGTCATCCTGATCCTCTGTCTATTCTAATTATCTATGTCCTGTTTCAGTCAATTACTATCATCCTGATCCTCTGTCTATTCTAATTATCTATGTCCTGTTTCAGTCAATTACTATCATCCTGAACCTCTGTCCATTCTAATTATCAATGTCCTGTTTCAGTCAATTACTATCACCCTGATCCTCTGTCCATGTTAATTATCTATGTCCTGTTTCTGTCAATTACTATCATCCTGATCCTCTGTCCATTCTAATTATCTGTGTCCTGTTTCTGTCAATTACTATCATCCTGATCCTCTCTCCTTTGTAATTATCTATGTCCTGTTTCAGTCAAATACTATCATCCTGATCCTCTGTCCATTCTAATTATCTATGTCCTGTTTCTGTCAATTACTATCATCCTGATCCTCTCTCCTTTGTAATTATCTATGTCCTGTTTCAGTCAATTACTATCATCCTGATCCTCTGTCCATTCTAATTATCTATGTCCTGTTTCAGTCAATTACAATCATCCTGATCCACTGTCCATGTTAATTATCTATGTCCTGTTTCAGTCAATTACTAACATCCTGATCCTCTGTCCATTCTAATTTTCTATGTCCTGTTTCAGTCAATTACTATCATCCTGATCCTCTGTCTATTCTAATTATCGATGTCCTGTTTCAGTCAATTACTATCATCCTGACTGTCTGTCTATTCTAATTATCTATGTCCTGTTTCAGTCAATTACTATCATCCTGACTGTCTGTCTATTCTAATTAACTATGTCCTGTTTCAGTCAATTACTATCATCCTGATCCTCTGTCCATTCTAATTATCTGTGTCCTGTTTCAGTCAATTACTATCATCCTGATCCTCTGTCTATTCTAATTATCTATGTCCTGTTTCAGTCAATTACTATCATCCTCATCCTCTGTCGATTCTAATTATCTGTGTCCTTTTTCAGTCAATTACTATCATCCTGATCCTCTGT
This sequence comes from Heterodontus francisci, assembly GCF_036365525.1. Classification (NCBI taxonomy): domain Eukaryota; kingdom Metazoa; phylum Chordata; class Chondrichthyes; order Heterodontiformes; family Heterodontidae; genus Heterodontus; species Heterodontus francisci. The sequence goes on along the minus strand of NW_027141814.1, from coordinate 1,268,539 downwards.
CCATTCTAATTAGCTATGTCCTGTTTCAGTCAATTACAATCATACTGATCCTCTGTCTATTCTAATTATCTGTGTCCTGTTTCAGTCAATTACTATCATCCTGATCCTCTGTCCATTCTAATAATCTATGTCCTGTTTCAGTCAATTACTATCATCCTGATCCTCTGTCCATTCTAATTATCTATGTCCTGTTTCAGTCAATTACTATCATCCTGATCCTCTGTCCATTTTAATTATCTATGTCCTGTTTCAGTCAATTACAATCATCCTGATCCTCTGTCTATTCTAATTATCTGTGTCCTGTTTCAGTCAATTACTATCATCCTGATCCTCTGTCCATTCTAATTATCTGTGTCCTTTTTCAGTCAATTACTATCATCCTGATCCTCTGCCCATTCTAATTATCTGTGTCCTGTTTCAGTCACTTACTATCATCCTGATCCTCTGTCTATTCTAATTATCTATGTCCTGTTTCAGTCAATTACTATCATCCTGATCCTCTGTCCATTCTAATGATCTATGTCCTGTTTCAGTCAATTACTATCATCCTGATCCTCTGCCTATTCTAATTATCTGTGTCCTGTTTCAGTCAATTACTATCATCCTGATCCTCTGTCCATTCTAATAATCTGTGTCCTGTTTCAGTCAATTACTATCATCCTGATCCTCTGTCTATTCTAATTATCTGTGTCCTTTTTCAGTCAATTACTATCATCCTGATCCTCTGTCCATTCTAATTATCTATGTCCTGTTTCAGTCAATTACTATCATCCTCATCCTCTGTCCATTCTAATTATCTGTGTCCTTTTTCAGTCAATTACTATCATCCTGATCCTCTGTCCATTCTAATTATCTATGTCCTGTTTCAGTCAATTACAATCATCCTGATCCTCTGTCTATTCTAATTATCTGTGTCCTGTTTCAGTCAATTACTATCATCCTGATCCTCTGTCCATTCTAATAATCTCTGTCCTGTTTCAGTCAATTACTATCATCCTGATCCTCTGTCCATTTTAATTATCTATGTCCTGTTTCATTCAATTACAATCATCCTGATCCTCTGTCTATTCCAGTTATCTGTGCCCTGTTTCAGTCAATTACTATCATCCTGATCCTCTGTCCATTCTAATTATCTGTGTCCTTTAACAGTCAATTACTATCATCCTGATCCTCTGTCCATTCTAATTATCTGTGTCCTGTTTCAGTCAATTACTATCATCCTGATCCTCTGTCTATTCTAATTATCTATGTCCTGTTTCAGTCAATTACTATCATCCTGATCCTCTGTCCATTCTAATTATCTGTGTCCTGTTTCAGTCAATTACTATCATCCTGATCCTCTGTCTATTCTAATTCTCTATGTCCTGTTTCAGTCAATTACTGTCATCCTGATCCTCTGTCCATTCTAATTATCTATGTCCTGTTTCAGTCAATTACTATCATCCTGATCCTCTGTCTATTCTAATTATCTATGTCCTGTTTCAGTCAATTACTATCATCCTGATCCTCTGTCCATTCTAATTATCTGTGTCCTGTTTCAGTCAATTACTATCATCCTGATCCTCTGTCCATTCTAATTATCTATGTCCTGTTTCAGTCAATTACTGTCATCCTGATCCTCTGTCTATTCTAATTATCTATGTCCTGTTTCAGTCAATTACTATCATCCTGATCCTCTGTCCATTCTAATTATCTATGTCCTGTTTCAGTCAATTACTATCATCCTGATACTCTGTCCATTCTAATTATCTATGTCCTGTTTCAGTCAATTACTATCATCCTGATCCTCTGTCTATTCTAATTATCTGTGTCCTGTTTCAGTCAATTACGATCATCCTGATCCTCTGTCCATTCTAATTATCGATGTCCTGTTTCAGTCAATTACTATCATCCTGATCTTCTGTCCATTCTAATTATCTATGTCCTGTTTCAGTCAATTACTATCATCCTGATCCTCTGTCCATTCTAATTATCTATGTCCTGTTTCAGTCAATTACTATCATCCTGATCCTCTGTCTATTCTAATTATCTATGTCCTGTTTCAGTCAATTACTATCATCCTGATCCTCTGAACATTCTAATTATCTATGTCCTGTTTCAGTCAATTCCTATCATCCTGATCCTCTGTCTATTCTAATTATCTATGTCCTGTTTCAGTCAATAACTATCATCCTGATCCTCTGTCTATTCTAATTATCTAGGTCCTGTTTCAGTCAATTACTATCATCCTGATCCTCTGTCCATTCTAATTATCTATGTCGTGTTTCATTCAATTACTGTCATCCTGATCCTCTGTCTATTCTAATTATCTATGTCCTGCTTCAGTCAATTACTATCATCCTGAACCTCTGTCCATTCTAATTATCAATGTCCTGTTTCAGTCAATTACTATCATCCTGATCCTCTGTCTATTCTAATTATCTATGTCCTGTTTCAGTCAATTACTATCATCCTGAACCTCTGTCCATTCTAATTATCAATGTCCTGTTTCAGTCAATTACTGTCATCCTGATCCTCTGTCTATTCTAATTATCTATGTCCTGTTTCAGTCAATTACTATCACCCTGAACCTCTGTCCATTCTAATTATCAATGTCCTGTTTCAGTCAATTACTATCATCCTGATTCTCTGAACATTCTAATTATCTATGTCCTGTTTCAGTCAATTCCTATCATCCTGATCCTCTGTCTATTCTAATTATCTATGTCCTGTTTCAGTCAATAACTATCATCCTGATCCTCTGTCCATTCTAATTATCTATGTCCTGTTTCAGTCAATTACTATCATCCTGATCCTCTGTCCATTCTAATTATCTATGTCGTGTTTCATTCAATTACTGTCATCCTGATCCTCTGTCTATTCTAATTATCTATGTCCTGTTTCAGTCAATTACTATCATCCTGAACCTCTGTCCATTCTAATTATCAATGTCCTGTTTCAGTCAATTACTATCACCCTGATCCTCTGTCCTTGTTAATTATTTATGTCCTGTTTCTGTCAATTACTATCATCCTGATCCTCTGTCCATTCTAATTATCTGTGTCCTGTTTCTGTCAATTAATATCATCCTGATCCTCTCTCCTTTGTAATTATCTATGTCCTGTTTCAGTCAATTACTATCATCCTGATCCTCTGTCCATTCTAATTATCTATGTCCTGTTTCTGTCAATTACTATCATCCTGATCCTCTCTCCTTTGTAATTATCTATGTCCTGTTTCAGTCAATTACTATCATCCTGATCCTCTGTCCATTCTAATTATCTATGTCCTGTTTCAGTCAATTAGAATCAACCTGATCCACTGTCCATGTTAATTATCTATGTCCTGTTTCAGTCAATTACTATCATCCTGAACCTCTGTCCATTCTAATTATCAATGTCCTGTTTCAGTCAATTACTATCATCCTGATTCTCTGAACATTCTAATTATCTATGTCCTGTTTCAGTCAATTCCTATCATCCTGATCCTCTGTCTATTCTAATTATCTATGTCCTGTTTCAGTCAATAACTATCATCCTGATCCTCTGTCCATTCTAATTATCTATGTCCTGTTTCAGTCAATTACTATCATCCTGATCCTCTGTCCATTCTAATTATCTATGTCGTGTTTCATTCAATTACTGTCAGCCTGATCCTCTGTCTATTCTAATTATCTATGTCCTGTTTCAGTCAATTACTATCATCCTGAACCTCTGTCCATTCTAATTATCAATGTCCTGTTTCAGTCAATTACTATCACCCTGATCCTCTGTCCATGTTAATTATCTATGTCCTGTTTCTGTCAATTACTTTCATCCTGATCCTCTGTCCATTCTAATTATCTGTGTCCTGTTTCTGTCAATTACTATCATCCTGATCCTCTCTCCTTTGTAATTATCTATGTCCTGTTTCAGTCAATTACTATCATCCTGATCCACTGTCCATTCTAATTATCTATGTCCTGTTTCTGTCAATTACTATCATCCTGATCCTCTCTCCTTTGTAATTATCTATGTCCTGTTTCAGTCAATTACTATCATCCTGATCCTCTGTCCATTCTAATTATCTATGTCCTGTTTCAGTCAATTACAATCATCCTGATCCACTGTCCATGTTAATTATCTATGTCCTGTTTCAGTCAATTACTATCATCCTGATCCTCTGTCCATTCTAATTTTCTATGTCCTGTTTCAGTCAATTACTATCATCCTGATCCTCTGTCTATTCTAATTATCGATGTCCTGTTTCAGTCAATTACTATCATCCTGACTGTCTGTCTATTCTAATTATCTATGTCCTGTTTCAGTCAATTACTATCATCCTGACTGTCTGTCTATTCTAATTAACTATGTCCTGTTTCAGTCAATTACTATCATCCTGACTGTCTGTCTATTCTAATTAACTATGTCCTGTTTCAGTCAATTACTATCATCCTGGTCCTCTGTCCATTCTAATTATCTATGTCCTGTTTCAGTCAATTGCTATCATCCTGATCCTCTGTCCATTCTAATTATCTATGTCCTGTGTCAGTCAATTATTATCATCCTGATCCTCTGTCCATTCTAATTATCTATGTCCTGTTTCAGTCAATTACTATCATCCTGATCCTCTTTCCATTCTAATTATCCATGTCCTGTTTCAGTCAATTACTATCATCCTCATCCTCTGTCTATTCTAATTATCTATGTCCTGTTTCAGTCAATTACTATCATCCTGATCCTCTGACCATTCTAATTATCTATGTCCTGTTTCAGTCAATTACTATCATCCTGATCCTCTGACCATTCTAATTATCTATGTCCTGTTTCAGTCAATTACTATCATCCTGATCCTCTGTCCATTCTAATTATCTATGTCCTGTTTCAGTCAATTACTATCATCCTGATCCTCTGTCCATTCTAATAATCTATGTCCTGTTTCAGTGAATTACTATCATCCTGATCCTCTGTCTATTCTAATTATCTATGTCCTGTTTCAGTCAATTACTATCATCCTGACTCTCTATCTATTCTAATTATCTATGTCCTGTTTCAGTCAATTACTATCATCCTGATCCTCTGTCTATTCTAATTATCTATGTCCTGTGTCAGTCAATTACTATCATCCTGACTCTCTATCTATTCTAATTATCTATGTCCTGTTTCAGTCAATTACTATCATCCTGACTCTCTATCTATTCTAATTATCTATGTCCTGTTTCAGTCAATTACTATCATCCTGATCCTCTGTCTATTCTAAGTATCTATGTCCGATTCAGTCAATTACTATCATCCTGACTCTCTATCTATTCTAATTATCTATGTCCTGTTTCAGTCAATTACTATCATCCTGATCCTCTGTCTATTCTAATTATCTATGTCCTGTTTCAGTCAATTACTATCATCCTGATCCTCTGTCTATTCTAATTATCTATGTCCTGTGTCAGTCAATTACTATCATCCTGACTCTCTATCTATTCTAATTATCTATGTCCTGTTTCAGTCAATTACTATCATCCTGATCCTCTGTCTATTCTAATTATCTATGTCCTGTTTCAGTCAATTACTATCATCCTGACTCTCTATCTATTCTAATTATGTATGTCCTGTTTCAGTCAATTACTATCATCCTGATCCTCTGTCTATTCTAATTATCTATGTCCTGTTTCAGTCAATTACTATCATCCTGATCCTCTGTCCATTCTAATTCTCCATGTCCTGTTTCAGTCAATTACTATCATCCTGATCCTCTTTCTATTCTAATTATCTATGTCCTGTTTCAGTCAATTACTATCATCCTGATCCTCCGTCTATTCTAATAATCTATGTCCTGTTTCAGTCAATTACTATCATCCTGATCCTCTGTCCATTCTAATTATCTATGTCCTGTTTCAGTCAATTACTATCATCCTGACTCTCTGTCTATTCTAATTATATATGTCCTGTTTCAGTCAATTACTATCATCCTGATCCTCTGTCCATTCTAATGATCTATGTCCTGTTTCAGTCAATTACTATCATCCTGATCCTCTGTCTATTCTAATTATCTGTGTCCTTTTTCAGTCAATTACTATCATCCTGATCCTCTGTCCATTCTAATTATCTATGTCCTGTTTCAGTCAATTACTATCATCCTCATCCTCTGTCCATTCTAATTATCTGTGTCCTTTTTCTGTCAATTACTATCATCCTGATCCTCTGTCCATTCTAATAATCTATGTCCTGTTTCAGTCAATTACTATCATCCTGATCCTCTGTCTATTCTAATTATCTGTGTCCTTTTTCAGTCAATTACTATCATCCTGATCCTCTGTCCATTCTAATAATCTATGTCCTGTTTCAGTCAATTACTATCATCCTGATCCTCTGTCCATTCTAATTATCTATGTCCTGTTTCAGTCAATTACTATCATCCTGATCCTCTGTCCATTTTAATTATCTATGTCCTGTTTCAGTCAATTACAATCATCCTGATCCTCTGTCTATTCTAATTATCTGTGTCCTGTTTCAGTCAATTACTATCATCCTGATCCTCTGTCCATTCTAATTATCTGTGTCCTTTTTCAGTCAATTACTTTCATCCTGATCCTCTGTCCATTCTAATTATCTGTGTCCTGTTTCAGTCAATTACTATCATCCTGATCCTCTGTCTATTCTAATTATCTATGTCCTGTTTCAGTCAATTACTATCATCCTGATCCTCTGTCCATTCTAATGATCTATGTCCTGTTTCAGTCAATTACTATCATCCTGATCCTCTGTCTATTCTAATTATCTGTGTCCTGTTTCAGTCAATTACTATCATCCTGATCCTCTGTCCATTCTAATAATCTATATCCTGTTTCAGTCAATTACTATCATCCTGATCCTCTGTCTATTCTAATTATCTGTGTCCTTTTTCAGTCAATTACTATCATCCTGATCCTCTGTCCATTCTAATTATCTATGTCCTGTTTCAGTCAATTACTATCATCCTCATCCTCTGTCCATTCTAATTATCTGTGTCCTTTTTCAGTCAATTACTATCATCCTGATCCTCTATCCATTCTAATTATCTATGTCCTGTTTCAGTCAATTACAATCATCCTGATCCTCTGTCTATTCGAATTATCTGTGTCCTGTTTCAGTCAATTACTATCATCCTGATCCTCTGTCCATTCTAATAATCTATGTCCTGTTTCAGTCAATTACTATCATCCTGATCCTCTGTCCATTCTAATTATCTATGTCCTGTTTCAGTCAATTACTATCATCCTGATCCTCTGTCCATTTTAATTATCTATGTCCTGTTTCAGTCAATTACAATCATCCTGATCCTCTGTCTATTCTAATTATCTGTGCCCTGTTTCAGTCAATTACTATCATCCTGATCCTCTGTCCATTCTAATTATCTGTGTCCTTTAACAGTCAATTACTATCATCCTGATCCTCTGTCCATTTAAATTATCTGTGTCCTGTTTCAGTCAATTACTATCATCCTGATCCTCTGTCTATTCTAATTATCTATGTCCTGTTTCAGTCAATTACTATCATCCTGATCCTCTGTCCATTCTAATTATCTGTGTCCTGTTTCAGTCAATTAAAATCATCCTGATCCTCTGTCTATTCTAATTCTCTATGTCCTGTTTCAGTCAATTACTGTCATCCTGATCCTCTGTCCATTCTAATTATCTATGTCCTGTTTCAGTCAATTACTATCATCCTGATCCTCTGTCTATTCTAATTATCTATGTCCTGTTTCAGTCAATTACTATCATCCTGATCCTCTGTCCATTCTAATTATCTGTGTCCTGTTTCAGTCAATTACTATCATGCTGATCCTCTGTCCATTCTAATTATCTATGTCCTGTTTCAGTCAATTACTGTCATCCTGATCCTCTGTCCATTCTAATTATCTATGTCCTGTTTCAGTCAATTACTGTCATCCTGATCCTCTGTCCATTCTAATTATCTGTGTCATTTAACAGTCAATTACTATCATCCTGATCCTCTGTCCATTCTAATTATCTGTGTCCTGTTTCAGTCAATTACTATCATCCTGATCCTCTGTCTATTCTAATTATCTATGTCCTGTTTCAGTCAATTACTATCATCCTGATCCTCTGTCCATTCTAATTATCTGTGTCCTGTTTCAGTCAATTACTATCATCCTGATCCTCTGTCTATGCTAATTCTCTATGTCCTGTTTCAGTCAATTACTGTCATCCTGATCCTCTGTCCATTCTAATTATCTATGTCCTGTTTCAGTCAATTACTATCATCCTGATCCTCTGTCTATTCTAATTATCTATGTCCTGTTTCAGTCAATTACTATCATCCTGATCCTCTGTCCATTCTAATTATCTGTGTCCTGTTTCAGTCAATTACTATCATCCTGATCCTCTGTCCATTCTAATTATCTATGTCCTGTTTCAGTCAATTACTGCCATCCTGATCCTCGGTCTATTCTAATTATCTATGTCCTGTTTCAGTCAATTACTATCATCCTGATCCTCTGTCCATTCTAATTGTCTATGTCCTGTTTCAGTCAATTACTATCATCCTGATCCTCTGTCTATTCTAATTATCTATGTCCTGTTTCAGTCAATTACTATCATCCTGATCCTCTGTCTATTCTAATTATCTGTGTCCTGTTTCAGTCAATTACTATCATCCTGATCCTCTGTCCATTCTAATTATCTATGTCCTGTTTCAGTCAATTACTATCATCCTGACTCTCTGTCTATTCTAATTATCTATGTCCTGTTTCAGTCAATTACTATCATCCTGATCCTCTGTCCATTCTAATGATCTATGTCCTGTTTCAGTCAATTACTATCATCCTGATCCTCTGTCTATTCTAATTACCAGTGTACTTTTTCAGTCAATTACTATCATCCTGATCCTCTGTCCATTCTAATTATCTATGTCCTGTTTCAGTCAATTACTATCATCCTCATCCTCTGTCCATTCTAATTATCTGTGTCCTTTTTCTGTCAATTACTATCATCCTGATCCTCTGTCCATTCTAATAATCTATGTCCTGTTTCAGTCAATTACTATCATCCTGATCCTCTGTCTATTCTAATTATCTGTGTCCTTTTTCAGTCAATTACTATCATCCTGATCCTCTGTCCATTCTAATTATCTATGTCCTGTTTCAGTCAATTACTATCATCCTCATCCTCTGTCCATTCTAATTATCTGTGTCCTTTTTCTGTCAATTACTATCATCCTGATCCTCTGTCCATTCTAATTATCTATGTCCTGTTTCAGTCAATTACAATCATCCCGATCCTCTGTCTATTCTAATTATCTGTGTCCTGTTTCAGTCAATTACTATCATCCTGATCCTCTGTCCATTCTAATAATCTATGTCCTGTTTCAGTCAATTACTATCATCCTGATCCTCTGTCCATTCTAATTATCTATGTCCTGTTTCAGTCAATTACTATCATCCTGATCCTCTGTCCATTTTAATTATCTATGTCCTGTTTCAGTCAATTACAATCATCCTGATCCTCTGTCTATTCTAATTATCTGTGTCCTGTTTCAGTCAATTACTATCATCCTGATCCTCTGTCCATTCTAATTATCTGTGTCCTTTTTCAGTCAATTACTATCATCCTGATCCTCTGTCCATTCTAATTATCTGTGTCCTGTTTCAGTCAATTACTATCATCCTGATCCTCTGTCTATTCTAATTATCTATGTCCTGTTTCAGTCAATTACTATCATCCTGATCCTCTGTCCATTCTAATGATCTATGTCCTGTTTCAGTCAATTACTATCATCCTGATCCTCTGTCTATTCTAATTATCTGTGTCCTGTTTCAGTCAATTACTATCATCCTGATCCTCTGTCCATTCTAATAATCTATGTCCTGTTTCAGTCAATTACTATCATCCTGATCCTCTGTCTATTCTAATTATCTGTGTCCTTTTTCAGTCAATTACTATCATCCTGATCCTCTGTCCATTCTAATTATCTATGTCCTGTTTCAGTCAATTACTATCATCCTGATCCTCTGTCCATTCTAATTATCTGTGTCCTTTTTCAGTCAATTACTATCATCCTGATCCTCTGTCCATTCTAATTATCTATGTCCTGTTTCAGTCAATTACAATCATCCTGATCCTCTGTCTATTCTAATTATCTGTGTCCTGTTTCAGTCAATTACTATCATCCTGATCCTCTGTCCATTCTAATAATCTATGTCCTGTTTCAGTCAATTACTATCATCCTGATCCTCTGTCCATTCTAATTATCTATGTCCTGTTTCAGTCAATTACTATCATCCTGATCCTCTGTCCATTTTAATTATCTATGTCCTGTTTCAGTCAATTACAATCATCCTGATCCTCTGTCTATTCTAATTATCTGTGCCCTGTTTATGTCAATTACTATCATCCTGATCCTCTGTCCATTCTAATTATCTGTGTCCTTTAACAGTCAATTACTATCATCCTGATCCTCTGTCCATTCTAATTATCTGTGTCCTGTTTCAGTCAATTACTATCATCCTGATCCTCTGTCTATTCTAATTATCTATGTCCTGTTTCAGTCAATTACTATCATCCTGATCCTCTGTCCATTCTAATTATCTGTGTCCTGTTTCAGTCAATTACTATCATCCTGATCCTCTGTCTATTCTAATTCTCTATGTCCTGTTTCAGTCAATTACTGTCATCCTGATCCTCTGTCCATTCTAATTATCTATGTCCTGTTTCAGTCAATTACTATCATCCTGATCCTCTGTCTATTCTAATTATCTATGTCCTGTTTCAGTCAATTACTATCATCCTGATCCTCTGTCCATTCTAATTATCTGTGTCCTGTTTCAGTCAATTACTATCATCCTGATCCTCTGTCCATTCTAATTATCTATGTCCTGTTTCAGTCAATTACTATCATCCTGATCCTCTGTCCATTCTAATTATCTATGTCCTGTTTCAGTCAATTACTATCATCCTGATCCTCTGTCCATTCTAATTATCTATGTCCTGTTTCAGTCAATTACTATCATCCTGATCCTCTGTCCATTCTAATTATCTATGTCCTGTTTCAGTCAATTACTATCATCCTGATCCTCTGTCTATTCTAATTATCTGTGTCCTGTTTCAGTCAATTACTATCATCCTGTTCCTCTGTCCATTCTAATTATCGATGTCCTGTTTCAGTCAATTACTATCATCCTGATCCTCTGTCCATTCTAATTATCTATGTCCTGTTTCAGTCAATTACTATCATCCTGATCCTCTGTCTATTCTAATTATCTATGTCCTGTTTCAGTCAATTACTATCATCCTGATCCTCTGTCTATTCTAATTATCTATGTCCTGTTTCAGTCAATTACTATCATCCTGATCCTCTGTCCATTCTAATTATCTATGTCCTGTTTCAGTCAATTACTATCATCCTGATCCTCTGTCCATTCTAATTATCTATGCCCTGTTTCAGTCAATTACTATCATCCTGATCCTCTGTCTATTCTAATTATCTGTGTCCTGTTTCAGTCAATTACTATCATCCTGATCCTCTGTCCAATCTAATTATCTGTGTCCTTTTTCAGTCAATTACTATCATCCTGATCCTCTGTCCATTCTAATTATCTGTGTCATGTTTCAGTCAATTGCTATCATCCTGATCCTCTGTCTATTCTAATTATCTATGTCCTGTTTCAGTCAATTACTATCATCCTGATCCTCTGTCCATTCTAATGATCTATGTCCTGTTTCAGTCAATTACTATCATCCTGATCCTCTGTCTATTCTAATTATCTGTGTCCTGTTTCAGTCAATTACTATCATCCTGATCCTCTGTCCATTCTAATAATCTATGTCCTGTTTCAGTCAATTACTATCATCCTGATCCTCTGTCTATTCTAATTATCTGTGTCCTTTTTCAGTCAATTACTATCATCCTGATCCTCTGTCCATTCTAATTATCTATGTCCTGTTTCAGTCAATTACTATCATCCTCATCCTCTGTCCATTCTAATTATCTGTGTCCTTTTTCAGTCAATTACTATCATCCTGATCCTCTGTCCATTCTAATTATCTATGTCCTGTTTCAGTCAATTACAATCATCCTGATCCTCTGTCTATTCTAATTATCTGTGTCCTGTTTCAGTCAATTACTATCATCCTGATCCTCTGTCCATTCTAATAATCTATGTCCTGTTTCAGTCAATTACTATCATCCTGATCCTCTGTCCATTCTAATTATCTATGTCCTGTTTCAGTCAATTACTATCATCCTGATCCTCTGTCCATTTTAATTATCTATGTCCTGTTTCAGTCAATTACAATCATCCTGATCCTCTGTCTATTCTAATTATCTGTGCCCTGTTTCAGTCAATTACTATCATCCTGATCCTCTGTCCATTCTAATTATCTGTGTCCTTTAACAGTGAATTACTATCATCCTGATCCTCTGTCCATTCTAATTATCTGTGTCCTGTTTCAGTCAATTACTATCATCCTGATCCTCTGTCTATTCTAATTATCTATGTCCTGTTTCAGTCAATTACTATCATCCTGATCCTCTGTCCATTCTAATTATCTGTGTCCTGTTTCAGTCAATTACTATCATCCTGATCCTCTGTCTATTCTAATTCTCTATGTCCTGTTTCAGTCAATTACTGTCATCCTGATCCTCTGTCCATTCTAATTATCTATGTCCTGTTTCAGTCAATTACTATCATCCTGATCCTCTGTCTATTCTAATTATCTATGTCCTGTTTCAGTCAATTACTATCATCCTGATCCTCTGTCCATTCTAATTATCTGTGTCCTGTTTCAGTCAATTACTATCATGCTGATCCTCTGTCCATTCTAATTATCTATGTCCTGTTTCAGTCAATTACTGTCATCCTGATCCTCTGTCCATTCTAATTATCTATGTCCTGTTTCAGTCAATTACTGTCATCCTGATCCTCTGTCCATTCTAATTATCTGTGTCCTTTAACAGTCAATTACTATCATCCTGATCCTCTGTCCATTCTAATTATCTGTGTCCTGTTTCAGTCAATTACTATCATCCTGATCCTCTGTCTATTCTAATTATCTATGTCCTGTTTCAGTCAATTACTATCATCCTGATCCTCTGTCCATTCTAATTATCTGTGTCCTGTTTCAGTCAATTACTATCATCCTGATCCTCTGTCTATGCTAATTCTCTATGTCCTGTTTCAGTCAATTACTGTCATCCTGATCCTCTGTCCATTCTAATTATCTATGTCCTGTTTCAGTCAATTACTATCATCCTGATCCTCTGTCTATTCTAATTATCTATGTCCTGTTTCAGTCAATTACTATCATCCTGATCCTCTGTCCATTCTAATTATCTGTGTCCTGATTCAGTCAATTACTATCATCCTGATCCTCTGTCCATTCTAATTATCTATGTCCTGTTTCAGTCAATTACTGCCATCCTGATCCTCGGTCTATTCTAATTATCTATGTCCTGTTTCAGTCAATTACTATCATCCTGATCCTCTGTCCATTCTAATTATCTATGTCCTGTTTCAGTCAATTACTATCAACCTGATCCTCTGTCTATTCTAATTATCTATGTCCTGTTTCAGTCAATTACTATCATCCTGATCCTCTGTCTATTCTAATTATCTGTGTCCTGTTTCAGTCAATTACTATCATCCTGATCCTCTGTCCATTCTAATTATCGATGTCCTGTTTCAGTCAATTACTATCATCCTGATCCTCTGTCCATTCTAATAATCTATGTCCTGTTTCAGTCAATTACTATCATCCTGTTCCTCTGTCCATTCTAATTATCTATGTCCTGTTTCAGTCAATTACTATCATCCTGACTCTCTGTCTATTCTAATTATCTATGTCCTGTTTCAGTCAATTACTATCATCCTGATCCTCTGTCCATTCTAATGATCTATGTCCTGTTTCAGTCAATTACTATCATCCTGATCCTCTGTCTATTCTAATTACCAGTGTACTTTTTCAGTCAATTACTATCATCCTGATCCTCTGTCCATTCTAATTATCTATGTCCTGTTTCAGTCAATTACTATCATCCTCATCCTCTGTCCATTCTAATTATCTGTGTCCTTTTTCTGTCAATTACTATCATCCTGATCCTCTGTCCATTCTAATAATCTATGTCCTGTTTCAGTCAATTACTATCATCCTGATCCTCTGTCTATTCTAATTATCTGTGTCCTTTTTCAGTCAATTACTATCATCCTGATCCTCTGTCCATTCTAATTATCTATGTCCTGTTTCAGTCAATTACTATCATCCTCATCCTCTGTCCATTCTAATTATCTGTGTCCTTTTTCTGTCAATTACTATCATCCTGATCCTCTGTCCATTCTAATTATCTATGTCCTGTTTCAGTCAATTACAATCATCCCGATCCTCTGTCTATTCTAATTATCTGTGTCCTGTTTCAGTCAATTACTATCATCCTGATCCTCTGTCCATTCTAATAATCTATGTCCTGTTTCAGTCAATTACTATCATCCTGATCCTCTGTCCATTCTAATTATCTATGTCCTGTTTCAGTCAATTACTATCATCCTGATCCTCTGTCCATTTTAATTATCTATGTCCTGTTTCAGTCAATTACAATCATCCTGATCCTCTGTCTATTCTAATTATCTGTGTCCTGTTTCAGTCAATTACTATCATCCTGATCCTCTGTCCATTCTAATTATCTGTGTCCTTTTTCAGTCAATTACTATCATCCTGATCCTCTGTCCATTCTAATTATCTGTGTCCTGTTTCAGTCAATTACTATCATCCTGATCCTCTGTCTATTCTAATTATCTATGTCCTGTTTCAGTCAATTACTATCATCCTGATCCTCTGTCCATTCTAATGATCTATGTCCTGTTTCAGTCAATTACTATCATCCTGATCCTCTGTCTATTCTAATTATCTGTGTCCTGTTTCAGTCAATTACTATCATCCTGATCCTCTGTCCATTCTAATAATCTATGTCCTGTTTCAGTCAATTACTATCATCCTGATCCTCTGTCTATTCTAATTATCTGTGTCCTTTTTCAGTCAATTACTATCATCCTGATCCTCTGTCCATTCTAATTATCTATGTCCTGTTTCAGTCAATTACTATCATCCTCATCCTCTGTCCATTCTAATTATCTGTGTCCTTTTTCAGTCAATTACTATCATCCTGATCCTCTGTCCATTCTAATTATCTATGTCCTGTTTCAGTCAATTACAATCATCCTGATCCTCTGTCTATTCTAATTATCTGTGTCCTGTTTCAGTCAATTACTATCATCCTGATCCTCTGTCCATTCTAATAATCTATGTCCTGTTTCAGTCAATTACTATCATCCTGATCCTCTGTCCATTCTAATTATCTATGTCCTGTTTCAGTCAATTACTATCATCCTGATCCTCTGTCCATTTTAATTATCTATGTCCTGTTTCAGTCAATTACAATCATCCTGATCCTCTGTCTATTCTAATTATCTGTGCCCTGTTTATGTCAATTACTATCATCCTGATCCTCTGTCCATTCTAATTATCTGTGTCCTTTAACAGTCAATTACTATCATCCTGATCCTCTGTCCATTCTAATTATCTATGTCCTGTTTCAGTCAATTACTATCATCCTGATCCTCTGTCTATTCTAATTATCTATGTCCTGTTTCAGTCAATTACTATCATCCTGATCCTCTGTCCATTCTAATTATCTGTGTCCTGTTTCAGTCAATTACTATCATCCTGATCCTCTGTCTATTCTAATTCTCTATGTCCTGTTTCAGTCAATTACTGTCATCCTGATCCACTGTCCATTCTAATTATCTATGTCCTGTTTCAGTCAATTACTATCATCCTGATCCTCTGTCTATTCTAATTATCTATGTCCTGTTTCAGTCAATTACTATCATCCTGATCCTCTGTCCATTCTAATTATCTGTGTCCTGTTTCAGTCAATTACTATCATCCTGAACCTCTGTCCATTCTAATTATCTATGTCCTGTTTCAGTCAATTACTATCATCCTGATCCTCTGTCCATTCTAATTATCTATGTCCTGTTTCAGTCAATTACTATCATCCTGATCCTCTGTCCATTCTAATTATCTATGTCCTGTGTCAGTCAATTACTATCATCCTGATCCTCTGTCCATTCTAATTATCTATGTCCTGTTTCAGTCAATTACTATCATCCTGATCCTCTGTCCATTCTAATTATCGATGTCCTGTTTCAGTCAATTACTATCATCCTGATCCTCTGTCCATTCTAATTATCTATGTCCTGTTTCAGTCAATTATAATCATCCTGATCCTCTGTCTATTCTAATTATCTGTGTCCTGTTTCAGTCAATTACTATCATCCTGATCCTCTGTCCATTCTAATTATCGATGTCCTGTTTCAGTCAATTACTATCATCCTGATCCTCTGTCCATTCTAATTATCTATGTCCTGTTTCAGTCAATTACTATCATCCTGATCCTCTGTCTATTCTAATTATCTATGTCCTGTTTCAGTCAATTACTATCATCCTGATCCTCTGTCTATTCTAATTATCTATGTCCTGTTTCAGTCAATTACTATCATCCTGATCCTCTGTCCATTCTAATTATCTATGTCCTGTTTCAGTCAATTACTATCATCCTGATCCTCTGTCCATTCTAATTATCTATGCCCTGTTTCAGTCAATTACTATCATCCTGATCCTCTGTCTATTCTAATTATCTATGTCCTGTTTCAGTCAATTACTATCATCCTGATCCTCTGAACATTCTAATTATCTATGTCCTGTTTCAGTCAATTACTATCATCCTGATCCTCTGTCCATTCTAATTATCTATGCCCTGTTTCAGTCAATTACTATCATCCTGATCCTCTGTCTATTCTAATTATCTATGTCCTGTTTCAGTCAATTACTATCATCCTGATCCTCTGAACATTCTAATTATCTATGTCCTGTTTCAGTCAATTCCTATCATCCTGATCCTCTGTCTATTCTAATTATCTATGTCCTGTTTCAGTCAATAACTATCATACTGAACCTCTGTCCATTCTAATTATCTATGTCCTGTTTCAGTCAATTACTATCATCCTGATCCTCTGTCCATTCTAATTATCTATGTCGTGTTTCATTCAATTACTGTCATCCTGATCCTCTGTCTATTCTAATTATCTATGTCCTGTTTCAGTCAATTACTATCATCCCGAACCTCTGTCCATTCTAATTATCTATGTCCTGTTTCAGTCAATTACTATCATCCTGATCCTCTGTCTATTCTAATTATCTATGTCCTGTTTCAGTAAATTACTATCATCCTGAACCTCTGTCCATTCTAATTATCTATGTCCTGTTTCAGTCAATTACTGTCATCCTAATCCTCTGTCTATTCTAATTATCTATGTCCTGTTTCAGTCAATTACTATCATCCTGATCCTCTGTCCATTCTAATTATCTATGTCCTGTTTCAGTCAATTACTGTCATCCTAATCCTCTGTCCATTCAAATTATCTATGTCCTGTTTCATTCAATTACTGTCATCCTGATCCTCTGTCTATTCTAATTATCTATGTCGTGCTTCAGTCAGTTACTGTCATCCTGATCCTCTGTCTATTCTAATTATCTATGTCCTGCTTCAGTCAGTTACTGTCATCCTGATCCTGTGTCCATTCTAATTATCTATGTCCTGTTTCAGTCAATTGCTATCATCCTGATCCTCTGTCCGTTCTAAATATATCTGTCCTGTTTCAGTCGACGAATATCATCCTGATCCTCTGTCCATTCTAATTATCTATGTCCTGTTTCAGTCAATTACTATCATCCTGATCCTCTGTCTATTCTAATTATCTATGTCCTGTTTCAGTCAATTACTATCATCCTGATCCTCTGTCTATTCTAATTATCTATGTCCTGTTTCAGTCAATTACTATCATCCTGATCCTCTGTCCATTCTAATTATCTATGTCCTGTTTCAGTCAATTACTATCATCCTGATCCTCTGTCCATTCTAATTATCTATGTCCTGTTTCAGTCAATTACTATCATCCTGATCCTCTGTCCATTCGAATTATCTATGTCCTGTTTCAGTCAATTACTATCATCCTGATCCTCTGTCTATTCTAATTATCTATGTCCTGTTTCAGTCAATTACTATCATCCTGATCCTCTGTCCATTCTAATTATCTATGTCCTGTTTCAGTCAATTACTATCATCCTGATCCTCTGTCCATTCTAATTATCTATGTCCTGTTTCAGTCAATTACTATCATCCTGATCCTCTGTCCATTTTAATTATCTATGCCCTGTTTCAGTCAATTACTATCATCCTGATCCTCTGTCTATTCTAATTATCTATGTCCTGTTTCAGTCAATTACTATCATCCTGATCCTCTGAACATTCTAATTATCTATGTCCTGTTTCAGTCAATTACTATCATCCTGATCCTCTGTCCATTCTAATTATCTATGCCCTGTTTCAGTCAATTACTATCATCCTGATCCTCTGTCTATTCTAATTATCTATGTCCTGTTTCAGACAATTACTATCATCCTGATCCTCTGAACATTCTAATTATCTATGTCCTGTTTCAGTCAATTCCTATCATCCTGATCCTCTGTCTATTCTAATTATCTATGTCCTGTTTCAGTCAATAACTATCATCCTGAACCTCTGTCCATTCTAATTATCTATGTCCTGTTTCAGTCAATTACTATCATCCTGATCCTCTGTCCATTCTAATTATCTATGTCGTGTTTCATTCAATTACTGTCATCCTGATCCTCTGTCTATTCTAATTATCTATGTCCTGTTTCAGTCAATTACTATCATCCCGAACCTCTGTCCATTCTAATTATCTATGTCCTGTTTCAGTCAATTACTATCATCCTGATCCTCTGTCTATTCTAATTATCTGTGTCCTGTTTCAGGAAATTACTATCATCCTGAACCTCTGTCCATTCTAATTATCTATGTCCTGTTTCAGTCAATTACTGTCATCCTAATCCTCTGTTTATTCTAATTATCTATGTCCTGATTCAGTCAATTACTATCATCCTGATCCTCTGTCCATTCAAATTATCTATGTCCTGTTTCATTCAATTACTGTCATCCTGATCCTCTGTCTATTCTAATTATCTATGTCCTGCTTCAGTCAGTTACTGTCATCCTGATCCTCTGTCTATTCTAATTATCTATGTCCTGCTTCAGTCAGTTACTGTCATCCTGATCCTGTGTCCATTCTAATTATCTATGTCCTGTTTCAGTCAATTACTATCATCCTGATCCTCTGTCCATTCTAATTATCTATCTCCTGTTTCAGTCAATTACTGTCATCCTGAGCCTCTGTCTACTTTAATTATCTATGTCCTGTTTCAGTCAATTACCATCATCCTGATCCTCTGTCTACTTTAATTATCTATGTCCTGTTTCAGTCAATTACTATCATCCTGATCCTCTGTCTATTCTAATTATCTATGTCCTATTTCAGTCAATTACTCTCATCCTGATCCTCTTTCCATTCTAATTATCTGTGTCCTGTTTCAGTCAATTACTATCATCCTGATCCTCTGTCCATTCTAATTATCTATGTCCTGTTTCAGTCAATTACTCTCATCCTGATCCTCTTTCCATTCTAATTATCTATGTCCTGTTTCAGTCAATTACTATCATCCTGATCGCTGTCCGTTCTAAATATATCTGTCCTGTTTCAGTCAATTACTATCATCCTGATCCTCTCTCTATTCTAATTATCTATGTCCTGTTTCAGTCAATTTCTACCATCCTGTTCCTCTGTACATTCTAATTATCTATGTCCTGTTTCTGTCAATTACTAGCATCCTGATCCTCTGTCCATTCTAATTATCTATGTCCTGTTTCAGTCAATTACTATCATCCTGATCCTCTGCCCATTCTAATTATCTATGCCCTGTTTCAGTCAATTACTATCATCCTGATCCTCTGTCCATTCTAATTATCTATGTCCTGTTTCAGTCAATTACTATCATCCTGATCCTCTGTCCATTCTAATTATATATGTCCTGTTTCAGTCGATTACTATCATCCTGATCCTCTTTCCATTCTAATTATCTATGTCCTGTTTCAGTCAATTACTATCATCCTGATCCTCTGTCCATTCTAATTATCTATGTCGTGTTTCATTCAATTACTGTCATCCTGATCCTCTGTCTATTCTAATTATCTATGTCCTGTTTCAGTCAATTACTATCATCCCGAACCTCTGTCCATTCTAATTATCTATGTCCTGTTTCAGTCAATTACTATCATCCTGATCCTCTGTCTGTTCTAATTATCTATGTCCTGTTTCAGTAAATTACTATCATCCTGAACCTCTGTCCATTCTAATTATCTATGTCCTGTTTCAGTCAATTACTGTCATCCTAATCCTCTGTCTATTCTAATTATCTATGTCCTGTTTCAGTCAATTACTATATCCTGATCCTCTGTCCATTCTAATTATCTATGTCCTGTTTCAGTCAATTACTGTCATCCTAATCCTCTGTCCATTCAAATTATCTATGTCCTGTTTCATTCAATTACTGTCATCCTGATCCTCTGTCTATTCTAATTATCTATGTCCTGCTTCAGTCAGTTACTGTCATCCTGATCCTCTGTCTATTCTAATTATCTATGTCCTGTTTCAGTCAATTACTATCATCCTGATCCTCTGTCCATTCTAATTATCTATGTCCTGTTTCAGTCAATTACTATCATCCTGATCCTCTGTCTATTCTAATTATCTGTGTCATGTTTCAGTCAATTACCATCATCCTGATCCTCTGAACATTCTAATTATCTGTGTCCTGTTTCAGTCAATTAATATCATCCTGATCCTCTGTCTATTCTAATTATCTATGTTCTGCTTCAGTCAGTTACTGTCATCCTGATCCTGTGTCCATTCTAATTATCTATGTCCTGTTTCAGTCAATTGCTATCATCCTGATCCTCTGTCCGTTCTAAATATATCTGTCCTGTTTCAGTCGATGAATATCATCCTGATCCTCTGTCCATTCTAATTATCTATGTCCTGTTTCAGTCAATTACTATCATCCTGATCCTCTGTCTATTCTAATTATCTATGTCCTGTTTCAGTCAATTACTATCATCCTGATCCTCTGTCTATTCTAATTATCTATGTCCTGTTTCAGTCAATTACTATCATCCTGATCCTCTGTCCATTCTAATTATCTATGTCCTGTTTCAGTCAATTACTATCATCCTGATCCTCTGTCCATTCTAATTATCTATGTCCTGTTTCAGTCAATTACTATCATCCTGATCCTCTGTCCATTCTAATTATCTATGTCCTTTTTCAGTCAATTACTATCATCCTGATCCTCTGTCTATTCTAATTATCTATGTCCTGTTTCAGTCAATTACTATCATCCTGATCCTCTGTCCATTCTAATTATCTATGTCCTGTTTCAGTCAATTACTATCATCCTGATCCTCTGTCCATTCTAATTATCTATGTCCTGTTTCAGTCAATTACTATCATGCTGATCCTCTGTCCATTTTAATTATCTATGCCCTGTTTCAGTCAATTACTATCATCCTGATCCTCTGTCTATTCTAATTATCTATGTCCTGTTTCAGTCAATTACTATCATCCTGATCCTCTGAACATTCTAATTATCTATGTCCTGTTTCAGTCAATTACTATCATCCTGATCCTCTGTCCATTCTAATTATCTATGCCCTGTTTCAGTCAATTACTATCATCCTGATCCTCTGTCTATTCTAATTATCTATGTCCTGTTTCAGTCAATTACTATCATCCTGATCCTCTGAACATTCTAATTATCTATGTCCTGTTTCAGTCAATTCCTATCATCCTGATCCTCTGTCTATTCTAATTATCTATGTCCTGTTTCAGTCAATAACTATCTCGCTGAACCTCTGTCCATTCTAATTATCTATGTCCTGTTTCAGTCAATTACTATCATCCTGATCCTCTGTCCATTCTAATTATCTATGTCGTGTTTCATTCAATTTCTGTCATCCTGATCCTCTGTCTATTCTAATTATCTATGTCCTGTTTCAGTCAATTACTATCATCCCGAACCTCTGTCCATTCTAATTATCCATGTCCTGTTTCAGTCAATTACTATCATCCTGATCCTCTGTCTATTCTAATTATCTGTGTCCTGTTTCAGGAAATTACTATCATCCTGAACCTCTGTCCATTCTAATTATCTATGTCCTGTTTCAGTCAATTACTGTCATCCTAATCCTCTGTCTATTCTAATTATCTATGTCCTGATTCAGTCAATTACTATCATCCTGATCCTCTGTCCATTCAAATTATCTATGTCCTGTTTCATTCAATTACTGTCATCCTGATCCTCTGTCTATTCTAATTATCTATGTCCTGCTTCAGTCAGTTACTGTCATCCTGATCCTCTGTCTATTCTAATTATCTATGTCCTGCTTCAGTCAGTTACTGTCATCCTGATCCTGTGTCCATTCTAATTATCTATGTCCTGTTTCAGTCAATTGCTATCATCCTGATGCTGTGTCCATTCTAATTATCTATGTCCTGTTTCAGTCAATTGCTATCATCCTGATCCTCTGTCTACTTTAATTATCTATGTCCTGTTTCAGTCAATTACTATCATCCTGATCCTCTGTCCATTCTAATTATCTATCTCCTGTTTCAGATAATTACTGTCATCCTGAGCCTCTGTCGACTTAAATTATCTATGTCCTGTTTCAGTCAATTACCATCATCCTGATCCTCTGTCTGCTTTAATTATCTATGTCCTGTTTCAGTCAATTACTATCATCCTGATCCTCTGTCTATTCTAATTATCTATGTCCTATTTCAGTCAATTACTCTCATCCTGATCCTCTTTCCATTCTAATTATCTATGTCCTGTTTCAGTCAATTACTATCATCCTGATCCTCTGTCCATTCTAATTATCTATGTCCTGTTTCAGTCAATTACTCTCATCCTGATCCTCTTTCCATTCTAATTATCTATGTCCTGTTTCAGTCAATTACTATCATCCTGATCGCTGTCCGTTCTAAATATATCTGTCCTGTTTCAGTCAATTACTATCATCCTGATCCTCTCTCTATTCTAATTATCTATGTCCTGTTTCAGTCAATTTCTACCATCCTGTTCCTCTGTACATTCTAATTATCTATGTCCTGTTTCTGTCAATTACTAGCATCCTGATCCTCTGTCCATTCTAATTATCTATGTCCTGTTTCAGTCAATTACTATCATCCTGATCCTCTGTCCATTCTAATTATCTATGCCCTGTTTCAGTCAATTACTATCATCCTGATCCTCTGTCCATTCTAATTATCTATGTCCTGTTTCAGTCAATTACTATCATCCTGATCCTCTGTCCATTCTAATTATATATGTCCTGTTTCAGTCGATTACTATCATCCTGATCCTCTTTCCATTCTAATTATCTATGTCTTGTTTCAGTCAATTACTATCATCCTGATCCTCTGTCCATTCTAATTATCTATGTCCTGTTTCAGTCAATTACTATCATCCTGATCCTCTGTCCATTCTAATTATCTATGTCCTGTTTCAGTCAATTACTATCATCCTGATCCTCTGTCCATTCTAATTATATATGTCCTGTTTCAGTCGATTACTATCATCCTGATCCTCTTTCCATTCTAATTATCTATGTCCTGTTTCAGTCAATTACTATCATCCTGATCCTCTGTCCATTCTAATTATCTATATCCTGTTTCAGTCAATTACTATCATCCTGATCCTCTGTCTATTCTAATTATCTATGTCCTGTTTCAGTCAATTACTATCATCCTGATCCTCTGTCCATATTAATTATCTATGTCCTGCTTCAGTCAATTACTATCATCCTGATCCTCTGTCCATTCTAATTATCTATGTCCTGTTTCAGTCAATTACTATCATCCTGATCCTCTGTCTATTCTAATTATCTATGTCCTGTTTCAGTCAATTACTATCATCCTGATTCTCTGTCCATTCTAATAATCTATGTCCTGTTTCAGTCAATTACTATCATCCTGATCCTCTGTCCATTCTAATTATCTATGTCCTGTTTCAGTCAATTACTATCATCCTGACTCTCTATCTATTCTAATTATCTATGTCCTGTTTCAGTCAATTACTATCATCCTGATCCTCTGTCTATTCTAATTATCTATGTCCTGTTTCTGACAATTACTATCATCCTGATCCTCTGTCTATTCTAATTATCTATGTCCTGTTTCAGTCAATTACTATCATCCTGATCCTCTGTCTATTCTAATTATCTATGTCCTGTTTCAGTCAATTACTATCATCCTGATCCTCTGAACATTCTAATTATCTATGTCCTGTTTCAGTCAATTACTATCATCCTGATCCTCTGAACATTCTAATTATCTATGTCCTGTTTCAGTCAATTACTATCATCCTGATCCTCTGTCTATTCTAATTATCTATGTCCTGTTTCTGACAATTACTATCATCCTGATCCTCTGTCTATTCTAATTATCTATGTCCTGTTTCAGTCAATTACTATCATCCTGATCCTCTGTCTATTCTAATTATCTATGTCCTGTTTCAGTCAATTACTATCATCCTGATCCTCTGAACATTCTAATTATCTATGTCCTGTTTCAGTCAATTACTATCATCCTGATCCTCTGAACATTCTAATTATCTATGTCCTGTTTCAGTCAATTACTATCATCCTGATCCTCTGAACATTCTAATTATCTATGTCCTGTTTCAGTCAATTACTATCATCCTGATCCTCTGTCCATTCTAATTATCTATGTCCTGTTTCAGTCAATTACTATCATCCTCATCCTCTGTCCATTCTAATTATCTATGCCCTGTTTCAGTCAATTACTATCATCCTGATCCTCTGTCTATTCTAATTATCTATGTCCTGTTTCAGTCAATTACTATCATCCTGATCCTCTGAACATTCTAATTATCTATGTCCTGTTTCAGTCAATTCCTATCATCCTGATCCTCTGTCTATTCTAATTATCTATGTCCTGTTTCAGTCAATAACTATCATCCTGAACCTCTGTCCATTCTAATTATCTATGTCCTGTTTCAGTCAATTACTATCATCCTGATCCTCTGTCCATTCTAATTATCTATGTCGTGTTTCATTCAATTACTGTCATCCTGATATTCTGTCTATTCTAATTATCTATGTCCTGTTTCAGTCAATTACTATCATCCCGAACCTCTGTCCATTCTAATTATCCATGTCCTGTTTCAGTCAATTACTATCATCCTGATCCTCTGTCTATTCTAATTATCTGTGTCCTGTTTCAGGAAATTACTATCATCCTGAACCTCTGTCCATTCTAATTATCTATGTCCTGTTTCAGTCAATTACTATCATCCTGATCCTCTGTCCATTCTAATTATCTATGTCGTGTTTCATTCAATTACTGTCATCCTGATATTCTGTCTATTCTAATTATCTATGTCCTGTTTCAGTCAATTACTATCATCCCGAACCTCTGTCCATTCTAATTATCCATGTCCTGTTTCAGTCAATTACTATCATCCTGATCCTCTGTCTATTCTAATTATCTGTGTCCTGTTTCAGGAAATTACTATCATCCTGAACCTCTGTCCATTCTAATTATCTATGTCCTGTTTCAGTCAATTACTATCATCCTGATCCTCTGAACATTCTAATTATCTATGTCCTGTTTCAGTCAATTACTATCATCCTGATCCTCTGAACATTCTAATTATCTATGTCCTGTTTCAGTCAATTACTATCATCCTGATCCTCTGTCCATTCTAATTATCTATGTCCTGTTTCAGTCAATTACTATCATCCTCATCCTCTGTCCATTCTAATTATCTATGCCCTGTTTCAGTCAATTACTATCATCCTGATCCTCTGTCTATTCTAATTATCTATGTCCTGTTTCAGTCAATTACTATCATCCTGATCCTCAGAACATTCTAATTATCTATGTCCTGTTTCAGTCAATTCCTATCATCCTGATCCTCTGTCTATTCTAATTATCTATGTCCTGTTTCAGTCAATAACTATCATCCTGAACCTCTGTCCATTCTAATTATCTATGTCCTGTTTCAGTCAATTACTATCATCCTGATCCTCTGTCCATTCTAATTATCTATGTCGTGTTTCATTCAATTACTGTCATCCTGATATTCTGTCTATTCTAATTATCTATGTCCTGTTTCAGTCAATTACTATCATCCCGAACCTCTGTCCATTCTAATTATCCATGTCCTGTTTCAGTCAATTACTATCATCCTGATCCTCTGTCTATTCTAATTATCTGTGTCCTGTTTCAGGAAATTACTATCATCCTGAACCTCTGTCCATTCTAATTATCTATGTCCTGTTTCAGTCAATTACTGTCATCCTAATCCTCTGTCTATTCTAATTATCTATGTCCTGATTCAGTCAATTACTATCATCCTGATCCTCTGTCCATTCAAATTATCTATGTCCTGTTTCATTCAATTACTGTCATCCTGATCCTCTGTCTATTCTAATTATCTATGTCCTGCTTCAGTCTGTTACTGTCATCCTGATCCTCTGTCTATTCTAATTATCTATGTCCTGCTTCAGTCAGTTACTGTCATCCTGATCCTGTGTCCATTCTAATTATCTATGTCCTGTTTCAGTCAATTGCTATCATCCTGATGCTGTGCCCATTCTAATTATCTATGTCCTGTTTCAGTCAATTGCTATCATCCTGATCCTCTGTCTACTTTAATTATCTATGTCCTGTTTCAGTCAATTACTATCATCCTGATGCTCTGTCCATTCTAATTATCTATCTCCTGTTTCAGATAATTACTGTCATCCTGAGCCTCTGTCTACTTTAATTATCTATGTCCTGTTTCAGTCAATTACCATCATCCTGATCCTCTGTCTACTTTAATTATCTATGTCCTGTTTCAGTCAATTACTATCATCCTGATCCTCTGTCTATTCTAATTATCTATGTCCTATTTCAGTCAATTACTCTCATCCTGATCCTCTTTCCATTCTAATTATCTATGTCCTGTTTCAGTCAATTACTATCATCCTGATCCTCTATCCATTCTAATTATCTATGTCCTGTTTCAGTCAATTACTCTCATCCTGATCCTCTTTCCATTCTAATTATCTATGTCCTGTTTCAGTCAATTACTATCATCCTGATCGCTGTCCGTTCTAAATATATCTGTCCTGTTTCAGTCAATTACTATCATCCTGATCCTCTCTCTATTCTAATTATCTATGTCCTGTTTCAGTCAATTTCTACCATCCTGTTCCTCTGTACATTCTAATTATCTATGTCCTGTTTCTGTCAATTACTAGCATCCTGATCCTCTGTCCATTCTAATTATCTATGTCCTGTTTCAGTCAATTACTATCATCCTGATCCTCTGTCCATTCTAATTATCTATGCCCTGTTTCAGTCAATTACTATCATCCTGATCCTCTGTCCATTCTAATTATCTATGTCCTGTTTCAGTCAATTACTATCATCCTGATCCTCTGTCCATTCTAATTATATATGTCCTGTTTCAGTCGATTACTATCATCCTGATCCTCTTTCCATTATAATTATCTATGTCTTGTTTCAGTCAATTACTATCATCCTGATCCTCTGTCCATTCTAATTATCTATGTCCTGTTTCAGTCAATTACTATCATCCTGATCCTCTGTCCATTCTAATTATCTATGTCCTGTTTCAGTCAATTACTATCATCCTGATCCTCTGTCCATTCTAATTATATATGTCCTGTTTCAGTCGATTACTATCATCCTGATCCTCTTTCCATTCTAATTATCTATGTCCTGTTTCAGTCAATTACTATCA
This sequence comes from Heterodontus francisci, assembly GCF_036365525.1. Taxonomy (NCBI): domain Eukaryota; kingdom Metazoa; phylum Chordata; class Chondrichthyes; order Heterodontiformes; family Heterodontidae; genus Heterodontus; species Heterodontus francisci. Next base: position 1,240,782 of record NW_027141814.1, on the reverse strand, counting down.
TCCTGATCCTCTGTCCATTCTAATTATCTATATCCTGTTTCAGTCAATTACTATCATCCTGATCCTCTGTCTATTCTAATTATCTATGTCCTGTTTCAGTCAATTACTATCATCCTATCCTCTGTCCATATTAATTATCTATGTCCTGCTTCAGTCAATTACTATCATCCTGATCCTCTGTCTATTCTAATTATCTATGTCCTGTTTCAGTCAATTACCATCATCCTGATCCTCTGTCCATTCTAATAATCTATGTCCTGTTTCAGTCAATTACTATCATCCTGATCCTCTGCCTATTCTAATTATCTGTGTCCTGTTTCAGTCAATTACTATCATCCTGATCCTCTGTCCATTCTAATAATCTGTGTCCTGTTTCAGTCAATTACTATCATCCTGATCCTCTGTCTATTCTAATTATCTGTGTCCTTTTTCAGTCAATTACTATCATCCTGATCCTCTGTCCATTCTAATTATCTATGTCCTGTTTCAGTCAATTACTATCATCCTCATCCTCTGTCCATTCTAATTATCTGTGTCCTTTTTCAGTCAATTACTATCATCCTGAGCCTCTGTCCATTCTAATTATCTATGTCCTGTTTCAGTCAATTACAATCATCCTGATCCTCTGTCTATTCTAATTATCTGTGTCCTGTTTCAGTCAATTACTATCATCCTGATCCTCTGTCCATTCTAATAATCTATGTCCTGTTTCAGTCAATTACTATCATCCTGATCCTCTGTCCATTTTAATTATCTATGTCCTGTTTCAGTCAATTACAATCATCCTGATCCTCTGTCTATTCTAATTATCTGTGCCCTGTTTCAGTCAATTACTATCATCCTGATCCTCTGTCCATTCTAATTATCTGTGTCCTTTAACAGTCAATTACTATCATCCTGATCCTCTGTCCATTCTAATTATCTGTGTCCTGTTTCAGTCAATTACTATCATCTTGATCCTCTGTCTATTCTAATTATCTATGTCCTGTTTCAGTCAATTACTATCATCCTGATCCTCTGTCCATTCTAATTATCTGTGTCCTGTTTCAGTCAATTACTATCATCCTGATCCTCTGTCTATTCTAATTCTCTATGTCCTGTTTCAGTCAATTACTGTCATCCTGATGCTCTGTCCATTCTAATTATCTATGTCCTGTTTCAGTCAATTACTATCATCCTGATCCTCTGTCTATTCTAATTATCTATGTCCTGTTTCAGTCAATTACTATCATCCTGATCCTCTGTCCATTCTAATTATCTGTGTCCTGTTTCAGTCAATTCCTGTCATCCTGATCCTCTGTCCATTCTAATTATCTATGTCCTGTTTCAGTCAATTACTGTCATCCTGATCCTCTGTCTATTCTAATTATCTATGTCCTGTTTCAGTCAATTACTATCATCCTGATCCTCTGTCCATTCTAATTATCTATGTCCTGTTTCAGTCAATTACTATCATCCTGATCCTCTGTCCATTCTAATTATCTATGTCCTGTTTCAGTCAATTACTATCATCCTGATCCTCTGTCTATTCTAATTATCTGTGTCCTGTTTCAGTCAATTACTATCATCCTGATCCTCTGTCCATTCTAATTATCGATGTCCTGTTTCAGTCAATTACTATCATCCTGATCCTCTGTCCATTCTAATTATCTATGTCCTGTTTCAGTCAATTACTATCATCCTGATCCTCTGTCCATTCTAATTATCTATGTCCTGTTTCAGTCAATTACTATCATCCTGATCCTCTGTCTATTCTAATTATCTATGTCCTGTTTCAGTCAATTACTATCATCCTGATCCTCTGAACATTCTAATTATCTGTGTCATGTTTCAGTCAATTACTATCATCCTGATCCTCTGTCTATTCTAATTATCTATGTCCTGTTTCAGTCAATTACTATCATCCTGATCCTCTGTCCATTCTAATTATCTATGTCCTGTTTCAGTCAATTACTATCATCCTGATCCTCTGTCCATTCTAATTATCTATGTCGTGTTTCATTCAATTACTGTCATCCTGATCCTCTGTCTATTCTAATTTTCTATGTCCTGTTTCAGTCAATTACTATCATCCTGAACCTCTGTCCATTCTAATTATCAATGTCCTGTTTCAGTCAATAACTATAATCCTGATCCTCTGTCCATTCTAATTATCTATGTCCTGTTTCAGTCAATTACTATCATCCTGATCCTCTGTCCATTCTAATTATCTATGTCGTGTTTCATTCAATTACTGTCATCCTGATCCTCTGTCTATTCTAATTATCTATGTCCTGTTTCAGTCAATTACTATCATCCTGATCCTCTGTCCATGTTAATTATCTATGTCCTGTTTCTGTCAATTACTATCATCCTGATCCTCTGTCCATTCTAATTATCTGTGTCCAGTTTCTGTCAATTACTATCATCCTGATCCTCTCTCCTTTGTAATTATCTATGTCCTGTTTCAGTCAATTACTATCATCCTGATCCTCTGTCCATTCTAATTATCTCTGTCCTGTTTCTGTCAATTACTATCATCCTGATCCTCTGTCCATTCTAATTATCTATGTCCTGTTTCAGTCTATTACTGTCATCCTAATCCTCTGTCCATTCAAATTATCTATGTCCTGTTTCATTCAATTACTGTCATCCTGATCCTCTGTCTATTCTAGTTATCTATGTCCTGCTTCAGTCAGTTACTGTCATCCTGATCCTCTGTCTATTCTAATTATCTATGTCCTGCTTCAGTCAGTTACTGTCATCCTGATCCTGTGTCCATTCTAATTATCTATGTCCTGTTTCAGTCAATTGCTATCATCCTGATCCTCTGTCCGTTCTAAATATATCTGTCCTGTTTCAGTCGATGAATATCATCCTGATCCTCTGTCCATTCTAATTATCTATGTCCTGTTTCAGTCAATTACTATCATCCTGATCCTCTGTCTATTCTAATTATCTATGTCCTGTTTCAGTCAATTACTATCATCCTGATCCTCTGTCTATTCTAATTATCTATGTCCTGTTTCAGTCAATTACTATCATCCTGATCCTCTGTCCATTCTAATTATCTATGTCCTGTTTCAGTCAATTACTATCATCCTGATCCTCTGTCCATTCTAATTATCTATGTCCTGTTTCAGTCAATTACTATCATCCTGATCCTCTGTCCATTCTAATTATCTATGTCCTGTTTCAGTCAATTACTATCATCCTGATCCTCTGTCTATTCTAATTATCTATGTCCTGTTTCAGTCAATTACTATCATCCTGATCCTCTGTCCATTCTAATTATCTATGTCCAGTTTCAGTCAATTACTATCATCCTGTTCCTCTGTCCATTCTAATTATCTATGTCCTGTTTCAGTCAATTACTATCATCCTGATCCTCTGTCCATTTTAATTATCTATGCCCTGTTTCAGTCAATTACTATCATCCTGATCCTCTGTCTATTCTAATTATCTATGTCCTGTTTCAGTCAATTACTATCATCCTGATCCTCTGAACATTCTAATTATCTATGTCCTGTTTCAGTCAATTACTATCATCCTGATCCTCTGTCCATTCTAATTATCTATGCCCTGTTTCAGTCAATTACTATCATCCTGATCCTCTGTCTATTCTAATTATCTATGTCCTGTTTCAGTCAATTACTATCATCCTGATCCTCTGAACATTCTAATTATCTATGTCCTGTTTCAGTCAATTCCTATCATCCTGATCCTCTGTCTATTCTAATTATCTATGTCCTGTTTCAGTCAATAACTATCATCCTGAACCTCTGTCCATTCTAACTATCTATGTCCTGTTTCAGTCAATTACTATCATCCTGATCCTCTGTCCATTCTAATTATCTATGTCGTGTTTCATTCAATTACTGTCATCCTGATCCTCTGTCTATTCTAATTATCTATGTCCTGTTTCAGTCAATTACTATCATCCCGAACCTCTGTCCATTCTAATTATCTATGTCCTGTTTCAGTCAATTACTATCATCCTGATCCTCTGTCTATTCTAATTATCTGTGTCCTGTTTCAGGAAATTACTATCATCCTGAACCTCAGTCCATTCTAATTATCTATGTCCTGTTTCAGTCAATTACTGTCATCCTAATCCTCTGTCTATTCTAATTATCTATGTCCTGATTCAGTCAATTACTATCATCCTGATCCTCTGTCCATTCAAATTATCTATGTCCTGTTTCATTCAATTACTGTCATCCTGATCCTCTGTCTATTCTAATTATCTATGTCCTGCTTCAGTCAGTTACTGTCATCCTGATCCTCTGTCTATTCTAATTATCTATGTCCTGCTTCAGTCAGTTACTGTCATCCTGATCCTGTGTCCATTCTAATTATCTATGTCCTGTTTCAGTCAATTGCTATCATCCTGATCCTCTGTCTACTTTAATTATCTATGTCCTGTTTCAGTCAATTACTATCATCCTGATCCTCTGTCCATTCTAATTATCTATCTCCTGTTTCAGTCAATTACTGTCATCCTGAGCCTCTGTCTACTTTAATTATCTATGTCCTGTTTCAGTCAATTACCATCATCCTGATCCTCTGTCTACTTTAATTATCTATGTCCTGTTTCAGTCAATTACTATCATCCTGATCCTCTGTCTATTCTAATTATCTATGTCCTATTTCAGTCAATTACTCTCATCCTGATCCTCTTTCCATTCTAATTATCTATGTCCTGTTTCAGTCAATTACTATCATCCTGATCCTCTGTCCATTCTAATTATCTATGTCCTGTTTCAGTCAATTACTCTCATCCTGATCCTCTTTCCATTCTAATTATCTATGTCCTGTTTCAGTCAATTACTATCATCCTGATCGCTGTCCGTTCCAAATATATCTGTCCTGTTTCAGTCAATTACTATCATCCTGATCCTCTCTCTATTCTAATTATCTATGTCCTGTTTCAGTCAATTTCTACCATCCTGTTCCTCTGTACATTCTAATTATCTATGTCCTGTTTCTGTCAATTACTAGCATCCTGATCCTCTGTCCATTCTAATTATCTATGTCCTGTTTCAGTCAATTACTATCATTCTGATCCTCTGTCCATTCTAATTATCTATGCCCTGTTTCAGTCAATTACTATCATCCTGATCCTCTGTCCATTCTAATTATCTATGTCCTGTTTCAGTCAATTACTATCATCCTGATCCTCTGTCCATTCTAATTATCTATCTCCTGTTTCAGTCAATTACTGTCATCCTGATCCTCTGTCTACTTTAATTATCTATGTCCTGTTTCAGTCAATTACTATCATCCTGATCCTCTGTCCATTCTAATTATCTATCTCCTGTTTCAGTCAATTACTGTCATCCTGAGCCTCTGTCTACTTTAATTATCTATGTCCTGTTTCAGTCAATTACCATCATCCTGATCCTCTGTCTACTTTAATTATCTATGTCCTGTTTCAGTCAATTACTATCATCCTGATCCTCTGTCCATTCTAATTATCTATGCCCTGTTTCAGTCAATTGCTATCATCCTGATCCTCTGTCTACTTTAATTATCTATGTCCTGTTTCAGTCAATTACTATCATCCTGATCCTCTGTCCATTCTAATTATCTATCTCCTGTTTCAGTCAATTACTGTCATCCTGAGCCTCTGTCTACTTTAATTATCTATGTCCTGTTTCAGTCAATTACCATCATCCTGATCCTCTGTCTACTTTAATTATCTATGTCCTGTTTCAGTCAATTACTATCATCCTGATCCTCTGTCTATTCTAATTATCTATGTCCTATTTCAGTCAATTACTCTCATCCTGATCCTCTTTCCATTCTAATTATCTATGTCCTGTTTCAGTCAATTACTATCATCCTGATCCTCTGTCCATTCTAATTATCTATGTCCTGTTTCAGTCAATTACTCTCATCCTGATCCTCTTTCCATTCTAATTATCTATGTCCTGTTTCAGTCAATTACTATCATCCTGATCGCTGTCCGTTCCAAATATATCTGTCCTGTTTCAGTCAATTATTATCATCCTGATCCTCTCTCTATTCTAATTATCTATGTCCTGTTTCAGTCAATTTCTACCATCCTGTTCCTCTGTACATTCTAATTATCTATGTCCTGTTTCTGTCAATTACTAGCATCCTGATCCTCTGTCCATTCTAATTATCTATGTCCTGTTTCAGTCAATTACTGTCATCCTGATCCTCTGTCCATTCTAATTATCTATGCCCTGTTTCAGTCAATTACTATCATCCTGATCCTCTGTCCATTCTAATTATCTATGTCCTGTTTCAGTCAATTACTATCATCCTGATCCTCTGTCCATTCTAATTATATATGTCCTGTTTCAGTCGATTACTATCATCCTGATCCTCTTTCCATTCTAATTATCTATGTCCTGTTTCAGTCAATTACTATCATCCTGATCCTCTGTCCATTCTAATTATCTATGTCCTGTTTCAGTCAATTACTATCATCCTGATCCTCTGTCCAATCTAATTATCTATGTCCTGTTTCAGTCAATTACTATCATCCTGATCCTCCGTCCATTCTAATTATATATGTCCTGTTTCAGTCGATTACTATCATCCTGATCCTCTTTCCATTCTAATTATCTATGTCCTGTTTCAGTCAATTACTATCATACTGATCCTCTGTGCATTCTAATTATCTATATCCTGTTTCAGTCAATTACTATCATCCTGATCCTCTGTCTATTCTAATTATCTATGTCCTGTTTCAGTCAATTACTATCATCCTGATCCTCTGCCCATATTAATTATCTATGTCCTGCTTCAGTCAATTACTATCATCCTGATCCTCTGTCCATTCTAATTATCTATGTCCTGTTTCAGTCAATTACTATCATCCTGATCCTCTGTCTATTCTAATTATCTATGTCCTGTTTCAGTCAATTACTATCATCCTGATCCTCTGTCCATTCTAATAATCTATGTCCTGTTTCAGTCCATTACTATCATCCTGATCCTCTATTCATTCTAATTATCTATGTCCTGTTTCAGTCAATTACTATCATCCTGACTCTCTATCTATTCTAATTATCTATGTCCTGTTTCAGTCAATTACTATCATCCTGATCCTCTGTCTATTCTAATTATCTATGTCCTGTTTCTGACAATTACTATCATCCTGATCCTCTGTCTATTCTAATTATCTATGTCCTGTTTCAGTCAATTACTATCATCCTGATCCTCTGTCTATTCTAATTATCTATGTCCTGTTTCAGTCAATTACTATCATCCTGATCCTCTGTCCATTCTAATTCTCCATGTCCTGTTTCATTCAATTACTATCATCCTGATTCTCTGTCTATTCTAATTATCTATGTCCTGTTTCAGTCAATTACTATCATCCTGATCCTCCGTCTATTCTAATAATCTATGTCCTGTTTCAGTCAATTACTATCATCCTGATCCTCTGTCCATTCTAATTATCTATGTCCTGTTTCAGTCAATTACTATCATCCTGACTCTCTGTCTATTCTAATTATCTATGTCCTGTTTCAGTCAATTACTATCATCCTGATCCTCTGTCCATTCTAATGATCTATGTCCTGTTTCAGTCAATTACTATCATCCTGATCCTCTGTCTATTCTAATTATCTATGTCCTGTTTCAGTCAATTACCATCATCCTGATCCTCTGTCCATTCTAATAATCTATGTCCTGTTTCAGTCAATTACTATCATCCTGATCCTCTGTCTATTCTAATTATCTGTGTCCTTTTTCAGTCAAGTAATATCATCCTGATCCTCTGTCTATTCTAATTATCTATGTCCTGTTTCAGTCAATTACTATCATCCTGATACTCTGTCCATTCTAATTATCTATGTCCTGTTTCAGTCAATTACTATCATCCTGATCCTCTGTCTATTCTAATTATCTGTGTCCTTTTTCAGTCAATTACTATCATCCTGACCCTCTGAACATTCTAATTATTTATGTCCTGTTTCAGTCAATTACCATCATCCTGATCCTCTGTCTATTCTAATTATCAATGTCCTGTTTCAGTCAATTACTATCATCCTGATCCTCTGTCTATTCTAATTATCTATGTCCTGTTTCAGTCAATTACTATCATCCTGATCCTCTGTATATTCTAATTATCTATGTCCTGTTTCAGTCAATTACTATCATCCTGATCCTCTGTCCATTCTAATTATCTATGTCCTGTTTCAGTCAATTACTATCATCCTCATCCTCTGTCCATTCTAATTATCTGTGTCCTTTTTCAGTCAATTACTATCATCCTGATCCTCTGTCCATTCTAATTATCTATGTCCTGTTTCAGTCAATTACTATCATCCTGATCCTCTGTCCATTCTAATTATCTGTGTCCTGTTTCAGTCAATTACTATCATCCTGATCCTCTGTCTATTCTAATTCTCCATGTCCTGTTTCAGTCAATTACTGTCATCCTGATCCTCTGTCCATTCTAATTATCTATGTCCTGTTTCAGTCAATTACTATCATCCTGATCCTCTGTCTATTCTAATTATCTATGTCCTGTTTCAGTCAATTACTATCATCCTGATCCTCTGTCCATTCTAATTATCTGTGTCCTGTTTCAGTCAATTACTATCATCCTGATCCTCTGTCTATTCTAATTCTCCATGTCCTGTTTCAGTCAATTACTGTCATCCTGATCCTCTGTCCATTCTAATTATCTATGTCCTGTTTCAGTCAATTACTATCATCCTGATCCTCTGTCTATTCTAATTATCTATGTCCTGTTTCAGTCAATTACTATCATCCTGATCCTCTGTCCATTCTAATTATCTGTGTCCTGTTTCAGTCAATTACTGTCATCCTGATCCTCTGTCAATTCTAATTATCTATGTCCTGTTTCAGTCAATTACTGTCATCCTGATCCTCTGTCTATTCTAATTATCTATGTCCTGTTTCAGTCAATTACTATCATCCTGATCCTCTGTCCATTCTAATTATCTATGTCCTTTTTCAGTCAATTACTATCATCCTGATCCTCTGTCCATTCTAATTATCTATGTCCTGTTTCAGTCAATTACTATCATCCTGATCCTCTGTCTATTCTAATTATCTGTGTCCTGTTTCAGTCAATTACTATCATCCTGATCCTCTGTCCATTCTAATTATCGATGTCCTGTTTCAGTCAATTACTATCATCCTGATCCTCTGTCCATTCTAATTATCTATGTCCTGTTTCAGTCAATTACTATCATCCTGATCCTCTGTCCATTCTAATTATCTATGTCCTGTTTCAGTCAATTACTATCATCCTGATCCTCTGTCTATTCTAATTATCTATGTCCTGTTTCAGTCAATTACTATCATCCTGATCCTCTGAACATTCTAATTATCTATGTCATGTTTCAGTCAATTACTATCATCCTGATCCTCTGTCTATTCTAATTATCTATGTCCTGTTTCAGTCAATAACTATCATCCTGATCCTCTGTCCATTCTAATTATCTATGTCCTGTTTCAGTCAATTACTATCATCCTGATCCTCTGTCCATTCTAATTATCTATGTCGTGTTTCATTCAATTACTGTCATCCTGATCCTCTGTCTATTCTAATTATCTATGTCCTGTTTCAGTCAATTACTATCATCCTGATCCTCTGTCCATGTTAATTATCTATGTCCTGTTTCTGTCAATTACTATCATCCTGATCCTCTGTCCATTCTAATTATCTGTGTCCTGTTTCTGTCAATTACTATCATCCTGATCCTCTCTCCTTTGTAATTATCTATGTCCTGTTTCAGTCAATTACTATCATCCTGATCCTCTGTCCATTCTAATTATCTCTGTCCTGTTTCTGTCAATTACTATCATCCTGATCCTCTCTCCTTTGTAATTATCTATGTCCTGTTTCAGTCAATTACTATCGTCCTGATCCTCTGTCCATTCTAATTATCTATGTCCTGTTTCAGTCAATTACAATCATTCTGATCCACTGTCCATGTTAATTATCTATGTCCTGTTTCAGTCAATTACTATCATCCTGATGCTCTGTCCATTCTAATTTTCTATGTCCTGTTTCAGTCAATTACTATCATCCTGATCCTCTGTCTATTCTAATTATCGATGTCCTGTTTCAGTCAATTACTATCATCCTGACTGTCTGTCTATTCTAATTATCTATGTCCTGTTTCAGTCAATTACTATCATCCTGACTGTCTGTCTATTCTAATTAACTATGTCCTGTTTCAGTCAATTACTATCATCCTGATCCTCTGTCCATTCTAATTATCTATGTCCTGTTTCAGTCAATTGCTATCATCCTGATCCTCTGTCCATTCTAATTATCTATGTCCTGTTTCAGTCAATTACTATCATCCTGATCCTCTGTCCATTCTAATTATCTATGTCCTGTTTCAGTCAATTACTATCATCCTGATCCTCTTTCCATTCTAATTATCTATGTCCTGTTTCAGTCAATTACTATCATCCTGATCCTCTGTCTATTCTAATTATCAATGTCCTGTTTCAGTCAATTACTATCATCCTGATCCTCTTTCCATTCTAATTATCTATGTCCTGTTTCAGTCAATTACTATCATCCTGATCCTCTGTCCATTCTAATTATCTATGTCCTGTTTCAGTCAATTACTATCATCCTCATCCTCTGTCTATTCTAATTATCTATGTCCTGTTTCAGTCAATTACTATCATCCTGATCCTCTGACCATTCTAATTATCTATGTCCTGTTTCAGTCAATTACTATCATCCTGATCCTCTGTCCATTCTAATTATCTATGTCCTGTTTCAGTCAATTACTATCATCCTGATCCTCTGTCCATTCTAATAATCTATGTCCTGTTTCAGTCAATTACTATCATCCTGATCCTCTGTCTATTCTAATTATCTATATCCTGTTTCAGTCAATTACTATCATCCTGACTCTCTATCTATTCTAATTATCTATGTCCTGTTTCAGTCAATTACTATCATCCTGATCCTCTGTCTATTCTAATTATCTATGTCCTGTGTCAGTCAATTACTATCATCCTGACTCTCTATCTAGTCTAATTATCTATGTCCTGTTTCAGTCAATTACTATCATCCTGACTCTCTATCTATTCTAATTATCTATGTCCTGTTTCAGTCAATTACTATCATCCTGATCCTCTGTCTATTCTAATTAGCTATGTCCTGTTTCAGTCAATTACTATCATCCTGACTCTCTATCTATTCTAATTATCTATGTCCTGTTTCAGTCAATTACTATCATCCTGATCCTCTGTCTATTCTAATTATCTATGTCCTGTTTCAGTCAATTACTATCATCCTGATCCTCTGTCTATTCTAATTCTCCATGTCCTGTTTCAGTCAATTACTATCATCCTTATCCTCTGTCTATTCTAATTATCTATGTCCTGTTTCAGTCAATTGCTATCATCCTGATCCTCTGTCTATTCTAATTATCTATGTCCTGTTTCAGTCAATTACTATCATCCTGATCCTCTGTCTATTCTAATTCTCCATGTCCTGTTTCAGTCAATTACTATCATCCTGATCCTCTGTCTATTCTAATTCTCCATGTCCTGTTTCAGTCAATTACTATCATCCTGATCCTCTGTCTATTCTAATTATCTATGTCCTGTTTCAGTCAATTACTATCATCCTGATCCTCTGTCTATTCTAATTATCTATGTCCTGTTTCAGTCAATTACTATCATCCTGATCCTCTGTCTATTCTAATTCTCCATGTCCTGTTTCAGTCAATTACTATCATCCTGATCCTCTGTCCATTCTAATTTTCTATGTCCTGTTTCAGTCAATTACTATCATCCTGATCCTCTGTCTATTCTAATTATCGATGTCCTGTTTCAGTCAATTACTATCATCCTGACTGTCTGTCTATTCTAATTATCTATGTCCTGTTTCAGTCAATTACTATCATCCTGACTGTCTGTCTATTCTAATTAACTATGTCCTGTTTCAGTCAATTACTATCATCCTGATCCTCTGTCCATTCTAATTATCTATGTCCTGTTTCAGTCAATTACTATCATCCTGATCCTCTGTCCATTCTAATTATCTATGTCCTGTTTCAGTCAATTACTATCATCCTGATCCTCTTTCCATTCTAATTATCTATGTCCTGTTTCAGTCAATTACTATCATCCTGATCCTCTGTCTATTCTAATTATCAATGTCCTGTTTCAGTCAATTACTATCATCCTGATCCTCTTTCCATTCTAATTATCGATGTCCTGTTTCAGTCAATTACTATCATCCTGATCCTCTGTCCATTCTAATTATCTATGTCCTGTTTCAGTCAATTACTATCATCCTCATCCTCTGTCTATTCTAATTATCTATGTCCTGTTTCAGTCAATTACTATCATCCTGATCCTCTGACCATTCTAATTATCTATGTCCTGTTTCAGTCAATTACTATCATCCTGATCCTCTGTCCATTCTAATTATCTATGTCCTGTTTCAGTCAATTACTATCATCCTGATCCTCTGTCCATTCTAATAATCTATGTCCTGTTTCAGTCAATTACTATCATCCTGATCCTCTGTCTATTCTAATTATCTATGTCCTGTTTCAGTCAATTACTATCATCCTGACTCTCTATCTATTCTAATTATCTATGTCCTGTTTCAGTCAATTACTATCATCCTGATCCTCTGTCTATTCTAATTATCTATGTCCTGTGTCAGTCAATTACTATCATCCTGACTCTCTATCTAGTCTAATTATCTATGTCCTGTTTCAGTCAATTACTATCATCCTGACTCTCTATCTATTCTAATTATCTATGTCCTGTTTCAGTCAATTACTATCATCCTGATCCTCTGTCTATTCTAATTAGCTATGTCCTGTTTCAGTCAATTACTATCATCCTGATCCTCTGTCTATTCTAATTATCTATGTCCTGTTTCAGTCAATTACTATCATCCTGATCCTCTGTCTATTCTAATTCTCCATGTCCTGTTTCAGTCAATTACTATCATCCTTATCCTCTGTCTATTCTAATTATCTATGTCCTGTTTCAGTCAATTGCTATCATCCTGATCCTCTGTCTATTCTAATTATCTATGTCCTGTTTCAGTCAATTACTATCATCCTGATCCTCTGTCTATTCTAATTCTCCATGTCCTGTTTCAGTCAATTACTATCATCCTGATCCTCTGTCTATTCTAATTCTCCATGTCCTGTTTCAGTCAATTACTATCATCCTGATCCTCTGTCTATTCTAATTATCTATGTCCTGTTTCAGTCAATTACTATCATCCTGATCCTCTGTCTATTCTAATTATCTATGTCCTGTTTCAGTCAATTACTATCATCCTGATCCTCTGTCTATTCTAATTCTCCATGTCCTGTTTCAGTCAATTACTATCATCCTGATCCTCTGTCTATGCTAATTATCTATGTCCTGTTTCAGTCAATTAATATCATCCTGATCCTCTGTCTATTCTAATTCTCCATGTCCTGTTTCAGTCAATTACTATCATCCTGATCCTCTGTCTATTCTAATTCTCCATGTCCTGTTTCAGTCAATTACTATCATCCTGATCCTCTGTCTATTCTAATTATCTATGTCCTGTTTCAGTCAATTAATATCATCCTGATCCTCTGTCTAATCTAATTATCTATGTCCTGTTTCAGTCAATTACTATCATCCTGACTCTCTATCTATTCTAATTATCTATGTCCTGTTTCAGTCAATTACTATCATCCTGATCCTCTGTCTATTCTAATTATCTATGTCCTGTTTCAGTCAATTACTATCATCCTGATCCTCTGTCTATTCTAATTATCTATGTCCTGTTTCAGTCAATTACTATCATCCTGATCCTCTGTCCATTCTAATTATCTATGTCCTGTTTCAGTCAATTACTATCATCCTGATCCTCTGTCCATTCTAATTATCTATGTCCTGTTTCAGTCAATTAATATCATCCTGATCCTCTGTCCATTCTAATTATCTATGTCCTGTTTCAGTCAATTACTATCATCCTGATCCTCTGTCTATTCTAATTATCTATGTCCTGTTTCAGTCAATTAATATCATCCTGATCCTCTGTCTATTCTAATTATCTATGTCCTGTTTCAGTCAATTACTATCATCCTGATCCTCTGTCCATTCTAATTATCTATGTCCTGTTTCAGTCAATTACTATCATCCTGATCCTCTGTCCATTCTAATTATCTATGTCCTGTTTCAGTCAATTACTATCATCCTGATCTTCTGTCTATTCTAATTATCTATGTCCTGTTTCAGTCAATTAATATCATCCTGATCCTCTGTCTATTCTAATTATCTATGTCCTGTTTCAGTCAATTACTATCATCCTGACTCTCTATCTATTCTACTTATCTATGTCCTGTTTCAGTCAATTACTATCATCCTGATCCTCTGTCTATTCTAATTATCTATGTCCTGTTTCAGTCAATTACTATCATCCTGATCCTCTGTCCATTCTAATTCTCCATGTCCTGTTTCAGTCAATTACTATCATCCTGATCCTCTGTCTATTCTAATTATCTATGTCCTGTTTCAGTCAATTACTATCATCCTGATCCTCCGTCTATTCTAATTATCTATGTCCTGTTTCAGTCAATTACTATCATCCTGATCCTCTGTCTATTCTAATTATCTATGTCCTGTTTCAGTCAATTACTATCATCCTGATCCTCTGTCCATTCTAATTATCTATGTCCTGTTTCAGTCAATTACTATCATCCTGATCCTCTGTCTATTCTAATTATCTATGTCCTGTTTCAGTCAATTAATATCATCCTGATCCTCTGTCTATTCTAATTATCTATGTCCTGTTTCAGTCAATTACTATCATCCTGACTCTCTATCTATTCTAATTATCTATGTCCTGTTTCAGTCAATTACTATCATCCTGATCCTCTGTCTATTCTAATTATCTATGTCCTGTTTCAGTCAATTACTATCATCCTGATCCTCTGTTCATTCTAATTCTCCATGTCCTGTTTCAGTCAATTACTATCATCCTGATCCTCTGTCTATTCTAATTATCTATGTCCTGTTTCAGTCAATTACTATCATCCTGATCCTCTGTCTATTCTAATAATCTATGTCCTGTTTCAGTCAATTACTATCATCCTGATCCTCTGTCCATTCTAATTATCTATGTCCTGTTTCAGTCAATTACTATCATCCTGACTCTCTGTCTATTCTAATTATCTATGTCCTGTTTCAGTCAATTACTATCATCCTGATCCTCTGTCCATTCTAATGATCTATGTCCTGTTTCAGTCAATTACTATCATCCTGATCCTCTGTCTATTCTAATTCTCCATGTCCTGTTTCAGTCAATTACTATCATCCTGATCCTCTGTCTATTCTAATTATCTATGTCCTGTTTCAATCAATTAATATCATCCTGATCCTCTGTCTATTCTAATTATCTATGTCCTGTTTCAGTCAATTACTATCATCCTGACTCTCTATCTATTCTAATTATCTATGTCCTGTTTCTGTCAATTACTATCATCCTGATCCTCTGTCTATTCTAATTATCTATGTCCTGTTTCAGTCAATTACTATCATCCTGACTCTCTATCTATTCTAATTATCTATGTCCTGTTTCAGTCAATTACTATCATCCTGATCCTCTGTCTATTCTAATTATCTATGTCCTGTTTCAGTCAATTACTATCATCCTGATCCTCTGTCCATTCTAATTCTCCATGTCCTGTTTCAGTCAATTACTATCATCCTGATCCTCTGTCTATTCTAATTATCTATGTCCTGTTTCAATTACTATCATCCTGATCCTCTGTCCATTCTAATGATCTATGTCCTGTTTCAGTCAATTACTATCATCCTGATCATCTGTCTATTCTAATTATCTGTGTCCTGTTTCAGTCAATTACCATCATCCTGATCCTCTGTCCATTCTAATAATCTATGTCCTGTTTCAGTCAATTACTATCATCCTGATCCTCTGTCTATTCTAATTATCTGTGTCCTTTTTCAGTCAATTACTATCATCCTGATCCTCTGTCCATTCTAATTATCTATGTCCTGTTTCAGTCAATTACTATCATCCTCATCCTCTGTCCATTCTAATTATCTGTGTCCTTTTTCTGTCAATTACTATCATCCTGATCCTCTGTCCATTCTAATTATCTATGTCCTGTTTCAGTCAATTACAAGCATCCCGATCCTCTGTCTATTCTAATTATCTGTGTCCTGTTTCAGTCAATTACTATCATCCTGATCCTCTGTCCATTCTAATAATCTATGTCCTGTTTCAGTCAATTACTATCATCCTGATCCTCTGTCCATTCTAATTATCTATGTCCTGTTTCAGTCAATTACTATCATCCTGATCCTCTGTCCATTTTAATTATCTATGTCCTGTTTCAGTCAATTACAATCATCCTGATCCTCTGTCTATTCTAATTATCTGTGTCCTGTTTCAGTCAATTACTATCATCCCGATCCTCTGTCCATTCTAATTATCTGTGTCCTTTTTCAGTCAATTACTATCATCCTGATCCTCTGTCCATTCTAATTATCTGTGTCCTGTTTCAGTCAATTACTATCATCCTGATCCTCTGTCTATTCTAATTATCTATGTCCTGTTTCAGTCAATTACTGTCATCCTGATCCTCTGTCCATTCTAATTATCTATGTCCTGTTTCAGTCAATTACTATCATCCTGATCCTCTGTCCATTCTAATGATCTATGTCCTGTTTCAGTCAATTACTATCATCCTGATCCTCTGTCTATTCTAATTATCTGTGTCCTGTTTCAGTCAATTACCATCATCCTGATCCTCTGTCCATTCTAATAATCTATGTCCTGTTTCAGTCAATTACTATCATCCTGATCCTCTGTCTATTCTAATTATCTGTGTCCTTTTTCAGTCAATTACTATCATCCTGATCCTCTGTCCATTCTAATTATCTATGTCCTGTTTCAGTCAATTACTATCATCCTCATCCTCTGTCCATTCTAATTATCTGTGTCCTTTTTCTGTCAATTACTATCATCCTGATCCTCTGTCCATTCTAATTATCTATGTCCTGTTTCAGTCAATTACAATCATCCCGATCCTCTGTCTATTCTAATTATCTGTGTCCTGTTTCAGTCAATTACTATCATCCTGATCCTCTGTCCATTCTAATAATCTATGTCCTGTTTCAGTCAATTACTATCATCCTGATCCTCTGTCCATTCTAATTATCTATGTCCTGTTTCAGTCAATTACTATCATCCTGATCCTCTGTCCATTTTAATTATCTATGTCCTGTTTCAGTCAATTACAATCATCCTGATCCTCTGTCTATTCTAATTCTCCATGTCCTGTTTCAGTCAATTACTATCATCCTGATCCTCTGTCTATTCTAATTATCTATGTCCTGTTTCAGTCAATTAATATCATCCTGATCCTCTGTCTAATCTAATTATCTATGTCCTGTTTCAGTCAATTACTATCATCCTGACTCTCTATCTATTCTAATTATCTATGTCCTGTTTCAGTCAATTACTATCATCCTGATCCTCTGTCTATTCTAATTATCTATGTCCTGTTTCAGTCAATTACTATCATCCTGATCCTCTGTCTATTCTAATTATCTATGTCCTGTTTCAGTCAATTACTATCATCCTGATCCTCTGTCCATTCTAATTATCTATGTCCTGTTTCAGTCAATTACTATCATCCTGATCCTCTGTCCATTCTAATTATCTATGTCCTGTTTCAGTCAATTAATATCATCCTGATCCTCTGTCCATTCTAATTATCTATGTCCTGTTTCAGTCAATTACTATCATCCTGATCCTCTGTCTATTCTAATTATCTATGTCCTGTTTCAGTCAATTAATATCATCCTGATCCTCTGTCTATTCTAATTATCTATGTCCTGTTTCAGTCAATTACTATCATCCTGATCCTCTGTCCATTCTAATTATCTATGTCCTGTTTCAGTCAATTACTATCATCCTGATCCTCTGTCCATTCTAATTATCTATGTCCTGTTTCAGTCAATTACTATCATCCTGATCTTCTGTCTATTCTAATTATCTATGTCCTGTTTCAGTCAATTAATATCATCCTGATCCTCTGTCTATTCTAATTATCTATGTCCTGTTTCAGTCAATTACTATCATCCTGACTCTCTATCTATTCTACTTATCTATGTCCTGTTTCAGTCAATTACTATCATCCTGATCCTCTGTCTATTCTAATTATCTATGTCCTGTTTCAGTCAATTACTATCATCCTGATCCTCTGTCCATTCTAATTCTCCATGTCCTGTTTCAGTCAATTACTATCATCCTGATCCTCTGTCTATTCTAATTATCTATGTCCTGTTTCAGTCAATTACTATCATCCTGATCCTCCGTCTATTCTAATTATCTATGTCCTGTTTCAGTCAATTACTATCATCCTGATCCTCTGTCTATTCTAATTATCTATGTCCTGTTTCAGTCAATTACTATCATCCTGATCCTCTGTCCATTCTAATTATCTATGTCCTGTTTCAGTCAATTACTATCATCCTGATCCTCTGTCTATTCTAATTATCTATGTCCTGTTTCAGTCAATTAATATCATCCTGATCCTCTGTCTATTCTAATTATCTATGTCCTGTTTCAGTCAATTACTATCATCCTGACTCTCTATCTATTCTAATTATCTATGTCCTGTTTCAGTCAATTACTATCATCCTGATCCTCTGTCTATTCTAATTATCTATGTCCTGTTTCAGTCAATTACTATCATCCTGATCCTCTGTTCATTCTAATTCTCCATGTCCTGTTTCAGTCAATTACTATCATCCTGATCCTCTGTCTATTCTAATTATCTATGTCCTGTTTCAGTCAATTACTATCATCCTGATCCTCTGTCTATTCTAATAATCTATGTCCTGTTTCAGTCAATTACTATCATCCTGATCCTCTGTCCATTCTAATTATCTATGTCCTGTTTCAGTCAATTACTATCATCCTGACTCTCTGTCTATTCTAATTATCTATGTCCTGTTTCAGTCAATTACTATCATCCTGATCCTCTGTCCATTCTAATGATCTATGTCCTGTTTCAGTCAATTACTATCATCCTGATCCTCTGTCTATTCTAATTCTCCATGTCCTGTTTCAGTCAATTACTATCATCCTGATCCTCTGTCTATTCTAATTATCTATGTCCTGTTTCAATCAATTAATATCATCCTGATCCTCTGTCTATTCTAATTATCTATGTCCTGTTTCAGTCAATTACTATCATCCTGACTCTCTATCTATTCTAATTATCTATGTCCTGTTTCTGTCAATTACTATCATCCTGATCCTCTGTCTATTCTAATTATCTATGTCCTGTTTCAGTCAATTACTATCATCCTGACTCTCTATCTATTCTAATTATCTATGTCCTGTTTCAGTCAATTACTATCATCCTGATCCTCTGTCTATTCTAATTATCTATGTCCTGTTTCAGTCAATTACTATCATCCTGATCCTCTGTCCATTCTAATTCTCCATGTCCTGTTTCAGTCAATTACTATCATCCTGATCCTCTGTCTATTCTAATTATCTATGTCCTGTTTCAATTACTATCATCCTGATCCTCTGTCCATTCTAATGATCTATGTCCTGTTTCAGTCAATTACTATCATCCTGATCATCTGTCTATTCTAATTATCTGTGTCCTGTTTCAGTCAATTACCATCATCCTGATCCTCTGTCCATTCTAATAATCTATGTCCTGTTTCAGTCAATTACTATCATCCTGATCCTCTGTCTATTCTAATTATCTGTGTCCTTTTTCAGTCAATTACTATCATCCTGATCCTCTGTCCATTCTAATTATCTATGTCCTGTTTCAGTCAATTACTATCATCCTCATCCTCTGTCCATTCTAATTATCTGTGTCCTTTTTCTGTCAATTACTATCATCCTGATCCTCTGTCCATTCTAATTATCTATGTCCTGTTTCAGTCAATTACAAGCATCCCGATCCTCTGTCTATTCTAATTATCTGTGTCCTGTTTCAGTCAATTACTATCATCCTGATCCTCTGTCCATTCTAATAATCTATGTCCTGTTTCAGTCAATTACTATCATCCTGATCCTCTGTCCATTCTAATTATCTATGTCCTGTTTCAGTCAATTACTATCATCCTGATCCTCTGTCCATTTTAATTATCTATGTCCTGTTTCAGTCAATTACAATCATCCTGATCCTCTGTCTATTCTAATTATCTGTGTCCTGTTTCAGTCAATTACTATCATCCCGATCCTCTGTCCATTCTAATTATCTGTGTCCTTTTTCAGTCAATTACTATCATCCTGATCCTCTGTCCATTCTAATTATCTGTGTCCTGTTTCAGTCAATTACTATCATCCTGATCCTCTGTCTATTCTAATTATCTATGTCCTGTTTCAGTCAATTACTGTCATCCTGATCCTCTGTCCATTCTAATTATCTATGTCCTGTTTCAGTCAATTACTATCATCCTGATCCTCTGTCCATTCTAATGATCTATGTCCTGTTTCAGTCAATTACTATCATCCTGATCCTCTGTCTATTCTAATTATCTGTGTCCTGTTTCAGTCAATTACCATCATCCTGATCCTCTGTCCATTCTAATAATCTATGTCCTGTTTCAGTCAATTACTATCATCCTGATCCTCTGTCTATTCTAATTATCTGTGTCCTTTTTCAGTCAATTACTATCATCCTGATCCTCTGTCCATTCTAATTATCTATGTCCTGTTTCAGTCAATTACTATCATCCTCATCCTCTGTCCATTCTAATTATCTGTGTCCTTTTTCTGTCAATTACTATCATCCTGATCCTCTGTCCATTCTAATTATCTATGTCCTGTTTCAGTCAATTACAATCATCCCGATCCTCTGTCTATTCTAATTATCTGTGTCCTGTTTCAGTCAATTACTATCATCCTGATCCTCTGTCCATTCTAATAATCTATGTCCTGTTTCAGTCAATTACTATCATCCTGATCCTCTGTCCATTCTAATTATCTATGTCCTGTTTCAGTCAATTACTATCATCCTGATCCTCTGTCCATTTTAATTATCTATGTCCTGTTTCAGTCAATTACAATCATCCTGATCCTCTGTCTATTCTAATTATCTGTGTCCTGTTTCAGTCAATTACTATCATCCTGATCCTCTGTCCATTCTAATTATCTGTGTCCTTTTTCAGTCAATTACTATCATCCTGATCCTCTGTCCATTCTAATTATCTGTGTCCTGTTTCAGTCAATTACTATCATCCTGATCCTCTGTCTATTCTAATTATCTATGTCCTGTTTCAGTCAATTACTATCATCCTGATCCTCTGTCCATTCTAATGATCTATGTCCTGTTTCAGTCAATTACTATCATCCTGATCCTCTGTCTATTCCAATTATCTGTGTCCTGTTTCAGTCAATTACTATCATCCTGATCCTCTGTCCATTCTAATAATCTATGTCCTGTTTCAGTCAATTACTATCATCCTGATCCTCTGTCTATTCTAATTATCTGTGTCCTTTTTCAGTCAATTACTATCATCCTGATCCTCTGTCCATTCTAATTATCTATGTCCTGTTTCAGTCAATTACTATCATCCTCATCCTCTGTCCATTCTAATTATCTGTGTCCTTTTTCAGTCAATTACTATCATCCTGATCCTCTGTCCATTCTAATTATCTATGTCCTGTTTCAGTCAATTACAATCATCCTGATCCTCTGTCTATTCTAATTATCTGTGTCCTGTTTCAGTCAATTACTATCATCCTGATCCTCTGTCCATTCTAATAATCTATGTCCTGTTTCAGTCAATTACTATCATCCTGATCCTCTGTCCATTCTAATTATCTATGTCCTGTTTCAGTCAATTACTATCATCCTGATCCTCTGTCCATTTTAATTATCTATGTCCTGTTTCAGTCAATTACAATCATCCTGATCCTCTGTCTATTCTAATTATCTGTGCCCTGTTTCAGTCAATTACTATCATCCTGATCCTCTGTCCATTCTAATTATCTGTGTCCTTTAACAGTCAATTACTATCATCCTGATCCTCTGTCCATTCTAATCATCTGTGTCCTGTTTCAGTCAATTACTATCATCCTGATCCTCTGTCTATTCTAATTATCTATGTCCTGTTTCAGTCAATTACTATCATCCTGATCCTCTGTCCATTCTAATTATCTGTTTCCTGTTTCAGTCAATTAATATCATCCTGATCCTCTGTCTATTCTAATTATCTATGTCCTGTTTCAGTCAATTACTATCATCCTGACTCTCTATCTATTCTAATTATCTATGTCCTGTTTCAGTCAATTACTATCATCCTGATCCTCTGTCTATTCTAATTATCTATGTCCTGTTTCAGTCAATTACTATCATCCTGATCCTCTGTTCATTCTAATTCTCCATGTCCTGTTTCAGTCAATTACTATCATCCTGATCCTCTGTCTATTCTAATTATCTATGTCCTGTTTCAGTCAATTACTATCATCCTGATCCTCCGTCTATTCTAATAATCTATGTCCTGTTTCAGTCAATTACTATCATCCTGATCCTCTGTCCATTCTAATTATCTATGTCCTGTTTCAGTCAATTACTATCATCCTGACTCTCTGTCTATTCTAATTATCTATGTCCTGTTTCAGTCAATTACTATCATCCTGATCCTCTGTCCATTCTAATGATCTATGTCCTGTTTCAGTCAATTACTATCATCCTGATCCTCTGTCTATTCTAATTCTCCATGTCCTGTTTCAGTCAATTACTATCATCCTGATCCTCTGTCTATTCTAATTATCTATGTCCTGTTTCAATCAATTAATATCATCCTGATCCTCTGTCTATTCTAATTATCTATGTCCTGTTTCAGTCAATTACTATCATCCTGACTCTCTATCTATTCTAATTATCTATGTCCTGTTTCAGTCAATTACTATCATCCTGATCCTCTGTCTATTCTAATTATCTATGTCCTGTTTCAGTCAATTACTATCATCCTGACTCTCTATCTATTCTAATTATCTATGTCCTGTTTCAGTCAATTACTATCATCCTGATCCTCTGTCTATTCTAATTATCTATGTCCTGTTTCAGTCAATTACTATCATCCTGATCCTCTGTCCATTCTAATTCTCCATGTCCTGTTTCAGTCAATTACTATCATCCTGATCCTCTGTCTATTCTAATTATCTATGTCCTGTTTCAGTCAATTACTATCATCCTGATCCTCTGTCCATTCTAATGATCTATGTCCTGTTTCAGTCAATTACTATCATCCTGATCATCTGTCTATTCTAATTATCTGTGTCCTGTTTCAGTCAATTACCATCATCCTGATCCTCTGTCCATTCTAATAATCTATGTCCTGTTTCAGTCAATTACTATCATCCTGATCCTCTGTCTATTCTAATTATCTGTGTCCTTTTTCAGTCAATTACTATCATCCTGATCCTCTGTCCATTCTAATTATCTATGTCCTGTTTCAGTCAATTACTATCATCCTCATCCTCTGTCCATTCTAATTATCTGTGTCCTTTTTCTGTCAATTACTATCATCCTGATCCTCTGTCCATTCTAATTATCTATGTCCTGTTTCAGTCAATTACAATCATCCCGATCCTCTGTCTATTCTAATTATCTGTGTCCTGTTTCAGTCAATTACTATCATCCTGATCCTCTGTCCATTCTAATAATCTATGTCCTGTTTCAGTCAATTACTATCATCCTGATCCTCTGTCCATTCTAATTATCTATGTCCTGTTTCAGTCAATTACTATCATCCTGATCCTCTGTCCATTTTAATTATCTATGTCCTGTTTCAGTCAATTACAATCATCCTGATCCTCTGTCTATTCTAATTATCTGTGTCCTGTTTCAGTCAATTACTATCATCCTGATCCTCTGTCCATTCTAATTATCTGTGTCCTTTTTCAGTCAATTACTATCATCCTGATCCTCTGTCCATTCTAATTATCTGTGTCCTGTTTCAGTCAATTACTATCATCCTGATCCTCTGTCTATTCTAATTATCTATGTCCTGTTTCAGTCAATTACTATCATCCTGATCCTCTGTCCATTCTAATTATCTATGTCCTGTTTTAGTCAATTACTATCATCCTGATCCTCTGTCCATTCTAATGATCTATGTCCTGTTTCAGTCAATTACTATCATCCTGATCCTCTGTCTATTCTAATTATCTGTGTCCTGTTTCAGTCAATTACCATCATCCTGATCCTCTGTCCATTCTAATAATCTATGTCCTGTTTCAGTCAATTACTATCATCCTGATCCTCTGTCTATTCTAATTATCTGTGTCCTTTTTCAGTCAATTACTATCATCCTGATCCTCTGTCCATTCTAATTATCTATGTCCTGTTTCAGTCAATTACTATCATCCTCATCCTCTGTCCATTCTAATTATCTGTGTCCTTTTTCTGTCAATTACTATCATCCTGATCCTCTGTCCATTCTAATTATCTATGTCCTGTTTCAGTCAATTACTATCATCCTGATCCTCTGTCCATTCTAATTATCTATGTCCTGTTTCAGTCAATTACTATCATCCTGATCCTCTGTCCATTTTAATTATCTATGTCCTGTTTCAGTCAATTACAATCATCCTGATCCTCTGTTTATTCTAATTATCTGTGTCCTGTTTCAGTCAATTACAATCATCCCGATCCTCTGTCTATTCTAATTATCTGTGTCCTGTTTCAGTCAATTACTATCATCCTGATCCTCTGTCCATTCTAATAATCTATGTCCTGTTTCAGTCAATTACTATCATCCTGATCCTCTGTCCATTCTAATTATCTATGTCCTGTTTCAGTCAATTACTATCATCCTGATCCTCTGTCCATTTTAATTATCTGTGTCCTTTTTCTGTCAATTACTATCATCCTGATCCTCTGTCCATTCTAATTATCTATGTCCTGTTTCAGTCAATTACAATCATCCTGATCCTCTGTCCATTCTAATTATCTATGTCCTGTTTCAGTCAATTACTATCATCCTGATCCTCTGTCCATTCTAATTATCTATGTCCTGTTTCAGTCAATTACAATCATCCTGATCCTCTGTCCATTCTAATAATCTATGTCCTGTTTCAGTCAATTACTATCATCCTGATCCTCTGTCCATTCTAATTATCTATGTCCTGTTTCAGTCAATTACTATCATCCTGATCCTCTGTCCATTTTAATTATCTGTGTCCTTTTTCTGTCAATTACTATCATCCTGATCCTCTGTCCATTCTAATTATCTATGTCCTGTTTCAGTCAATTACAATCATCCTGATCCTCTGTCCATTCTAATTATCTATGTCCTGTTTCAGTCAATTACTATCATCCTGATCCTCTGTCTATTCTAATTATCTGTGTCCTGTTTCAGTCAATTACTATCATCCTGATCCTCTGTCCATTCTAATAATCTATGTCCTGTTTCAGTCAATTACTATCATCCTGATCCTCTGTCCATTCTAATTATCTATGTCCTGTTTCAGTCAATTACTATCATCCTGATCCTCTGTCCATTTTAATTATCTATGTCCTGTTTCAGTCAATTGCAATCATCCTGATCCTCTGTCTATTCTAATTATCTGTGTCCTGTTTCAGTCAATTACTATCATCCTGATCCTCTGTCCATTCTAATTATCTGTGTCCTTTTTCAGTCAATTACTATCATCCTGATCCTCTGTCCATTCTAATTATCTGTGTCCTGTTTCAGTCAATTACTATCATCCTGATCCTCTGTCTATTCTAATTATCTATGTCCTGTTTCAGTCAATTACTATCATCCTGATCCTCTGTCCATTCTAATTATCTATGTCCTGTTTTAGTCAATTACTATCATCCTGATCCTCTGTCCATTCTAATGATCTATGTCCTGTTTCAGTCAATTACTATCATCCTGATCCTCTGTCTATTCTAATTATCTGTGTCCTGTTTCAGTCAATTACCATCATCCTGATCCTCTGTCCATTCTAATAATCTATGTCCTGTTTCAGTCAATTACTATCATCCTGATCCTCTGTCTATTCTAATTATCTGTGTCCTTTTTCAGTCAATTACTATCATCCTGATCCTCTGTCCATTCTAATTATCTATGTCCTGTTTCAGTCAATTACTATCATCCTCATCCTCTGTCCATTCTAATTATCTGTGTCCTTTTTCTGTCAATTACTATCATCCTGATCCTCTGTCCATTCTAATTATCTATGTCCTGTTTCAGTCAATTACTATCATCCTGATCCTCTGTCCATTCTAATTATCTATGTCCTGTTTCAGTCAATTACTATCATCCTGATCCTCTGTCCATTTTAATTATCTATGTCCTGTTTCAGTCAATTACAATCATCCTGATCCTCTGTCTATTCTAATTATCTGTGTCCTGTTTCAGTCAATTACTATCATCCCGATCCTCTGTCTATTCTAATTATCTGTGTCCTGTTTCAGTCAATTACTATCATCCTGATCCTCTGTCCATTCTAATAATCTATGTCCTGTTTCAGTCAATTACTATCATCCTGATCCTCTGTCCATTCTAATTATCTATGTCCTGTTTCAGTCAATTACTATCATCCTGATCCTCTGTCCATTTTAATTATCTATGTCCTGTTTCAGTCAATTACAATCATCCTGATCCTCTGTCTATTCTAATTATCTGTGTCCTGTTTCAGTCAATTACTATCATCCTGATCCTCTGTCCATTCTAATTATCTGTGTCCTTTTTCAGTCAATTACTATCATCCTGATCCTCTGTCCATTCTAATTATCTGTGTCCTGTTTCAGTCAATTACTATCATCCTGATCCTCTGTCTATTCTAATTATCTATGTCCTGTTTCAGTCAATTACTATCATCCTGATCCTCTGTCCATTCTAATGATCTATGTCCTGTTTCAGTCAATTACTATCATCCTGATCCTCTGTCTATTCCAATTATCTGTGTCCTGTTTCAGTCAATTACTATCATCCTGATCCTCTGTCCATTCTAATAATCTATGTCCTGTTTCAGTCAATTACTATCATCCTGATCCTCTGTCTATTCTAATTATCTGTGTCCTTTTTCAGTCAATTACTATCATCCTGATCCTCTGTCCATTCTAATTATCTATGTCCTGTTTCAGTCAATTACTATCATCCTCATCCTCTGTCCATTCTAATTATCTGTGTCCTTTTTCAGTCAATTACTATCATCCTGATCCTCTGTCCATTCTAATTATCTATGTCCTGTTTCAGTCAATTACAATCATCCTGATCCTCTGTCTATTCTAATTATCTGTGTCCTGTTTCAGTCAATTACTATCATCCTGATCCTCTGTCCATTCTAATAATCTATGTCCTGTTTCAGTCAATTACTATCATCCTGATCCTCTGTCCATTCTAATTATCTATGTCCTGTTTCAGTCAATTACTATCATCCTGATCCTCTGTCCATTTTAATTATCTATGTCCTGTTTCAGTCAATTACAATCATCCTGATCCTCTGTCTATTCTAATTATCTGTGCCCTGTTTCAGTCAATTACTATCATCCTGATCCTCTGTCCATTCTAATTATCTGTGTCCTTTAACAGTCAATTACTATCATCCTGATCCTCTGTCCATTCTAATCATCTGTGTCCTGTTTCAGTCAATTACTATCATCCTGATCCTCTGTCTATTCTAATTATCTATGTCCTGTTTCAGTCAATTACTATCATCCTGATCCTCTGTCCATTCTAATTATCTGTTTCCTGTTTCAGTCAATTACTATCATCCTGATCCTCTGTCTATTCTAATTCTCTATGTCCTGTTTCAGTCAATTACTGTCATCCTGATCCTCTGTCCATTCTAATTATCTATGTCCTGTTTCAGTCAATTACTATCATCCTGATCCTCTGTCTATTCTAATTATTTATGTCCTGTTTCAGTCAATTACTATCATCCTGATCCTCTGTCCATTCTAATTATCTGTGTCCTGTTTCAGTCAATTACTATCATCCTGATCCTCTGTCCATTCTAATTATCTATGTCCTGTTTCAGTCAATTACTGTCATCCTGATCCTCTGTCTATTCTAATTATCTATGTCCTGTTTCAGTCAATTACTATCATCCTGATCCTCTGTCCATTCTAATTATCTATGTCCTGTTTCAGTCAATTACTATCATCCTGATCCTCTGTCCATTCTAATTATCTATGTCCTGTTTCAGTCAATTACTATCATCCTGATCCTCTGTCTATTCTAATTATCTGTGTCCTGTTTCAATCAATTACTATCATCCTGATCCTCTGTCCATTCTAATTATCGATGTCCTGTTTCTGTCAATTACTATCATCCTGATCCTCTGTCCATTCTAATTATCTATGTCCTGTTTCAGTCAATTACTATCATCCTGATCCTCTGTCCATTCTAATTATCTATGTCCTGTTTCAGTCAATTACTATCATCCTGATCCTCTGTCTATTCTAATTATCTATGTCCTGTTTCAGTCAATTACTATCATCCTGATCCTCTGAACATTCTAATTATCTATGTCCTGTTTCAGTCAATTCCTATCATCCTGATCCTCTGTCTATTCTAATTATCTATGTCCTGTTTCAGTCAATAACTATCATCCTGATCCTCTGTCCATTTTAATTATCTATGTCCTGTTTCAGTCAATTACAATCATCCTGATCCTCTGTCTATTCTAATTATCTGTGTCCTGTTTAAGTCAATTACTATCATCCTGATCCTCTGTCTATTCTAATTATCTGTGTCCTTTTTCAGTCAATTACTATCATCCTGATCCTCTGTCCATTCTAATTATCTGTGTCCTGTTTCAGTCAATTACTATCATCCTGATCCTCTGTCTATTCTAATTATCTATGTCCTGTTTCAGTCAATTACTATCATCCTGATCCTCTGTCCATTCTAATGATCTATGTCCTGTTTCAGTCAATTACTATCATCCTGATCCTCTGTCTATTCCAATTATCTGTGTCCTGTTTCAGTCAATTACTATCATCCTGATCCTCTGTCCATTCTAATAATCTATGTCCTGTTTCAGTCAATTACTATCATCCTGATCCTCTGTCTATTCTAATTATCTGTGTCCTTTTTCAGTCAATTACTATCATCCTGATCCTCTGTCCATTCTAATTATCTATGTCCTGTTTCAGTCAATTACTATCATCCTCATCCTCTGTCCATTCTAATTATCTGTGCCCTGTTTCAGTCAATTACTATCATCCTGATCCTCTGTCCATTCTAATTATCTATGTCCTGTTTCAGTCAATTACAATCATCCTGATCCTCTGTCTATTCTAATTATCTGTGTCCTGTTTCAGTCAATTACTATCATCCTGATCCTCTGTCCATTCTAATAATCTATGTCCTGTTTCAGTCAATTACTATCATCCTGATCCTCTGTCCATTCTAATTATCTATGTCCTGTTTCAGTCGATTACTATCATCCTGATCCTCTGTCCATTTTAATTATCTATGTCCTGTTTCAGTCAATTACAATCATCCTGATCCTCTGTCTATTCTAATTATCTGTGCCCTGTTTCAGTCAATTACTATCATCCTGATCCTCTGTCCATTCTAATTATCTGTGTCCTTTAACAGTCAATTACTATCATCCTGATCCTCTGTCCATTCTAATCATCTGTGTCCTGTTTCAGTCAATTACTATCATCCTGATCCTCTGTCTATTCTAATTATCTATCTCCTGCTTCAGTCAATTACTATCATCCTGATCCTCTGTCCATTCTAATTATCTGTGTCCTGTTTCAGTCAATTATTATCATCCTGATCCTCTGTCTATTCTAATTCTCTATGTCCTGTTTCAGTCAATTACTGTCATCCTGATCCTCTGTCCATTCTAATTATCTATGTCCTGTTTCAGTCAATTACTATCATCCTGATCCTCTGTCTATTCTAATTATCTATGTCCTGTTTCAGTCAATTACTATCATCCTGATCCTCTGTCCATTCTAATTATCTGTGTCCTGTTTCAGTCAATTACTATCATCCTGATCCTCTGTCCATTCTAATTATCTATGTCCTGTTTCAGTCAATTACTGTCATCCTGATCCTCTGTCTATTCTAATTATCTATGTCCTGTTTCAGTCAATTACTATCATCCTGATCCTCTGTCCATTCTAATTATCTATGTCCTGTTTCAGTCAATTACTATCATCCTGATCCTCTGTCCATTCTAATTATCTATGTCCTGTTTCAGTCAATTACTATCATCCTGATCCTCTGTCTATTCTAATTATCTGTGTCCTGTTTCAATCAATTACTATCATCCTGATCCTCTGTCCATTCTAATTATCTATGTCCTGTTTCAGTCAATTACTATCATCCTGATCCTCTGTCTATTCTAATAATCTATGTCCTGTTTCAGTCAATTACTATCATCCTGATCCTCTGAACATTCTAATTATCTATGTCCTGTTTCAGTCAATTCCTATCATCCTGATCCTCTGTCTATTCTAATTATCTATGTCCTGTTTCAGTCAATAACTATCATCCTGATCCTCTGTCCATTGTAATTATCTATGTCCTGTTTCAGTCAATTCCTATCATCCAGAACCTCTGTCCATTCTAATTATCTATGTCCTGTTTCAGTCAATTACTATCATCCTGATCCTCTGAACATTCTAATTATCTATGTCCTGTTTCAGTCAATTCCTATCATCCTGAACCTCTGTCCATTCTAATTATCTATGTCCTGTTTCAGTCAATTACTATCATCCTGATCCTCTGTCCATTCTAATTATCTATGTCGTGTTTCATTCAATTACTGTCATCCTGATCCTCTGTCTATTCGAATTATCTATGTCCTGTTTCAGTCAATTACTATCATCCCGAACCTCTGTCCATTCTAATTATCTATGTCCTGTTTCATTCAATTACTGTCATCCTGATCCTCTGTCTATTCTAATTATCTATGTCCTGTTTCAGTCAATTACTATCATCCCGAACCTCTGTCCATTCTAATTATCTATGTCCTGCTTCAGTCAGTTACTGTCATCCTGATCCTGTGTCCATTCTAATTATCTATGTCCTGTTTCAGTCAATTGCTATCATCCTGATCCTCTGTCTACTTTAATTATCTATGTCCTGTTTCAGTCAATTACTATCATCCTGATCCTCTGTCCATTCTAATTATCTATCTCCTGTTTCAGTCAATTACTGTCATCCTGATCCTCTGTCTACTTTAATTATCTATGTCCTGTTTCAGTCAATTACTATCATCCTGATCCTCTGTCTACTTTAATTATCTATGTCCTGTTTCAGTCAATTACTATCATCCTGATCCTCTGTCCATTCTAATTATCTATGTCCTATTTCAGTCAATTACTCTCATCCTGATCCTCTGTCCATTCTAATGATCTATGTCCTGTTTCAGTCAATTACTATCATCCTGATCCTCTGTCTATTCCAATTATCTGTGTCCTGTTTCAGTCAATTACTATCATCCTGATCCTCTGTCCATTCTAATAATCTATGTCCTGTTTCAGTCAATTACTATCATCCTGATCCTCTGTCTATTCTAATTATCTGTGTCCTTTTTCAGTCAATTACTATCATCCTGATCCTCTGTCCATTCTAATTATCTATGTCCTGTTTCAGTCAATTACTATCATCCTCATCCTCTGTCCATTCTAATTATCTGTGCCCTGTTTCAGTCAATTACTATCATCCTGATCCTCTGTCCATTCTAATTATCTATGTCCTGTTTCAGTCAATTACAATCATCCTGATCCTCTGTCTATTCTAATTATCTGTGTCCTGTTTCAGTCAATTACTATCATCCTGATCCTCTGTCCATTCTAATAATCTATGTCCTGTTTCAGTCAATTACTATCATCCTGATCCTCTGTCCATTCTAATTATCTATGTCCTGTTTCAGTCGATTACTATCATCCTGATCCTCTGTCCATTTTAATTATCTATGTCCTGTTTCAGTCAATTACAATCATCCTGATCCTCTGTCTATTCTAATTATCTGTGCCCTGTTTCAGTCAATTACTATCATCCTGATCCTCTGTCCATTCTAATTATCTGTGTCCTTTAACAGTCAATTACTATCATCCTGATCCTCTGTCCATTCTAATCATCTGTGTCCTGTTTCAGTCAATTACTATCATCCTGATCCTCTGTCTATTCTAATTATCTATCTCCTGCTTCAGTCAATTACTATCATCCTGATCCTCTGTCCATTCTAATTATCTGTGTCCTGTTTCAGTCAATTATTATCATCCTGATCCTCTGTCTATTCTAATTCTCTATGTCCTGTTTCAGTCAATTACTGTCATCCTGATCCTCTGTCCATTCTAATTATCTATGTCCTGTTTCAGTCAATTACTATCATCCTGATCCTCTGTCTATTCTAATTATCTATGTCCTGTTTCAGTCAATTACTATCATCCTGATCCTCTGTCCATTCTAATTATCTGTGTCCTGTTTCAGTCAATTACTATCATCCTGATCCTCTGTCCATTCTAATTATCTATGTCCTGTTTCAGTCAATTACTGTCATCCTGATCCTCTGTCTATTCTAATTATCTATGTCCTGTTTCAGTCAATTACTATCATCCTGATCCTCTGTCCATTCTAATTATCTATGTCCTGTTTCAGTCAATTACTATCATCCTGATCCTCTGTCCATTCTAATTATCTATGTCCTGTTTCAGTCAATTACTATCATCCTGATCCTCTGTCTATTCTAATTATCTGTGTCCTGTTTCAATCAATTACTATCATCCTGATCCTCTGTCCATTCTAATTATCGATGTCCTGTTTCTATCAATTACTATCATCCTGATCCTCTGTCCATTCTAATTATCTATGTCCTGTTTCAGTCAATTACTATCATCCTGATCCTCTGTCCATTCTAATTATCTATGTCCTGTTTCAGTCAATTACTATCATCCTGATCCTCTGTCTATTCTAATTATCTATGTCCTGTTTCAGTCAATTACTATCATCCTGATCCTCTGAACATTCTAATTATCTATGTCCTGTTTCAGTCAATTCCTATCATCCTGATCCTCTGTCTATTCTAATTATCTATGTCCTGTTTCAGTCAATAACTATCATCCTGATCCTCTGTCCATTGTAATTATCTATGTCCTGTTTCAGTCAATTCCTCTCATCCAGAACCTCTTTCCATTCTAATTATCTATGTCCTGTTTCAGTCAATTACTATCATCCTGATCCTCTGAACATTCTAATTATCTATGTCCTGTTTCAGTCAATTCCTATCATCCTGAACCTCTGTCCATTCTAATTATCTATGTCCTGTTTCAGTCAATTACTATCATCCTGATCCTCTGTCCATTCTAATTATCTATGTCGTGTTTCATTCAATTACTGTCATCCTGATCCTCTGTCTATTCGAATTATCTATGTCCTGTTTCAGTCAATTACTATCATCCCGAACCTCTGTCCATTCTAATTATCTATGTCCTGTTTCATTCAATTACTGTCATCCTGATCCTCTGTCTATTCTAATTATCTATGTCCTGTTTCAGTCAATTACTATCATCCCGAACCTCTGTCCATTCTAATTATCTATGTCCTGCTTCAGTCAGTTACTGTCATCCTGATCCTGTGTCCATTCTAATTATCTATGTCCTGTTTCAGTCAATTGCTATCATCCTGATCCTCTGTCTACTTTAATTATCTATGTCCTGTTTCAGTCAATTACTATCATCCTGATCCTCTGTCCATTCTAATTATCTATCTCCTGTTTCAGTCAATTACTGTCATCCTGATCCTCTGTCTACTTTAATTATCTATGTCCTGTTTCAGTCAATTACTATCATCCTGATCCTCTGTCTACTTTAATTATCTATGTCCTGTTTCAGTCAATTACTATCATCCTGATCCTCTGTCCATTCTAATTATCTATGTCCTATTTCAGTCAATTACTCTCATCCTGATCCTCTTTCCATTCTAATTATCTATGTCCTGTTTCAGTCAATTACTATCATCCTGATCCTCTATCCATTCTAATTATCTATGTCCTGTTTCAGTCAATTACTCTCATCCTGATCCTCTTTCCATTCTAATTATCTATGTCCTGTTTCAGTCAATTACTATCATCCTGATCGCTGTCCGTTCTAAATATATCTGTCCTGTTTCAGTCAATTACTATCATCCTGATCCTCTCTCTATTCTAATTATCTATGTCCTGTTTCAGTCAATTTCTACCATCCTGTTCCTCTGTACATTCTAATGATCTATGTCCTGTTTCTGTCAATTACTATCATCCTGATCCTCTCTCTATTCTAATTATCTATGTCCTGTTTCAGTCAATTTCTACCATCCTGTTCCTCTGTACATTCTAATTATCTATGTCCTGTTTCTGTCAATTACTAGCATCCTGATCCTCTGTCCATTCTAATTATCTATGTCCTGTTTCAGTCAATTACTATCATCCTGATCCTCTGTCCATTCTAATTATCTATGCCCTGTTTCAGTCAATTACTATCATCCTGATCCTCAGTCCATTCTAATTATCTATGTCCTGTTTCAGTCAATTACTATCATCCTGATCCTCTGTCCATTCTAATTATATATGTCCTGTTTCAGTCGATTACTATCATCCTGATCTTCTTTCCCTTCTAATTATCTATGTCCTGTTTCAGTCAATTACTATCATCCTGATCCTCTGTCCATTCTAATTATCTATGTCCTGTTTCAGTCAATTACTATCATCCTGATCCTCTGTCCATTCTAATTATCTATGTCCTGTTTCAGTCAATTACTATCATCCTGATCCTCTGTCCATTCTAATTATATATGTCCTGTTTCAGTCGATTACTATCATCCTGATCCTCTTTCCATTCTAATTATCTATGTCCTGTTTCAGTCAATTACTATCATCCTGATCCTCTGTCCATTCTAATTATCTATATCCTGTTTCAGTCAATTACTATCATCCTGATCCTCTGTCTATTCTAATTATCTATGTCCTGTTTCAGTCAATTACTATCATCCTGATCCTCTGTCCATATTAATTATCTATGTCCTGCTTCAGTCAATTACTATCATCCTGATCCTCTGTCTATTCTCATATTCTATGTCCTGTTTCAGTCAATTACTATCATCCTGATCCTCTGTCCATATTAATTATCTATGTCCTGCTTCAGTCAATTACTATCATCCTTATCCTCTGTCTATTCTCATAATCTATGTCCTGTTTCAGTCAATTACTATCATCCTGATCCTCTGTCTATTCTAATTATCAATGTCCTGTTTCAGTCAATTACTATCATCCTGATCCTCTGTCTATTCTAATTATCAATGTCCTGTTTCAGTCAATTACTATCATCCTGATCCTCTGTCCATATTAATTATCTATGTCCTGCTTCAGTCAATTACTATCATCCTGATCCTCTGTCGATTCTCATAATCTATGTCCTGTTTCAGTCAATTACTATCATCCTGATCCTCTGTCCATATTAATTATCTATGTCCTGCTTCAGTCAATTACCATCATCCTGATCCTCTGTTTATTCTCATAATCTATGTCCTGTTTCAGTCAATTACTATCATCCTGATCCTCTGTCTATTCTAATTATCAATGTCCTGTTTCAGTCAATTACTATCATCCTTTTCCTCTGTCCATTCTAATTATCTATGTCCTGTTTCAGTCAATTACTATCATCCTGATCCACTGTCTATTCTAATTATCAATGTCCTGTTTCAGTCAATTACTATCATCCTGATCCTCTGTCCATATTAATTATCTATGTCCTGCTTCAGTCAATTACTATCATCCTGATCCTCTGTCTATTCTCATAATCTATGTCCTGTTTCAGTCAATTCCTATCATCCTGATCCTCTGTCCATATTAATTATCTATGTCCTGCTTCAGTCAATTACTATCATCCTGATCCTCTGTCCATTCTAATTATCTATGTCCTGTTTCAGTCAATTACTATCATCCTGATCCTCTGTCCATTCTAATTATCTATGCCCTGTTTCAGTCAATTACTATCATCCTGATCCTCTGTCCATTCTAATTATCTATGTCCTGTTTCAGTCAATTACTATCATCCTGATCCTCTGTCCATTCTAATTATATATGTCCTGTTTCAGTCGATTACTATCATCCTGATCCTCTTTCCATTCTAATTATCTATGTCCTGTTTCAGTCAATTACTATCATCCTGATCCTCTGTCCATTCTAATTATCTATGTCCTGTTTCAGTCAATTACTATCATCCTGATCCTCTGTCCATTCTAATTATCTATGTCCTGTTTCAGTCAATTACTATCATCCTGATCCTCTGTCCATTCTAATTATATATGTCCTGTTTCAGTCGATTACTATCATCCTGATCCTCTTTCCATTCTAATTATCTATGTCCTGTTTCAGTCAATTACTATCATCCTGATCCTCTGTCCATTCTAATTATCTATATCCTGTTTCAGTCAATTACTATCATCCTGATCCTCTGTCTATTCTAATTATCTATGTCCTGTTTCAGTCAATTACTATCATCCTGATCCTCTGTCCATATTAATTATCTATGTCCTGCTTCAGTCAATTACTATCATCCTGATCCTCTGTCTATTCTCATATTCTATGTCCTGTTTCAGTCAATTACTATCATCCTGATCCTCTGTCCATATTAATTATCTATGTCCTGCTTCAGTCAATTACTATCATCCTGATCCTCTGTCTATTCTCATAATCTATGTCCTGTTTCAGTCAATTACTATCATCCTGATCCTCTGTCTATTCTAATTATCAATGTCCTGTTTCAGTCAATTACTATCATCCTGATCCTCTGTCTATTCTAATTATCAATGTCCTGTTTCAGTCAATTACTATCATCCTGATCCTCTGTCCATATTAATTATCTATGTCCTGCTTCAGTCAATTACTATCATCCTGATCCTCTGTCTATTCTCATAATCTATGTCCTGTTTCAGTCAATTACTATCATCCTGATCCTCTGTCCATATTAATTATCTATGTCCTGTTTCAGTCAATTACTATCATCCTGATCCTCTGTCCATTCTAATTATATATGTCCTGTTTCAGTCGATTACTATCATCCTGATCTTCTTTCCCTTCTAATTATCTATGTCCTGTTTCAGTCAATTACTATCATCCTGATCCTCTGTCCATTCTAATTATCTATGTCCTGTTTCAGTCAATTACTATCATCCTGATCCTCTGTCCATTCTAATTATCTATGTCCTGTTTCAGTCAATTACTATCATCCTGATCCTCTGTCCATTCTAATTATATATGTCCTGTTTCAGTCGATTACTATCATCCTGATCCTCTTTCCATTCTAATTATCTATGTCCTGTTTCAGTCAATTACTATCATCCTGATCCTCTGTCCATTCTAATTATCTATATCCTGTTTCAGTCAATTACTATCATCCTGATCCTCTGTCTATTCTAATTATCTATGTCCTGTTTCAGTCAATTACTATCATCCTGATCCTCTGTCCATATTAATTATCTATGTCCTGCTTCAGTCAATTACTATCATCCTGATCCTCTGTCTATTCTCATATTCTATGTCCTGTTTCAGTCAATTACTATCATCCTGATCCTCTGTCCATATTAATTATCTATGTCCTGCTTCAGTCAATTACTATCATCCTTATCCTCTGTCTATTCTCATAATCTATGTCCTGTTTCAGTCAATTACTATCATCCTGATCCTCTGTCTATTCTAATTATCAATGTCCTGTTTCAGTCAATTACTATCATCCTGATCCTCTGTCTATTCTAATTATCAATGTCCTGTTTCAGTCAATTACTATCATCCTGATCCTCTGTCCATATTAATTATCTATGTCCTGCTTCAGTCAATTACTATCATCCTGATCCTCTGTCGATTCTCATAATCTATGTCCTGTTTCAGTCAATTACTATCATCCTGATCCTCTGTCCATATTAATTATCTATGTCCTGCTTCAGTCAATTACCATCATCCTGATCCTCTGTTTATTCTCATAATCTATGTCCTGTTTCAGTCAATTACTATCATCCTGATCCTCTGTCTATTCTAATTATCAATGTCCTGTTTCAGTCAATTACTATCATCCTTTTCCTCTGTCCATTCTAATTATCTATGTCCTGTTTCAGTCAATTACTATCATCCTGATCCACTGTCTATTCTAATTATCAATGTCCTGTTTCAGTCAATTACTATCATCCTGATCCTCTGTCCATATTAATTATCTATGTCCTGCTTCAGTCAATTACTATCATCCTGATCCTCTGTCTATTCTCATAATCTATGTCCTGTTTCAGTCAATTCCTATCATCCTGATCCTCTGTCCATATTAATTATCTATGTCCTGCTTCAGTCAATTACTATCATCCTGATCCTCTGTCCATTCTAATTATCTATGTCCTGTTTCAGTCAATTACTATCATCCTGATCCTCTGTCCATTCTAATTATCTATGCCCTGTTTCAGTCAATTACTATCATCCTGATCCTCTGTCCATTCTAATTATCTATGTCCTGTTTCAGTCAATTACTATCATCCTGATCCTCTGTCCATTCTAATTATATATGTCCTGTTTCAGTCGATTACTATCATCCTGATCCTCTTTCCATTCTAATTATCTATGTCCTGTTTCAGTCAATTACTATCATCCTGATCCTCTGTCCATTCTAATTATCTATGTCCTGTTTCAGTCAATTACTATCATCCTGATCCTCTGTCCATTCTAATTATCTATGTCCTGTTTCAGTCAATTACTATCATCCTGATCCTCTGTCCATTCTAATTATATATGTCCTGTTTCAGTCGATTACTATCATCCTGATCCTCTTTCCATTCTAATTATCTATGTCCTGTTTCAGTCAATTACTATCATCCTGATCCTCTGTCCATTCTAATTATCTATATCCTGTTTCAGTCAATTACTATCATCCTGATCCTCTGTCTATTCTAATTATCTATGTCCTGTTTCAGTCAATTACTATCATCCTGATCCTCTGTCCATATTAATTATCTATGTCCTGCTTCAGTCAATTACTATCATCCTGATCCTCTGTCTATTCTCATATTCTATGTCCTGTTTCAGTCAATTACTATCATCCTGATCCTCTGTCCATATTAATTATCTATGTCCTGCTTCAGTCAATTACTATCATCCTGATCCTCTGTCTATTCTCATAATCTATGTCCTGTTTCAGTCAATTACTATCATCCTGATCCTCTGTCTATTCTAATTATCAATGTCCTGTTTCAGTCAATTACTATCATCCTGATCCTCTGTCTATTCTAATTATCAATGTCCTGTTTCAGTCAATTACTATCATCCTGATCCTCTGTCCATATTAATTATCTATGTCCTGCTTCAGTCAATTACTATCATCCTGATCCTCTGTCTATTCTCATAATCTATGTCCTGTTTCAGTCAATTACTATCATCCTGATCCTCTGTCCATATTAATTATCTATGTCCTGCTTCAGTCAATTACCATCATCCTGATCCTCTGTCTATTCACATAATCTATGTCCTGCTTCAGTCAATTACTATCATCCTGATCCTCTGTCTATTCTAATTATCAATGTCCTGTTTCAGTCAATTACTATCATCCTTTTCCTCTGTCCATTCTAATTATCTATGTCCTGTTTCAGTCAATTACTATCATCCTGATCCACTGTCTATTCTAATTATCTATGTCCTGTTTCAGTCAATTACTATCATCCTGATCCTCTGTCTATTCTAATTATATATGTCCTGTTTCAGTCAATTACTATCATCCTGATCCTCTGTCCATTCTAATTAACTATGTCCTGTTTCAGTCAATTACTATCATCCGGATCCTCTGTCCATTCTAATTATCTATGTCCTGTTTCAGTCAATTACTATCATCCTGATCCTCTGTCTATTCTCATATTCTATGTCCTGTTTCAGTCAATTACTATCATCCTGATCCTCTGTCCATATTAATTATCTATGTCCTGCTTCAGTCAATTACTATCATCCTGATCCTCTGTCTATTCTCATAATCTATGTCCTGTTTCAGTCAATTACTATCATCCTGATCCTCTGTCTATTCTAATTATCAATGTCCTGTTTCAGTCAATTACTATCATCCTGATCCTCTGTCTATTCTAATTATCAATGTCCTGTTTCAGTCAATTACTATCATCCTGATCCTCTGTCCATATTAATTATCTATGTCCTGCTTCAGTCAATTACTATCATCCTGATCCTCTGTCTATTCTCATAATCTATGTCCTGTTTCAGTCAATTCCTATCATCCTGATCCTCTGTCCATATTAATTATCTATGTCCTGCTTCAGTCAATTACCATCATCCTGATCCTCTGTCTATTCTCATAATCTATTTCCTGTTTCAGTCAATTACTATCATCCTGATCCTCTGTCTATTCTAATTATCAATGTCCTGTTTCAGTCAATTACTATCATCCTTTTCCTCTGTCCATTCTAATTATCTATGTCCTGTTTCAGTCAATTACTATCATCCTGATCCACTGTCTATTCTAATTATCTATGTCCTGTTTCAGTCAATTACTATCATCCTGATCCTCTGTCTATTCTAATTATATATGTCCTGTTTCAGTCAATTACTATCATCCTGATCCTCTGTCCATTCTAATTAACTATGTCCTGTTTCAGTCAATTACTATCATCCGGATCCTCTGTCCATTCTAATTATCTATGTCCTGTTTCAGTCAATTACTATCATCCTGATCCTCTGACCATCCTAACCTATCTATGTCCTGTTTCAGTCAATTGCTATCATCCTGACTGTATGTCCATTCTGCTAAACTATCCATGTCCTGTTTCAGTCAATTGCTATCATCCTGCCTGCCTGTCCATTCTGCTAACCTATCCATGTCCTGTATCAGTCAATTACTATGATCCTGACAGTCTCTCCATTCTTCTGTGTCTATTCTGCTAACCTATCTATGTCCTGTTTCAGTCAATTACAATAATCTGTGATGTTGGGACTTCAGGAGTAGGCCGAGATGGATCAACAACTCGGCGCTTCTGGCTGAAGATTTTTGCAAATGCTTCAGCTTGTTTTTTTGCACTGATGTGCTGGGCTCCCCCATTATTGAGAAAGGGGATATTTGTGGAGCTATCTCCTCCAGTTAGTTGTTTAATTGTCCATCACCATTCACGGCTGGATGTGGCAAGACTGCAGATCTTAGATCTGATCCGTTGGTTATGGAATCGCTAATCTCTGTCTATCACATGCTGCCTATGCAGTTTGGCACGTAGATACTCCTGCGTTGTGGCTTCACCTGGTCGACACCTCATTTTGAGGTATGCCTGGTGCTACTCCTGGCATGCCCTCCTACACTCTTCATTGAATCCCATGTGCTTTAATTTTGCACGCTAACTTCTTACGTGGGATCTTACCAAAATCCTTCGGAAATCCCAATACATCACATCCACTCAAAGAACAAAGAACAAAGAACAAAGATAATTACAGCACAGGAACAGGCCCTTCGGCCCTCCAAGCCTGCGCCGATCCAGATCCTCTCTCTAAACATGTCGCCTATTTTCTAAGGTTCTGTATCTCTTTTCTTCCTGCCCATTCATGTATCTGTCTAGATACATCTTAAAAGACCCCATCGTGCCCGCATCTACCACCTCCGCTGGCAATGCGTTCCAGGTGCCCACCACCCTCTGCGTAAAGAACTTTCCACGCATATCCCCCCTAAACTTTTCCCCTTTCACTTTGAACTCGTGACCCCATGTAATTGAAACCCCCACTCTGGGAAAAAGCCTCTTGCTATCCACCCTGTCTATACCTCTCATGATTTTGTACACCTCAATCAGGTCCCCCCTCAACCTCCGTCTTTCTAATGAAAATAATCCTAATCTGCTCAACCTCTCTTCATAGCTAGCGCCCTCCATACCAGGCAACATCCTGGTGAACCTCCTCTGCACCTTCTCCAAAGCATCCACATCCTTTTGATAATGTGGCGACCAGAACTGTACGCAGTATTCCAAATGTGGCCGAACCAAAGTCCTATACAACTGTAACATGACCTGCCAACTCTTGTACTCAATGCCCCGTCCGATGAAGGAAAGCATGCCGTATGCCTTCTTGACCACTCTATTTACCTGCGTTGCCACCTTCAGGGAACAGTGGACCTGGACAACCAAATCTCTCTGGACATCAATTTTCCCCAGGACTTTTCCATTTACTGTATAGTTCACTCTTGAATTGGATCTTCCAAAATGCATCACCTCGCATTTGCCCTGATTGAACTCCATCTGCCATTTCTCTGCCCAACTCTCCAATCTATCTATATTCTGCTGTATTCTCTGACAGTCCCCTTCACTATCTGCTACTCCACCAATCTTAGTGTCGTCTGCAAATTTGCTAATCAGTCCACCTATACTTTCCTCCAAATCATTAATGTATATCACAAACAACAGTGGTCCCAGCACGGATCCCTGTGGAACACCACTGGTCACACGTCTCCATTTTGAGAAACTCCCTTCTACTGCTACTCTCTGTCTCCTGTTGCCCAGCCAGTTCTTTATCCATCTAGCTAGTACACCTTGGACCCCAAGCGCCTTCACTTTCTCCATCAGCCTGCCATGGGGAACCTTATCAAACGCCTTACTGAAGTCCATGTATATGACATCGACAGCCCTTCCCTCATCAATCAACTTTGTCACTTCCTCAAAGAATTCTATTAAGTTGGTAAGACATGACCTTCCCTGCACAAAACCATGTTGCCTATCACTGATGAGCCCATTTTCTTCCAAATGGGAATAGATCCTATCCCTCAGTATCTTCTCCAGCAGCTTCCCTACCACTGACGTCAGGCTCACCGGTCTATAATTACCTGGATTATCCCTGCTACCCTTCTTAAACAAGGGGACAACATTTGCAATTCTCCAGTCCTCCGGGACCTCACCCGTGTTTAAGGATGCTGCAAAGATATCTGTTAATGCCCCAGCTATTTCCTCTCTCGCTTCCCTCAGTAACCTGGGATAGATCCCATCCGGACCTGGGGACTTGTCCACCTTAATGCCCTTTAGAATACCCAACACTTCCTCCCTCCTTATGCCGACTTGACCTAGAGTAATCAAACATCTGTTCCTAACCTCAACATCCGTCATGTCCCTCTCCTCGGTGAATACCGATGCAAAGTACTCGTTTAGAATCTCACCCATTTTCTCTGAGTCCAAGCATAACATTTCTCCTTTGTCCTTTAGTGGGCCAATCCTTTCTCTAGTTACCCTCTTTCTCCTTATATATGAATAAAAGGCTTTGGGATTTTCCTTAACCCTGTTTGCTAAAGATATTTCATGACCCCTTTTAGCCCTCTTAATTCCTCGTTTCAGATTGGTCCTACATTCCCGATATTCTTTCAAAGCTTCGTCTTTCATCAGCCGCCTAGACCTTATGTATGCTTCCTTTTTCCTCTTAGCTAGTCTCACAATTTCACCTGTCATCCATGGTTCCCTAATCTTGCCATTTATATCCCTCATTTTCACAGGAACATGTCTCTCCTGCACGCTAATCAACCTCTCTTTAAAAGCCTCCCACATATCACATGTGGATTTACCTTCAAACAGCTGCTCCCAATCTACATTTCCCAGCTCCTGCCGAATTTTGGTGTAGTTGGCCTTCCCCCAATTTAGCACTCTCCCTTTTGGACCACTCTCGTCTTTGTCCATGAGTATTTTAAAGCTTACGGAATTGTGATCACTATTCCCAAAGTAGTCCCCTACTGAAACTTCAACAACCTGGCTGGGCTCATTCCCCAACACCAGGTCCAGTATGGCCCCTTCCCGAGTTGGACTATTTACATACTGCTC
This sequence comes from Heterodontus francisci, assembly GCF_036365525.1. Lineage (NCBI taxonomy): Eukaryota > Metazoa > Chordata > Chondrichthyes > Heterodontiformes > Heterodontidae > Heterodontus > Heterodontus francisci. The sequence continues at coordinate 1,197,033 of NW_027141814.1, read as the reverse complement.
TAGAAAACCCTCCTGGATGCTCCTTACAAATTCTGCTCCATCTGGACCTCTAACACTAAGCGAATCCCAGTCAATGTTGGGAAAATTAAAATCTCCTATCACCACTACCCTGTTGCTCCTACATCTTTCCATAATCTGTTTACATATTTGTACCTCTATCTCACGCTCGCTGTTGGGAGGCCTGTAGTACAGCCCCAACATTGTTACCGCACCCTTCCTATTTCTGAGTTCAATCCATATTGCCTCACTGCTCGAGTCCTCCATAGTGCCCTCCTTCAGCACAGCTGTGATATCCTCTTTGACCAGTAATGCAACTCCTCCACCCCTTTTACCTCCCTCTCTATCCCGCCTGAAGCATCGATATCCTGGGATATTCAGTTGCCAATCATACCCTTCCCTCAACCAAGTCTCAGTAATAGCAATAACATCATACTCCCAGGTACTAATCGTTATATCTTTTCTATTCTGTGAGTTACATCCTCAAAAAATCCCAGTGGATTTGCCAAGAATGATTTCCCTTTCAGAAATTCATGTTGACTGTTTCCGATCCTGTCATTGTTTTGCGTGTGCTCTGTTATTACATCTTTTATAATGTTCTCTCGCATTTTCCCCACTACTTATGTCAGGCTTACCGGTCAATAATTCCCTGTTGTGTCTCTACCACTTTTAAAAAGTGGGGTTACATTAGCTAACCTGCAATCCATTGGAACTCTTCCAGAGTCTATCGAAATTTGAAGACTGGCCAGCAATGCATTTACTATTTCTAGAGTCACTTCCTTAAGTACTTTGGGATGTAGATTATCAGGCCCTGGGGATTTATCAGCCTTCAATACCATCAATTTACCCAACACCATTTCCCTACTAATACTGATTTCATACCGTCCCTCCTTCTCACTAGACCCTATGTTCCCCAACATTACTGGGAGGTAATTTGTGTCCTCCTTTGTGAAGACAGAACCAAAGTATGTATTTAATTGGTCTACGATTTCTTTGTTCCCCATTACTTCCAATCAGAATTCGATGAAGTGTCATTTAACAGGCTTGTCAATAAAGATAAAGCCCATGGAATAAAAGGGACAAAGTTGTCTGCATGAACAGAAGCAGAGAGAGGGTGTGAAAGGTTGTTTTTAGACTGGAGGAAGTTTCCCCAGGGGTCGTTACTGGGACTGCTACTTTTCATGATATATATTAAACACTTGGACTTGAGTGTAAATGGAACAATTTCAAACTTTACACTTGGCACAAAATTTGGAAGTGTACTGCGCAATGAGGATGATCGTAACAGACTTCAAGTGGATGTAGACAGGTTGGTGGAATGGACGGACACGTGGCAGATAAACTTTAACAGAAGCGCAAATTGATACATTTACATTGGACGGAGAGGAGAGGCAATGGAAAATAAAGGGTGTAATTTTAATGGGTGTGCAGCAACAGAGTAGATGCATGTGAATAGTTCAATGGCAGGATATATAGATGAGCTTGTTAAAAATGACATGCTGTGTGACAGTTACAAAGACAAACTATCCCTCCTTGTCCTTCACAAACTTACTGCAGTCTGTTACAATGTTCGTAACAGCATCTTCCTCCCACACCTCTCCATTGTCGTCCAGCTGGAAGGAAATGCTGTTACCTTTTTATTATTTCATGGGATGAAGCATCGCTGGCTAAACCAACATTCATTGCCCATCACTAATTGCCTTTGAAAAGGTGGTATTAAGCTGCCTCCTTGATCCGCTGCAGTCCATCTGGTGCCGGTACACCCACAGTACTATTTAGGAAGGGAGTTCCAGGATTTTGCCCCAGTGACAGTAAAGGAACAGCGATATCGTTCCAATTCAGGATGGTAAGTGACTTGGAGGGGAACTTGCAGGTGGTGGTGTTCCCATGCATCGCTGCCATTGTCCTTCTAAGTTGTAGAGGTTGTGGGTTTGGAAGGTGCTGTCTAAGAAGCCTTGGTGCGTTGCTACAGTGCATCTTGTAGATGGTACACACTGCTGCCCCTGTGCTGCTGGTGAGGGAGTGCATGACACCCCAATCACAACAATCAAGCGGGCTGTTTTGTCCTGGATGGTGTTGACCTCCTGGAGTGTTGTGGGTGCTGCACTCATCCAGGCAAGTGGACAGTATTTCATAACACTCCTGACTTGTGCCTTGCAAATGGTGTACAGGCTTTGGGGAGTCAGGAGGTGAGTTACTCTCCGCAGCATTCCGAGCCTTTGACCTGCTCTTGTAGCTGCAATTCAGCTTCCGTTCAAGGGTAACCCCGAGGATGCTGATTGTGGGAGATTCACCGGTGGTAATGCCGTTGAATGTCAAGGGGAGATGGTTAGATTCTCTCTTATTGGAAATAATTGTGTCCTGGCACTTGTGTGCCATGAATGTTACTTGCCACTTTTCAGTTCAAGCCTGAATGTTGTCCAGGTCTTGCTGCATATGTCTGTCTTCAGTATCTGAGCAGTTGTGAATAGTGATCATCATTGTACAGTCATCAGTGAACTTTCCCACTTCTGATCTTATGATTGAAGAAGGTCATTGATGAAGCAGCTGAAGATGTTTGGGCCTAGGACACTACCCTGAGGAACTCCTGCAGTGATGTCCTGGAACTGAGATGATTGACCTCCAACAACCACAACCATCTTCCTTTATGCTAGGTTAGGAATGACTCCCAAGCAGTTGATTTCTCCCATTGACTTCTGCTTAGCTACGTTCCATTCATAGCTAAAATAACAGAAAATGCTGTAAATACTCAGCTTGTCTGGCAGCATCTGTGGAGAGAGGAGCAGAGTTAATGTTTCATGTTGATGACCTTTCATCAAAACCGACAACGGTCAGAAATGTCAAGGGTTTTGAACAAGTGAAAGGTGGGGAAGAGCAACAAAAAGGAGGGTCTGAATAGGACCGAGGGCAGAGAGATTAAATGACAAAGAACAAGGCATTTGTTCAGAGAGAGTGTTAATGGCTGAATAATGAACTGCTCTGTCTGAAAGCAAAAGCATGAAAAACAAGTTTAAGATCATGTGACGGTGTGACATTGTTGAACTCAGTGTTGATCCAGACGCTCTAAAGTGTCTAATTGGAAGATGAGGTTCTGTTCCTCAAGCTTGAATTGAGCTTCACTGGAACACTGCAGCAGGTGGAGGTCAGAAATGTCAGAGTGGCAGTAGGGCAGTGAATTAAAATGGCAAGTGACCAGAAGCCCGGGGTTCGGCAGACTGAGTGGACAGGCCCCACAAAGCGGTCACTCGATCTTTATTTGGTCTTCCCAATGTTTTCTTTTTGTTACTCGTTCATGGGATGTGTTCATCACTGACTAGAACAGCATTTTTAGGCCATCCTTAATGGAGAGGAGACCGCTTATGAGCAGCGAATACAGTATACTAAATTGAAAGAAGTACTAATAAATTGCTGCTTCACCTGAAAGGAATGTTTAGGGCCTTGGATAGCGAGGAGTGAGGAGGTAAAAGGGCAGATATGACACCTTCTGTGATTGCATGGGAAGGTGCCGTGGGAAGGGGACAAGGTGTTGGGGGTGAGGGAGGAGTGGACCAGGGTGTCACGGAGGGAACAATCCCTTCAGAATGCTGACAGCGGAGGATGGGGGGAAGGATCTCTTGGTAGTGGCATCACACTGGAGGTGGCAAAAATGGTGGAAAGTGATACTTTGGATGTGGAGGCTGATGGGGTGGAAAGTGAAGACAAGATGAACCCTTTCACAGGTCTGGGAGGGAGGGGAAGGGGTGAGGGTAAAGGTGCGGAAAATGGGTCAGACCCAGTTGAAGGCCCTGTCAACCAAAGTGGGGGGGGGGGATCCTCAGTGAAGGAAAAAGGAAGACATATCAGAAGTGTTGTCGTGGAAGGTTGCATCATCAGAACAGATGTGATGGAGAAACGGGGAGAATGGAATGGAGTCCTGACAGGAGGCAGGGTGTGCAGAAGTGTAGTCGAGGTCGCTGTGAGACTCACTGGGCTTATAATGGATATTATTGGGCAGCCTATCCCAAGAGATGGAGACAGAAAAGTCGAGGAAGGGAAGTGTTGGAGATGGACAACAAGAAGGTGAAAGAAGGGTGAAAATTGGAAGCAATGTTAATAAAGTTTTCCAGTTCGAGATGGGAGCAGGAAACAGCACCGATACAGTTATCAATGCACCAGAAGAAAGAGCTCAGGGAGGGTACCTGAGTCGGACTGGAACAAGGAATGTTCAAGATATGCGATAATAAGACGGGCATAGTTAAGACACATGCGGGTACCCATAGCAACACCATTTACTTGAAGTTCAGCTATGAAGAGACACTGCGCAGGCTACGGTTGTTTTCCTCAGAGCAGAGAATGCTGAGGGGGAACCTGATTGAGTTGTACAAAATATGAGCGGCATAGATTGGGTAGATGGGAAGAAACCTTTCCCTTAACAGAGGTGTCAATGACCAGGGGGCATAGATTTAAGGTAAGGAGCAGGTGTTTTAGAGGAGATTTGAGGAAAAATGTTGTCACCCAGAGGGTGGTTGGAATCTGGAACCCACTGCCTGAAGGGATGGAAGAGGCAGGAATGCTCACAACATTTAAGAAGTATTTAGATGATCACTTGAAACGCCATAACCTACAAGGCTACGGGCCAAGTGCTGGAAAATGGGATTAGAATAGTTAGGTGCTTGATGGCCAGCATGGACATGATGGGCCGAAGGACCTTTTCTGTGCTGTGTAACTCTATGTCTCTATGAAGTGAGTGGAGTTGAAGGAGAAGTTGTTCAATGTGAGAACAGGTTCAGCCAGGCGGAGGAGGGTGGTGGTGGATGGGAACTGGTTAGGCCTCTGTTCAAGGAAGAAGCGGAGAGCCCTCAAACCGTGCTGGTCGGGGATGGTGGTATAGAGAGATTGGACGTCCATAGTGAAGAGGAGGTTGTTAGGGCCAGGAAAGTGGAAATTATCGTAGTCCGTCCGAAGAATAACGTAAGTAGGAGGGAAGAGACTTGTCAAGGGGAGAAAAAATCGAGCCAAGATAGGAAGAAATAAGTTAAGTGGGACAGGAACAGTCTAAAAAGATGGGTCCACTAGGATAGTCATGTATGTGGATTTTAGGAAGGAGGTAGAAGTGGACTGTCTGGGGTTCTGTGACTGAGGGTGGAAGCTGCAGAGGGACAAAGTCTGGAGAAGATGAGGTCAGTGACAGTGTCCAGCAGACAACGTCTTGATGTTCTGTGGTGGGGTCATGATCCAGGGGGAGGTTGGAAGAAGTGTTTGAGAGTTGGCGCTGAGCCTCTGCAAGGTAGAGGTTGGGACGCCAGACAACAACAGCAACACCCTTATCTGCAGGTGTCATCGCCATGTCAGGGTTAGACCTGAGAGAATGGGGTGTGGCAAGTTCAGAGGGAGACAAATTGGAGTCAGGAAAGGGAGCAAAGAAATTGAGATGGCCGATGTCTCACCGACAGTTCGCAATGAAAAGATCAAGAGTGGGTAAGAGGCCAGAGGAAAGGGTCCAGGTAGAGGCGAAATATTGCAAGTGGCTGAGTGGGTCCACTGGTCGGGGGAAAAATCCCTGGCCAAAGAAGTGGGCAGGAGGCGATGGAATTGCAAAGAGCTCAACATCATGCTGAGCGTGACATGAATTGAGGTGGGAGTGTAAGGGGATAAAACTGAGTCCTTTGCTAAGTACAGTTCGTTCAGTGAGAGAGGAGAAGGTGCCACTGTTTAAAAATAAGGAATCACCCATTTAAGACAGAGATGAGGAGAAGTTGTTTCCTCTCAGAGGCTCGTGAGTCTTTGGAATTCTCTTTCTCAAAAGACAGTGTAACGGAGTCTTTGAATATTTTTTAACTTAGCGGTAGATAGATTTTTGATAAGCAAGGGGGTGAAATGTTATCGGAGGTGGGGGTGAAATGTTATGGAAGGTAGGTGGAAATGTGGAGTAATCAGTTCAGCCATGAAATCATTGAATGGCAGAGCAGGCTCGAAGGGCCGAGTGGCCTACTCCTGCTCCTACTTCGTATGTTCATATATAAACATATGTTGTTGTTATTGATGTCTTCGGAACAGCTCTGTATACTTCTCCACAGCCTGAAAAACAATCTATTTTCTGTGCCTTAGTCAATTGGATGTTTACACAACCTCTGCAACTTTGATCAATTGGGTTCAGTTTTCCTAAGAAGTCTATTAAATGGCACTTGATCAAATGCCTTTTATAAGTTTATATACATAACACCAGCTGTGCCACCCTCATCAATCCCCCATATTACTATATCAAATTAATCCTTCAAATTTGTTCTGTACAATTTGCCTTTAACATGTTCATGGTAGCTGACATTTATAAACCCTTGTATTGAAAATCAGCAGGTATCTTTGTACACACTGATGGTTGTAATTTCCCCACCAGGGACACTCGTCTGACAGGTCAGTAAATACAGGGTTTATTCCATCTCTCCTTTTTTAAATGGGGTGAAACATTTCCAACTCTCCAGTCCTCTGCCACGTCTCCCATATCCAAGGATTGGAAGATTCTGGCGAGTGCATCTGCTATTTCCATCATTCATTACCTCAGCAACCCTCATACATCCCATCCAGACCGGGTAAATGTCATTCATTATAAAGTGTTGGATTGAAAGGCTTTAACTGATCATGTTTGTTCAGTGATTGTAATTAATGGCAGTCTCTATGGACCCTAATTGTGTCACTGGAGGGTTTCCCTCTTCTATTAATAAGGGGCTCTTTTCAATTTGTTATCCCGTAGTGTCAGCGGGAACATCAGCCCCGGCACTAACAGTGATCAGCGGTTCCAGAGAGAGGGAGAGGATAGATCAGAATCTGAGAGCAATAGCTTGGAATGTTACAACAATGGGTCAGAATCTGAGAACAATACATTGGAATGTTACAACAATGGGTCAGAATCTGAGAACAATACATTGGAATGTTACAACAATGGGTCAGAATCTGAGAACAATAGATTGGAATGTTACAACAATAGACAGGAGTTTATCCTATTGGTTTGATGATCTTACTGCGGATTATTATTGGATAACATTGGAGGATCGGATCCGTTTTGCACTGATAATAATTCAACACATTTATTATCCCATCCTCGCTATTGTTGGTGTCCCTGGTAAGTCCCTTTATCCAGCTATTAATTCTATAAACCATGATTAAATGTTTTACTGTTCTTAACAACAACTACCTCTGAAATATTGTCCTCCGTGTGTGCCCATTTGCTGCATAAACTCTTGTCTGTGCCCTTGCCAAATCTACTATTCCAATGCTCTCCTGGTTACCTTCCCTATTGCAAACCGCCATAAGCCACAGTCTACCCAAAACTCTGTTCTCCATATCCTCACTCACACTAAATCACATTCACGCAACATCCATGTGCTCAGTGACATACATTGGTTTTTGTCGGATAGAGAATGTGGAAGAAATAAATGGGGTGTGTAAGAAAGGTACCACAACAACTATGGGTGAGTTTAATCTGCATATAGATTGGACAAATCAGATTGACAAAGGTAGCCTGGAAAACTAGCACATTGAGTGTATTTAGGACAGGTCCTTACAGTAGCACGTTCTAGAGTCAACCAGAGTGCAGGCTATTCTAGATCTGGTAATGTGCAATAAGACAGGATTGATCAAGAACCTCCTGGTAAAGCAGCCTCGAGGCAACAATGACAGGATTTCAATGTTCAGATTGAAGGGAAAACTGTGGGCCTAAGTCTAGTTTGTTAAACCTAAATAAAGGTAATTATAAGGATATGAAGGTATAGCTAGCAAGAGTGAACTGGGAAACCAGGTTAAAAGTTAAGACAATAGAGATTCAGTGTCCTCTCAGGACAGTTCAGGCAAGGTTTACCAGACTAACACCTGGAATGAGCGGGTTGTCGTATGAGGAACGGTTGGAGAGTCTAGGCTTGTATCTGCTGGAGTTTAGAGGAATAAGAGGCAACTTGATTGACACATAAAAGATCCTGATGGCATTTAACAGACTCGATGCGGGAAGAATTTTTCCTCTTACGTAGAAACATAGAAAATAGGAGCAGGAGTAGGCCATTCGGCCCTTCATGCATGCTCCGCCATTCATTATGATCATTGATGATCATCCAACTCAGCAGTCTGTTCCAACTTTTGCTCCATACCCTTTGATCCCTTTAGACCCAAGAGCTATATCTAACTCCTTCTTGAAAACATACAATGTTTTGGCCTCAACTCCTTTCGGTGGTAGCAAATTCCACAGGCTCACCATTCTCTGGGTGATGAAATTGCTCCACATCTCAGTCCTGAAAGGTTTACCCCGTATCCTTAGACTATGGCCCCTAGTTCTGGACTCCCCCACCATCGGAAATATCCTTCCTGCATCTCCCCTGTCAAGTCCTGTTAGAATTTTATAGGTTTCTATGAGATCCCCCTCACTCTTCTGAACTCCAGCGATTATAATCCTACCCGACTCAATCTATCCTCACACGTCAGTCCTGCCATCTCAGGAATCAGCCTGGTAAACTTTCACTGCAGTCCCTCTGTAGTAAGAACATCCTTCCTCAGATAAGGAGACCAAAACTGCACACAATATTCCAGGTGTGGCCTCACCAAGGCCCTGTATAATTGCAGCAAGACATCCCTGCTTCTGGAATCGAATCCTCTCGCTATGAAGGCCAACATACCATTTGCCTTTTTTACCGCCTGTTGCACCTGCATGCTTACCTTCAGCGACTGGTGTACGAGAACACCCAGGTCTCGCTGCATATTCCCCTCTCTCAGTTTATAGCCGTTCAGATAATAATCTGCCTTCCATTTATTGCTACGAAAGTGGATAACCTCACATTTATCCACATTATACTGCATCTGCCATGCAATAGCCCACTCACTCAACTTGTCCAAATCACACTGAAGCCTCTCTGCATCCTCCTCACAACTCACCTCCCACCCAGTTTTGTGTCATCTGCAAATTTGGAGACATTACATTTAGTTCCCTCGTCTAAATCATGAATGTATATTGTGAATAGCTGCTGTCCTAGCACCAATCCCTGCGGTACCCCACTGGTCATGCCTGCCATTCAGAAAAAAGACCCATTTATCCCTACGCTTTGTTTCCTGTCCGCCAACCAATGTTCTGTCCCTCGCAATACATTACCCCCAGTACCATGCGTTTTAATTTTACACGCTAATCTCTTATGTGGGACTTTGTCAAAAGCCTTCTGAAAGTCCAAATAAACCACATCCACCGGCTCCCCCTCATCAACTCTACTCGTTACATCCTCGAAGATTTCTAGTAGATTTATCAAGCATGATTTCCCTTTCGTAAATCCATGCTGACTCTACCCAATTCTCCAAGTGCTCTGCTATAAAATCTTTGATAATGCACTCTAGAATTTTCCCCACTACCGACGTCAGGCTGACTGGTCGATAATTCCCTGCTTTCTCTCTACCTCCCTTTTTAAATAGTGGGGTTACATGAGCTTCCCTCCAATCTGTGGGAACTGTTCCAGGGTCTGTAGAAACTTGGACGATGACCACCATCGCATCCACTATTTCCAGGGCCACTTCCTTAAGTACTCTGGGATGTAGACCATCAGGCCCTTGGGATTTATCAGCCTTCAATCCCATGAATTTCCCCAGCATCATTTCTTGGCTAATATGGATGTCCTTCAGTACCGCTCTCTCACTGAGCCAACATTTCTGGTATGATATTTGTGTCCTCCTTTGTGAAGACAGAAACACAGTATGCGCTTAGTTGGTCAGCCATTTCTTTATTCCCCATAATAAATTCCCATGTTTCTGACTGTAAAGGACCTACATTTGTCTTCACCAATCTTTTTCTCTTCACATACCTATAGAAACTTTTACCGTCAGTTTTTATGTTCCCTACAAGCTTGCTCTCGTACTCTGTTTTCCCCTTCTTAATCAATCCCTTGGTCCTCCTTTGCTGAATTCTAAACTGCGCCCAATCCTCAGGTCTGTTGTTTTTCATGGCAAATTTATCTGCCTCTTCCTTGTATCTAATCTCTAGTCTCTAATTTCCCTTTTAAGCCATGGTTGGGCTACATTTCCCATTTTACTTTGGCGTCAGACAGGTATAAACAAATGTTGCAGTTCATCCATGCGCTATTTAAATATTTGCCATTGCCTATCCACCTTCATCCCTTTAAGTAACATTTCCCAATGCGTCATGGCCAACTCACGCCTCATACCTTCGTAGTTTCCTTTACTAAGGTTCAGGACCCTGGTCTCTGAATCAACTCCGCCACTCTCCATCTTGATGAAGAATTCTATCATGTTATAGTGGCTCATCCCCAAGGGGTCTCGCACCACTAGATTGCTAATTATTCCACTCTCATTACAAAATACTCAGTCTAGGATGACCTGTTCTCTAGTTGGTTCCTCAACGTATTGGTCCAGAAAACCATCCCGTATACACTCCAAGAATTCCTGCTCTGCAGTATTGTGACTCATTTGATTTGCCCAATCTATATGCAGATTAAGATCACCCATAATTACATAATTACCCATAATTTATCGCATGCATCTCTAATTTCCTATTTAGTGCCATTTCCAACATCACCACTACAGTTTTGGGGTCTATATACAACCTCCACTAATGTTTTTGCCCCTTAGTGTTTCTCAGCTCGACCCATGCAGATAACATATCGTCAGAGCTAATATCTTTCCTCACTATTGCGTTAATTTACACTTTAACCGGCAATGCAACCCCACCGCCTTTTGCTTTTTATCTGTCCTTCCTAAATATTGACTATCCCTGGATGTTCATTTCCTATCCCTGGTCACCATGTCTCTATAATCCCGACTATATCATACCCGTTTACGTCTATTTGCATGATTAATTAATCCACTTTATTTTGAATGCTCCGTGTATTAAGGCACTAAGATTTAAGGCTTACATTTTTAACATTACTTTTCCTCTTCCCAATATTTTCCACTGTGTACCTGTTTGATTCTGGCCCTTGATTTCTCTGCCTATCACTTTTCTTATTCCCCTTAATGTCGTTTGCTCTTTTCTTTGATCTCCTTCCTCTGGCTCCTTGCAAAGGTTCTCATCCCCCAGCCATTTTAGTTTAAACTCTCCTCAAGCACTCCAGCAAATACTCCCCCGAGGACATCAGTCCTGGTCATACACAGGTGTAGCCTACACAGTTTGTACTGGTCCCACCTGCCCCAGAACCGGTCCCAATGTCCCAGGAATCTAAACCCCTCCCCCTCACTCCATCTCTTCATCCACGTATTCATCCGATATATCCTGCCATTTCTACTCTGGCTTGCACGTGGCACTAGCAGTAATCCTGAGATCACTATCTTTGAGGTCCTACATTTCAACTTACTTCCAAGCTCCCTATATTCTGCTTTTAGGATCTCGTCCTTTTTATTACCTATGTCGTTTATACCAATGTGTACCACGACCACTGGCTGTTCACCCTCCCCCTTCAGAATGTCCTGGAACCAGTCTGAGACATCCTTGACCCGAGCACCAGAGAGGTAACATACTATCCTGCAGTCTCTTTTGCGGCCACGGAAACGCCTATCTATTCCTGTTACTATTGAATCCCCTAAAACTATTGCATTCCCAGATGTTTTACTCCTCCCCTGTGCAGCGGAGCCAACCATGGTGCAACGAAATGGGCTGTTGCTGCTTTCCCCTTAGAGGCCATTCCCCCCAACATTATCCAAAACAGTATATCTGTTTCGCAGGGGAATCGCCACAGGGGATTCCTGCACTGCCTGCCTAGTCCTCTTGCTCTGCATGGTGATCACCCACTCCCCTCCTGCCTGTGGAGTCTGAGCCTACGGTGTGACCTCCTCTCTATACATGCTATCTACGATACTCTCCACCTCGTGGATGCCCCACGGTATTCCTAGCTGACGCTCCAGCTCCGAAACCAAGGCTTCCAGGAGCTGCAGTTGGACACACTTCCGACACCCATGCTGGTCCCAGGCATTGGAATTGTTCCCGGCTTCCGACATGGAGCACGAGGAGCACACTACGGCTTTGAGCTCTCCTGCCATGACTTAACCCTTTCAATTAAAATAAATCTTCTGGAAGATCTTAAAGTCCAATAATATCAATTACTCTAGATCCCTTTTTCCCTGGTCCTCGGTACTACAGAACTCCCTTTAAAAAAATAACTACTTACTTTCTTTGAAATAACCTTTAAACTTTTAAACTTTTTTTTGCCTTAGATACTTACCCAGCTGTTTAGAGGTATTCCCTAACAGCAGTAAATCAACTTTCAGCTCTCTTGTGATGTCACTGTTGTTGTTTTCTTTTATTTTGAAAACTCCGGCAGCTGAAAGAGCTCCTCTCCACTCCCAGAAGGTAAGAGACTGGAATTTGATCCTCGGGCTCGGGTTATAGGCTCCGCTCTCGCCGTTCTCCCGACAGATCCACTCCACTCCCGGAAGATAAGATTCTCTCTTGTGGGAGAATCTAGAACTCCGGGTCACTATTTTAAAATAAGGTGCCGCCCATTTTAGACAGGGTTGTGAGTCTTTAGAACACTTTTCCTCAGAAGGTGGTGGAAGCAGAGTCTTTGAATATTTTTAAAGCAGAGGTAGATAGATTCTTGATAAGCAAGGGGTGGAAGATTATTGTGGAAGGCGAGAATGTGGAGTTGGGGTTCCAATCAGATCAGCCATGATCTTATTGAATGCTGGAGCTGGCTCGAGGGGCCGAGTGGCCTACTCCACCTCCTACTACGTATGTTCGGATAACAATTCCCCAGGACCAGATGGCCTGCATCCGAGGTCTTTAAAGTCAGTGGCTGCAGTGACAGTAGAGGCATTGGTTATAATCTTCCAAAATTACTTAGTTTCTGAAAGAGTTCCAGCGGATTGGAAAATAAAAATTGTAACTCATTTCTCCAAGAAAGGAGGAAGAGAGGAAACTCTAGGTGAGTTAGCCTAAAATCTGGCATAGGGAAATTCCGATAATCCATTAATAAGGAGCTTGCAGCATACCTCGAAAATCATCATGGGATCAGACAGAATCAACATGGTTTTTTAAAAGGGAAATAATATGTAACTAATTTATTAGAGATCTTTGAGGAAGTGGCAAGCAAGGTGGATAAAGGGGCACCTGTAGATGTGGTGTACTTGGATTTCCAAAAGGCATTATAAAGGGGGTAACATATTTGTATGGATAAAGGACTGGTTATCTCACAGGAAACAGTGACTGGGATAAATTGATCTTTTTGTGTTTACAAGCTGTAACTAGTGGAGTGCCGCAGGGATCAGTACTGGGGCCTCAGCTATTTACAATGCATATCAATGACTTGGATGAAGTGACAGAATGGGAAGGAAAGTACTTTGTCAAGAGGAGGTAAAGGGTTTACAAAGGGATGTAATTAGGTTAAGTGAGGTCGGAAAACTTTGGCAGATGGAGCAGAATGTGGGAAGATGTGAACTTGTCCAATTTGGTAGGAAGAATAGAAAAGCAGTATACTATTTAAATACAGATTGAAGAACACGGTGGTACAGAGAGATCTGGGTATCCTGGTACATGAATCAGAACGAGTTAGTATACAGGGACAACAAGTAATTAGGAAGGAAAATGGAATGTTAGTGTTTATTGAAAAGGGAATCGAGCATCAAAGTGGAGAAGTTTTACTGCAGCTGTGCAGGGCCTTGGTAAGGCCAAATCTGGAGTATTGTGTATAGTTTTGGTCTCCTTATTTGACAAAAATGATATAATTGCATAAGAAGCAGGTCAACGAAAGTGAACTTGACTCATTTTCTGAATGAAGGGCTTATTTTATGAAGAAGGTTTGAACAGGTTGGAGTTTAGAAGAATGAGAGGTGTCTTATTGAAACCTATTAGATCCTGAGTGAATTTGATAGAGTGGATACTGGAGGATGTTTCCTCTTGTGGGGGAGACTGGAACAAGGGGATAAAGTTACAAATAGGAGATAAGACATATTCTTATCGAATGGTGGATCAGGCTCAATGGGGTGAATAGCCTACTCCTGAGTTCTATGTTCCTGTATCCAGCAAAACCTCAATTTTAATATTCTCACTCGTGTGATCACATCACTTCATGTCCTCACTCCTCTGATTATCCCAATCCCCTGTCCATTTCCAATATTCCTGAAACTTGTTCATCTTAAAGTATTTTTCTAATTCCCTTTTTAAAGCGAATTTCTGTCCCTCTGTCTCTCTCCCTGACCACACATTTTATCTCTCCAGCTCCACTGGTGATGTGGAAGTTTGGATCCAGAAAATGATGTGAGCTGCACTGCCGGTTACATCCAGCACATTGTACAGGACACCCAGGCTGGCCGAGATGCTAGTGTGGGTGTAACGTGTGTGTGTCTGCAGTGTGAGGAGGGGTCTGAATATGGTGCCAATCAGCCATTCTGGCAGCTTTGATGTATGTCTTTGAAACTTGGTCTGTGCATGTCCACTAACCACCTGTGTCAGTCACACTCAGCTGAACATACATTCAGCAGCACGAGGAACTCCCTCTAGTGTTATTTAAAAGGATCAATCATCCAACATACAGGTGGCTTTTGACTAACTTTTGCTATTGTAAAGTTAGTGGAGGTGCTGTGGATGGTTTTCTGGAGGTTGTGTTGTGAGCTGCTGCAGATATTCAGGGAGGACGGAGGATTTAGTGACCCAACTCTGGACGAGGTATGGTGACTGTAGTTACAGTGTCTCTGGGTCTGTCACATGACCAACAAATGGAGCAGAGGCTGCAAATAGGGGAAGCTCTGTAAAGAGGGAGGAGGAGGAGGCTCTGCCCTACCCACCCAGGGTTTTCCAAGAGCAAAAAGAACAGTGGTCCTAATACCAAGCCCTGGGGAGCACCACTGTATACTCCCATCGAGTCTGAACAACAACCTTTCACCACTTCTCTCTGTTTACTGTTCCTTAGCCAATGTTATATCCACACTGTCACTGTACCTTTAATCCATCGGGTTCGGTTTCCCTAACCTGTCTATTGAATGTCACTTGATCAAACACCTTTTGAAAGTCCATATATATAACTTCAATCACACCACCCTCATCAACCCTCTCCATTGTGTTATCAAAGAACTCCATCAAGTTTACCTCACCACCACCTCTCTCCACTCCTCAACTGTTGTTCAATTATCAGACTGATTATCCGACACCCAGTACTGGATGAGCAGAAATTTCCTCCAATTAAATATTGGGAAGACTGAAGCCATTGTTTTGACTCCCCACTCCAACTCTTTTCCCTTGCTATTGATTCCATCCGTCCCCCTATTAACAGTCTGAGATTCAGGCGGTCTGTTTGCAAACTTGGTGTCATATTTGACCACAAAATGGTCTCCCAAATGCATTTTCAGGATATCATTACAACCGCCTATTTCCACCTCAGTAACATCGCCCGACTTCACCCTGTCTCAGCCCATCTGCTGCTGAAACCTCATTCATGCCTTCGTCACCTCTGGATGTGATTATTCCAACTCACTCCTGGCTTATCTCCCACATTCTACCATTTGTAAACTTGAGGTCCTCCTGAACTCTGCGAACCGTGTCCTAATTTCCTTTTCAGCTATCACTGACCGACATTGACTCCTGATTAGAAAAGTATTTATTTTAAAATTCTCCACCTTGTTTTCCCTCCATGATATCGCCCACATTCTATATGTGTAATATTCTCCAGCCCCACAAACCTTAAAGATATCTGCACTCCTCTCATTCAGGCTTCTTGTGTGTCCCTGATTTTAATTACTCCACCATTGAAAGCTGCACCTTCAGTTGTCAAGGCGGCAAGCTTCTGGAATAATCTCCCTACAGAGCTCCACCTGTCTGCCTCTGCACCACTCCACTCATTTTCCTTCTTTAGGAAACTCCGTAAAACCTACCTCTTTCACCAAGCTGTTGGTGATCTGACCCAATATCTCCATATATGGCTCAGTGTCATACATACAACCCTCTAGTCCCCTGTCACCACTCCTATATCCAAGGAGGATTGGAAGATTCTGG
Organism: Heterodontus francisci; assembly: GCF_036365525.1. Lineage (NCBI taxonomy): Eukaryota > Metazoa > Chordata > Chondrichthyes > Heterodontiformes > Heterodontidae > Heterodontus > Heterodontus francisci. The sequence continues at coordinate 1,181,099 of NW_027141814.1, read as the reverse complement.
CCAGTGCCTCTGCTATTTGCACCATCGCTTCCCTCAGCAACTCTCATACATCCCATCCTGACCGGCTAAATGTTCTACTTTATTGTGGTACAAAAGGTATTGGATTGAAAGGGGTTAATTGAACCTGTTTTTTCAGTGACTGTAATTAATGTCATTCTCCATGGAGCCTAATTGTGTCACTGGAGGGTTTCCCTCTTCTGTTAGTAAGGGGTTCCTTTCAATGAGTTATCCCATCGTGTCAGCGGCAGTATCATCACCGACACTAACAGGGATCAGCACCTCCAGCGAGAGTAAGGGAGAGCATAGATCAGAATCTGAGAGCAATAGATTGGAATGTTACAACAATGGGTCAGAATCTGAGAACAATCGACTGGGATGTTAGAACAATGGACAGGAGTTTATCCTCTTGGTTTGATTATCTTACTGTGGATGATTCTTGGATGACATTAGCGGATCGGATCTATTGTGCACTGAGGATGACTCAACATATTTATTATCCCATTCTCGCTATCGTTGGTGTCCCTGGTAAGTCTCTCTATCCAGCTATTAATTCTATAAACCTTGATTAACTGTTTTACTGCTCTTAACAATGGCCACTTCCATAATAACGTCCTCCATGGGAGCCCATTTGCTGCATAAACTCTGATATGTGCCTTTGTCAAATCTACTATTCAAATGCTGTCCTGGTTACCATCCCTATTACAAACTGCCATAAATAACAGTCTATCCAAAACTCTGCTATCCATATCCTAACGGCACAAAGTCTCGTTCACCCAACATCCCTGTGCTCAGTGACATACATTGGTTTTCTGTAGGACAGAGTATATAGGAAGAAATAAATGGGGTGTGTAAGAAAAATTCCGCAATATTCATGGAGATTTTAATCAACATGTAGATTGGGCAAATCAGATTGGCAAAGGTAGACTGGAAAATTAGTTCATAGAATTTATTCGTGAAAATTCCTCAGAGCAACACGTTCTGGAGCCAACCAGGAGCAGGCTGTTCTGCAACTGGTAATGTGCAGTGAGACAGTATTAATCAAGAACCTCATGGTAAAGGAGCTTCGAGGCGACAATGATCATAACATGATAGAATTTCAATGTTCAGATTGAAGAGAAAACTGTGGGTCTAAGACTGTTCTTTTTTTTATATTAAAGGTAATGATAAGGACAAGAAGGCATAGCCAGCCAAAGTGAACTGGGAAACTAGGTTAAAAGTTAGAACAGTAGAGATTCAGTGGCTGACTTTTAAAGAGATACTTAACAACTCTCAGCAAAGATTTAACTGAGTGAGAAAGAAAGACTCTTGGAGAAGGTTGCATCATACGTGGTTAAATAGGGAATTTAAGGATAATATTAAATTGAAAGAAACACTGTACAAATCTGCCAAGATTAGTGGTAGGTGAAAAGATTGGACAGATTTTAAGAACCAGCAACGAATGACAAAAAAGAGGGTATAAGTAGAGTGTTGGAGAAAGCTAGCTAGTAATGTAAACAAAGAGTACGAGTTTCTGCAAATATTTAATTAGGAAAAGAGGAACTAAAGTTAGTGTTAATCCTCGAGTGAGTGTGTTTGGGGAATTAATAATGAGAAACAAGGACATGGAGGAGGGGTTGAACAGATATGTTGTGTCTGTTATCACTGTAGCAAACTTAGAAAACCTTCCAAAGATACATGAATCAAGAGGCAAAAAGGGAGAGAGGAACTTCAAACAATCACCCTATCCAGAGAAAAGGTACTGATAAAACTATTACACCGAAAGGCTGACAAGACCCGCCATCCGTGGTTAACTAAAACAGTTAAAGATATTTTCAACCTTAAAGAACAAACATATAATTATGCAAAGCTGGGTGGCATGTCAGAAGATTGAACAGAATATAAACAGCAGCTAAGAACAACTAAAAGATTAATAATGTGGGGAAAATTAGTATAGGAGAGAAAGCTGGCAAGAAATATAAAGACAGATAGTAAGAGCTTCCAAATATATAAACAAGAAAATAGTTAACAAAGTGAGCGTTGGTCCTATAGAAAGTGAGTCTGTGGAATTAATAATGAATATTAAAAAGTTGACAACTGACTTGTACAGGAATTTTGCATCGGTCCTCACTATAGAGGATACAAGCAACACCCCAGTATTAGCTGTAAGCCAGAAATGGAAAGGAGGAAGGAGCTCAAGAAAATTACAATCACCAGGGAAGTGGTGCTAAACAAATAGATGGAGCTGCGGGCTGACAAATGACCAGATCCTGACGGACTTCATCCTACGGTTTTAAAAGAAGTGGCTAGTGAGATAGTTGATGCATTAGTTTTAATTTTCCAAAGTTCCTTAGATTTGAGGAAAGTTCCGTTAGATTGTAAAATAGCGAATGTAACTCCTTTATTCAAAAAGTAAGGGAGACAGAAAGCAGGAAACAACAGGCCACTTTGCTTAATATCTCTCTTCGGAAAATGTTGGAAGCTATTATTAAAGATGTTGTAGCAGGGCATTTAAAAAAGATTAGTGTAATGCGGCAGAATCAACAGGATTTTGTGAAAAGGAAATCGTGTTTCACCAATTTATTGGAGTTCTTTGAAGAAGTAACATGTGCTGTGGATAAAGGGGAACTGATGGATGTACTGTACTTAGATTTCCAGAAGGCCATTGATAAGGTGCCACATCAAAGGTTTTTGCAGAAAATAAAAGCTCATGGTGTAGGGGGTAAAATATCAGCATGGATGAAAGATTGGCTAGCTAACAGGAAACAGAGAGTAGGCATAAATGGGGCATTTTCTGGTTCACAGGATGTGATGAGTGATGCGACACGGGAATGTGTGCTGGTGTCTCAACTTTTTACAATTTATATAAATGACTTGGATGATGGGAGTGAAGTAATGGTGCCAAATCTGCTGATGACACAACGATAGGTAGGAAAATAAATTGTGAAGAGGACATAAGGAGGCTGAAAATCGATATAGATTAGGTTTAGTGAGTGGGCAAAGATCTGACAAATGGAGTATAATGTGGGAAAATGTGACATTGTCCATTTTGGCAGGAAGAATAAAAAATAAGCATATTTAGATGGTGAAAGATTGCAGAGCTCTGAGATGCAGAGCGATCTGGGTGTCCTAGTGCATGAATTACTAAAGGTTAGTCTTTAGGTTCAGCAAGTAATTAGGAAAGCTAATAGAATGCTATAATGTGTTGGAATGGGAATTGAATGCAAAAGTAGGGAGGTTATGCTACAGTTATGCAGAATATTGGTGAGACCACATCTGGAGTACTGTGTCCAGTATTGGTCTCCTTATTTAAGGAAGGATGTAAATGTATTGGAAGCATTCAGAGAAGGTTGACCAGACCAATACCTTGAATGGGCAGGTTGCCTTATAAGAAAAGGTTGGAAAGACTAAGCTTGTATCCACTGGAGGTTAGAAGAGCAAGAGGCGACTTGATTGAAGCATATGAGATACTGAGGGATCTTGACAGGGTGGATGTGGGAAGGATGTTTACCCTTGTGGGAGAATCTAGAACTCGGATTCACTGTTTAAAAATAAGGGGTCGCCCATTTAAGACAGATGAGGAGATTTTTTTTTGTGAGGGTCGTGAGTCTTTGGAACACTCTTCCTCAAAAGGCAGTGGAAGCAGAGTCTTTGAATATTTTTAAAGCCGAAATAGATAGATTCTTGATAAGCAAGTGGGTGAGTGGTTATTTGGGATTGGTGGGAATGTGGATTGAGGTTACAATCAGATCAGCTATGATCTTATTGAATGGCGGAGCAGGCTTGAGGGGCCAAGTGGCCTACTCCTGCTCCTAATTCATATGTTTGTATGTTCGTATGTCAAGTCCCTTAATTAAAAGCCTGCATCCTAGGGCCTTAAAGTATGTGGCCGCAGAGATAGTGCAGGCATTGATTAAAATCTTCCAAAATTCCTTAGATTCGGGAAGGGTCTCAGCGGATTGGAAAACAGAAAATGTAACACATTTATTCAGGAAAGGAGGGAGACAGAAAACAGGAATCTATAGGCCAGTCAGCCTAAAATCTGTCATAGAGAAACTGCGAGAATACAGTAAGAATGAGTTTGTAGCAGCACACCTAGAAAATCATCATGGGACCAGACAGAATCAACATGGTTTTGTGTAAGGGAAATCATATGCAACTGTTTTATTAGAGCTCTTTGAGGAAGTAACAAGCAAGGTGGATAAAGGGGCACCTGTAGATGTGGTATACTTGGATTTCCAAATGCATGATGTAGGGGGTAACATATTGGCATGGATAAAGGATTCGTTAGCTAACAGGAAACATAGACTAGGGATAAATGGGTCTTTTTGCGTTGGCAAACAGTAACTGGTGAAGTACTACAGGGATCAGTGTTGGGCCTCAAGTATTTACAATCCATATCGATGACTTGGATGAAAGAACAAGATGTGAGGTAGCTAAATGTACCGATGACAGCAAGATGGGAAGGAAAACGGGTTGTCAAGAGCAGGAAAAGAATTTCCCAAATGACACAAATAGGTTAAAGGAAATTGGCAAAAATTTGGCAGGTGGAGTAGAATGTGGTATGATGTGAACTTGTCCATTTTGGCAGGAAGAATAGAAAATCAGTATATTATTTAAATGTAGAGAGCTTGCAGAACTCGGTGGTACAGAGGGATCTGAGTGTCCTGGTACAGGAATCAGAAAGAGTTAGTACACAGGGACAGCAAGTGGAATGAAAGAGGAAGGAAAATGTAATATTAGTGTTTATTGCAAAGGGAATCGTGTATAAAAGTGGGGACGTTTTACTGCAGCTATGCAGGACATTGGTGAGAACTCATCAGGTTTACTGTGTACAGTTTTGTGCGTCTTATTTGATAACAATGATATAACTATGTTTGAAGCAGGTAAGACAAAGTTCACTTGATTCATTCAGCGAATGAAGGGTTTATTTTATGAAGAAAGGTTGAAAAGGTTGGACTATAGTTTGAAAGAATAAGAGGTGATCTGAGTGAAACATGTAATATCCTGAGTGGACTTGATAGAGTCGATACCGGGAGGATGTTTCCGGTTGTGGGGGAGACTGGAACTAGGGGATAAAGATGATAATAAGAGTTCAGCCATGCTCAGCCATGATCCTAACGAATGGTGGAGCAGGCTCAAAGGGCCGAATGGACTACTCCTGCCCCTGGGACCCATTTTACTATGTCCAGTAACACCTCAATTTTAATATTCTCACTCGTGTGATCAAATCCCTCCATGTCCTCACCCCTCTGATTATCCCAATCCCCTGTCCATTTCCAATATTCCTGAAACTTGTTCATCTTCAAGTCTTTTTCTAATTCCCTTTTTAAAGTGAGTTTATTTCACCTCTAGATGTGATTATTCCAACTCACTCCTGGCTGATCTCCCACATTCTACTCTCTGTAAACTTGAGGTTCATCCAAAACTCTGCTGCCCGTGCCCTAATTCCCTGTTCACCTATCACTGACCTACATTTACTCCTGATTTAGCAATGTTTTTATTTTAAAATTCTCCACCTTGTTTGTCCTCCATGACATCGCCCCCACCCTATATCTGTAATATCTTCCAGCCCCACAACCCTTAAAGATATCTGCACTCCTCTGCTTCAGCCCTCTTGTGTGTCCCTGATTTTAATTACTTCACCATTGGAAGCTGCACCTTCGGTTGTCTAGGCCCCAAGCTCTGGAATAATCTCCCTACAGATCTCTACCGCTCTGCCTCTCCACTCACTTTCCTTCCTTAAGACACTCCTTAAAACCTACCTTTTTAACCAAGCTGTTGGTCATCTGACCCAATATCTTTATAAATGGTTCCGAGTCATACATTGTTTCATAATGCTCCTGTGAAGCATTTTCGGATGTTTTATGACAAAGGCACTATATAAAATGAGTTGCTGTTGTTCATGTTTGCTAGACTTTTTTCTTTTTTGCATTCGCATATCCGTGCTGCTAGCCTGTTATTATCCCATGTTTTTACGTGTAATGAATACTATTCTCCTGCTTGTGACCGCCAGAAATTTCCCCACCAGCGAGGTTAGACTGATTGGTCAGTAATTACAGTGTTTACTCCATCTGTCCCTTTTTAAACAGGGAATAACAATTACAACCCTCCAATCCCTTCTCATAACTCCCATAGCCAAGGAGGATTGAAAGGTTCTTGCCAGTGCATCTGCTATTTCCACCTTTCCGTCCCTCAGCAACTTTCACACGTCCAATCCAGACCAGGTAAATGTTCTCCTTCATTGTGGTGCAAAAAGTGTTAGATTGAAAGAGGTTAACTGAACCTATTTGTTCAGTGACTGTAATTAATGCCTGTCCCCATGGATGCTACTTGTGTCACTGGAGGGTTTCCCCCTTCTATCAATAGAGGGACTTCTTTCAATGTGTCACCGCACAATATCAGCGGGAGTATCATCCGGGGCACTAACAGTGATCAGTGGCGACAGAGAGAGGGAGGGAATAGATCAGAATCTGAGAACAATAGATTGCAATGTCACAACAATGGATCATAATCTGAACAGTAGATTGGAATGTTACAACAATGGGTCAGAATCTGAGAACACTAGATTGGAATGTTACAACAATGGGTCAGAATCTCTAAACACTAGATTGGAATGTTACAACAATGGGTCAGAATCTAAGAACAATAGATTGAAATGTTACAACAATGGGTCAGAATCTGAGAACAATAGATTGGAATATTCCAACAATGAACAAAGAACAAAGAACAGTGTCAGCGGGAATGAATCTAGAACAATCACTTGGCACTCAGGTCTGCTCCAAAGTCAAACAGTTTATTTAGTTACGCCAGTGGGGAGCAGGTTACTGGGCTGTCCAGATGCCTCTCCACTCAACATAGGAAAATCATCCATACTTATACATTTTCAAACAGTTACTCAGCCCATCCCGGCCGGACATGGTCCAATCACAACGATTATCGATTATATACATTGATTATTAGAGCCAATAGAAGCGGTTACTAGGCATAGAGGGGCTGCATGACCAGCCCATACACAGATCGGGGATTACTCATGATGTTTTCCATACCCCCTTATCTTCACCTCATTACCGGCCCATACACAGATAGGGGATTACTCATGATGTTTTACATACCCCCTTATCTTCACCTCATTACCGGCCCATACACAGATAGGGGATTACTCATGATGTTTTCCATACCCACTTATCTTCACCTCATTACCGGCCCAGACACAGATAGGGGATTATTCATGATGTTTTCCATACCCCCTTATCTTCACCTCATTACCGGCCCAGACACAGATAGGGGATTATTCATGATGTTTTCCATACCCCCTTATCTTCACCTCATTACCGGCCCATACACAGATCGGGGATTACTCATGATGTTTTCCATACCCCCTTATCTTCACCTCATTACCGGCCCAGACACAGATCGGGGATTACTCATGATGTTTTCCATACCCCCTTATCTTCACCTCATTACCGGCCCAGACACAGATAGGGGATGATTCATGATGTTTTCCATACCCCATTATCTTCACCTCATTACCGGCCCATACACAGATAGGGGATTACTCATGATGTATTCCATACCCCATTATCTTCACCTCATTACCGGCCCAGACACAGATAGGGGATTACTCATGATGTTTTCCATACCCCATTATCTTCACCTCATTACCGGCCCATACACAGATAGGGGATTACTCATGATGTTTTCCATACCCCCTTATCTTCACCTCATTACCGGCCCAGATACAGATAGGGGAGTATTCATGATGTTTTCCATACCCCCTTATCTTCACCTCATTACCGGCCCAGACACAGATAGTGGATTACTCATGATGTTTTCCATACCCCCTTATCTTCACCTCATTACCGGCCCATACACAGATAGGGGATTACTCATGATGTTTTCCATACCCCATTATCTTCACCTCATTACCGGCCCAGACACAGATAGGGGATTACTCATGATGTTTTCCATACCCCCTTATCTTCACCTCATTACCGGCCCAGACACAGATCGGGGATTACTCATGATGTTTTCCATACCCCCTTATCTTCACCTCATTACCGGCCCAGACACAGATAGGGGATTACTCATGATGTTTTCCATACCCCATTATCTTCACCTCATTACCGGCCCATACACAGATAGGGGATTACTCATGATGTTTTCCATACCCCCTTATCTTCACCTCATTACCGGCCCAGACACAGATCGGGGATTACTCATGATGTTTTCCATACCCCCTTATCTTCACCTCATTACCGGCCCAGACACAGATAGGGGATTATTCATGATGTTTTCCATACCCCATTATCTTCACCTCATTACCGGCCCATACACAGATAGGGGATTACTCATGATGTTTTCCATACCCCCTTATCTTCACCTCATTACCGGCCCAGACACAGATCGGGGATTACTCATGATGTTTTCCATACCCCCTTATCTTCACCTCATTACCGGCCCATACACAGATAGGGGATTACTCATGATGTTTTCCATACCCCATTATCTTCACCTCATTACCGGCCCAGACACAGATAGGGGATTACTCATGATGTTTTCCATACCCCCTTATCTTCACCTCATTACCGGCCCATACACAGATAGTGGATTACTCATAATGTTTTCCATACCCCCTTATCTTCACCTCGTTACCAGCCCATACACAGATAGGGGATTACTCATGATGTTTTCCATACCCCCTTATCTTCACCTCGTTACCGGCCCTTACACAGATCGGGGATTACTCATGATGTTTTCCATACCCCCTTATCTTCACCTCATTACCGGCCCATACACAGATAGGGGATTACTCATGATGTTTTCCATACCCCCTTATCTTCACCTCATTACCGGCCCAGACACAGATCGGGGATTACTCATGATGTTTTCACCTCGTTACAGGCTAGCTACTTTGTCAGCATTCCACAAAGGTTTCTGCTTTTCATTTTAATTAGCCTTTTGTTTGAGATTGGATTACTCAGCTCCTGTGGAATGTGGTCAGGTTAACTGAGCCCCATGGTGCTTTGAAACTTCCTTACTGTTCACTAATATTATATGTTACTGGTTACTCAAATAATATTTAAACATTATGATATTTATGGCAGGTGCCTCTGCGCTTGGGAATACCCGACAACGAACAGGAACAGACAATTCGGCCCTCCAAGCCTTCGCCGATCTTGATGCCTGCCTAAACTAACACCTTCTACACTTCCGGGGCCCATATCCCTCTATTCCCTTCCTATTCATATATTTGTCAAGATGTCTCTTAAACGTCGCTATCGTATCTGCTTCCACCACCTCCCCTGGCAGCAAGTTCCAGGCACTCACCACCCTCTGTGTAAAAAACGTGCCTCGCACATCCCCTCTAAACTTTGCCCCTCGCACCTTAAACCTATGTCGCCTAGTAACTGACTCTTCCACCCTGGGAAAAAGCTTCTGACTATCCACTCTGTCCATGCCGCTCATAACTTTGTAAACCTCAATCATGTCGCACCTCCACCTCCGTCGTTCCAGTGAAAACAATCCGAGTTTTTCCAACCTCTCCTCATAGCTAATGCCCTCCAGACCAGGCAACATCCTGGTAAACCTCCTCTGTCCCCTCTCCAAAGCCTCCACATCCTTCTAGCAGTGTGGCGACCAGAATTGCACGCAATATTCAAAGTGTGGCCTAACTAAGGTTTTGTACAGCTGCAACATGACTTGCCAATTTTTATACTCTATGCCCCGACCGATAAAGGCAAGCATGCCGTATGCCTTCTGGACTACCTTATCCACCTGCGTTGCCACTTTCAGTGACCTGTGGATCTGTACGCTCAGATATTTTTGCCTGTCAATACTCCTAAGGGTTCTGCCATTTACTGTATACCTCCCACCTCCATTAGACCTTCCAAAATGCATTACCTCACATTTGTCCGGATTAAAATCCATCTGCCATTTCTCTGCCCAAGTCTCCAAACGATCTATATCCTGCTGTGTCCTCTGACAATCCTCATCATTATGGATGGAGAAAGTGAAGGCACATGGGGTGCAAGGTGGAACAGCTAGATGGATGAAGAACTGGCTTGGTAACAGGAGACAGAGAGTAGCAGTGGAAGGGAGTTTCTCAAAATGGAGACGTGTTACCAGTGGTGTTCCACAGGGATCCGTGCTGGGACCACTGTTGTTTGTGATAAACATAAATGATTTGGAGGAAAGTATAGGTGGTCTGATTAGCAAGTTTGCAGACGACACTAAGATTGGTGAAGTAGCAGATAGTGAAGGGGACTGTCAGAGAATACAGCAGAATATAGATAGACTGGAGAGTTGGGCAGAGAAATGGCAGATGGAGTTCAATCAGGGCAAATGCGAGGTGATGCATTTTGGAAGATCTAATTCAAGAGTGAACGATACAGTAAATGGAAATGTCCTGGGGAAAATTGATGTACAGAGATATTTGGGTGTTCAGGTCCATTGTTCCCTGAAAGTGGCAACGCAGGTCAATAGAGTGGTCAAGAAGGCATACGGCATGCTTTCCCTCATCGTACGGGGTATTGAGTACAAGGGTTGGCAGGTCATGTTACAGTTGAATAGGACTTTGGTTCGGCCACATTTGGAATACTGCATGCAGTTCTGGTCGCCACATTACCAAAAGGATGTAGATGCTTTGGAGAGGGTGCAGAGGAGGTTCACCAGGATGTTGCCTGGTATGGAGGGCGCTAGCTATGAAGAGAGGTTGAGTAGATTAGGATTATTTTCATTAGAAAGACGGAGGTTGAGGGGGGACCTGATTGAGGTGTACAAACACATGAGAGGTATAGACAGGGTGGATAGCAAGAAGCTTTTATCCAGAGTGGGGGATTCAATTACAAGGGGACACGATTTAAAAGTGAGAGGGGAAAGGTTTAGGGGGGATATGCGTAAAAGTTCTTCATGCAGAGGGTGGTGGGTGCATGGAACGCACTGCCAGCGGAGGTGGTAGACTCGGGCACGATAGCGTCTTTTAAGATGTATCTAGACAGATACATGAATGGGCAGGAAGTAAAGAGATACAGACCCTTAGAATATAGGCGACAGGTTTAGATAGAGGATTTGGATCGACGTAGGCTTGGAGGGCCGAAGGGCCTCTTCCTGTGCTGTAATTTTCTTTGTTCTTTGTTCTCTTTGTTCTATTATCTGCAACTCCACCAACATTTGTGTCGTCCGCAAACTTACTAATCAGACCAGCTACATTTTCCTCCAAATCATTTATATATACTACAAACATCAAAGGTCCCAGCACTGATCCCTGTGGAACACCACTAGTCACATCCCTCCATTCAGAAAAACACCCATCCACTGTTACCCTCTGTCTTCTGTGACCAAGCCAGTTCTGTATCCATCTTGCCAACTCACCTCTGATCCAGTGTGACTTCACCTTTTGCACCAGTTTGCCATGCGGGACCATATAGACAACATCCACCGCCCTTCCCTCATCAATCATCTTCGTCAGTTCTTCAAAAAACTCAATCAAATTAGTAAGACACGACCTCCACTTCACAGAACCATGCTATCTCTCGCTAATAAGTTCGTTTGTTTCCAAATGGGAGTATATCCTGTCCCGAAGAATCCTCTCTAATAGTTTCCCTACCACTGACGTAAGGCTCACTGGCCTATAATTTCCTGGATTATCCTTACCACCCTTCTTAAACAAAGGAACAACATTGGCTATTCTCCAGTCCTCTGGGACCTCACCTGTAGCCAATGATGATGCAAAGATTTCTGTCAAGGCCCCAGCAATTTCTTCCCTTGCCTCCCTCTGTATTTTAGGGTAGATCCCATCAGGCCCTGGGGACTTATCTACCTTAATGCTTTGCAAGACACCCAACACCTCCTCCTTTTTGATAATGAGATGACTGAGACTATCTGCACTCCCTTCCCTATGCTTATCATCCACCAAGTCCTTCTCCTTGGTGAATACTGATGCAAAGTACTCATTTAGCACTTCACCCATTTCCTCTGGCTCCACGCATAGATTCCCATCTCTGTCCTCGAGTGGGCCAACCCTTTCCCTGGTTACCCTCTTGCTCTTGATATATGTATAAAAAGCCTTGGGATTTTCCTTAATGAGTCAGATACTGAACGTTATATTGGAATGTTAAAACAATGGTTCAGAGTCTGAGAACAATGGATTGGAATGTTCCAAAAATGGGTCAGAATCTGAGAACAATAGATTGGAATGTTCCAACAATGGGTCAGAATCTGAGAACAATGGATTGGAATGTTCCAACAATGGGTCAGAATCTGAGAACGTTAGATTGGAATGTTAGAACAGTGGACAGGAGTTTTTCCCTCAGATCTTTTCATTATTTCTATGTATGATTGACTATCTTTGGCCTCTCGGATATATTGGGCACTGACTGTTATTCAATACATTTACTATCCCATCCTGGCTATTATTGGTGTCTCTGGTAAGTCTCTCTACCTTGCCTTTTATTCTATCAACCATGTTTAACTGTATTACTGTTCTTGTCATTTACTCTGTCCTACTTTTTCCTGTTATCCCTGGTGAATATCTCCAGCTATTAGCTCTCTAAACCATTGCTAACTGTATTGCAGGTCTTGTAATTTACTCTCGCATCTTTGCTGCTGTCGCTGTCTGTATTTCCAGCTATAAGATCTGTAAAGGTTGGTTCACTCAAATACAGTTCTTGCAATTTGAATTATGGGAAGACCAAAACCAGTGTCATTGGTCTATTATAAATTCCGTCCCCTATCCCAGATCCACTTAGCCTGCCCTGGGCAACGTCTGAGGTTCAACCAGACAGTTTACATCCTCTGAGTTCATCTCCTATTCTCTCCATCACCAACCCTGCCTACTACCATCTCTGTAATATCACCCAGCTCCTCCTCAGTCCATCTGCTGCATAATCCCTCATCGGTGCTGTTGTTAAAACACAGTTGATTAATCCAATTCTATCCTGGTCACTCTCCCAGTTATAGACCACCATAAACCAGACCCTACTCAGAATTCTGCTGCCTGTATCCTAACTCACACCAAATCGAGATCACCCATCACCCCTGTGTTCACTGATCTACATTGGCTTCCAGTCTGACAGCACCTTAATTTTAATAATCTCGTTCTTGTGTTTGAATCCCTCCATTGCCTCACCCCTCCAATTAGTCCCATTACTTCATATCTTTCGCCATTAACACGTTTTTTTTTTCAATTTTCCTTTTAAAGTGAATTCTTTCCCTCTGTATCTACCCCTGACCATGATTTTCATCTCTACAGGGCCACTGGGCCAAATGCCACAGAAGCTTGCATCCATACAATGATGCAATCTGAGCTACTGTCCACTTCCAGCATGGCCTGCACAGCGCCGTATTCTGAGCAGGGCTCCAGCCTGGATGTACCATGTGTACGTCTGTAGCTGGAAGTAGCATCAATGCACCATTCCTTCAGCTTTGATGTATGCCTTTGTTGGTGCGTGAGCATGCCCAGTACATCATGTTGGTGAATGTCCACTATCTTGACAGCAGCCCTGATACCTTCATTCTGAAGCAGTCAGCTGTTCCCACCATCTTCAGTTCTCCATGCAAAACCAGAAGGTGGCTCCTCGGAGATAAAGTAAAACCCATTCTAGAGACAGCTCATGTTTCTACATCCCAAACCACCTCCCATCGCCAACCAACCTCACGCGATTTACATGTGTATAACCTGAGCAATGGAGTCACCAGGAACATGGTGGAATAGACCATTCGTTTGATGAGGCAATGCTTCCAATGCCTGAACCGCTCGGGGGGCGGGTGGTGGGGGGGGAGGGTGTGTGGGGGGGGCGGGTGGGTGGGGTGTGGGGTGCCCTCCAGTACACACTGGAGCGGTGCCCAAGTTCATGGTGTTCTGCTGCACCCTTCATATCATCACCCTGATGAGGACACAGGCATTGGCACCAGGAATCCGGAGGCCACCTCAGGAGGAGGAGGCAGGGAGGGTATTTCTTGGATGCCTTCCACAGAGACTTGCTGACTGCTCCTATACAGTGCTTCCCCAGTGGCTGTAGCTTTTTATATTCATGCATGGAATGTGGGTATCGCTAACTCGGCCAGAATTTATTTTCCATCGTTAGTTTCCCTTGTGAAGGTGATAGTGAGCTGCCTTCTTGGACCACTGCAGTCCATGTAGGGTAGGCGCACCCACAGTGCTGTGAGCAAGGAAGTTCCAGGATTTTGCCACAGCGACAGTGAAGGGACGGTGATATATTTCCAGGTCAGGATGGTATGTGACTTGGAGGGAAATGTGCAGGTGGTGGTGCTCACATGCATCTGCTGCCGTTGTCCTTCCAGGTGGTGGAGGTCGCGGATTTGGAAGGTGCTGTCTAAGGAGGCTTGGTGAGTCGCTGCTGGTCATCTTGTAGATGGTACACACTGCTGTCAATGTGACTGGTGCTGGAGTCATGGAGTCATTTATGGTACAGATTGAGACCATGTTGGCTCTCTGCAGAGTAATCCAGTCAGGCCCATTCCCCCACTCAATCCCTGTGTTCCTGCAAGTTTCTTTCCTTCAACTGTCCATCCAGTTTCTTCTGGAAATCATTGATCATCTCTACTTCCACCACCATTGTGGGTAGTCAGTTCCAGCTCATTACAAATCGCTGCGTAAAACAAAAAACAAGTTCTTGTTCAGATTCCCCCGGCATTTCTTGTCAAATCCTTCAATCTGTGTCTCTAGTCCTTGTACTATTCGTTAATACGGACAGTTTTCCTTTTCTAATTTATCAAAGCCTGTCATAATCTAGTACACCTCGATTAAATCACCCTTCAATCTCCTTTGTTCCCCTTCGAACAAAGGCACATTTTCCAATCTTACCTTGTAACTAATCCTCCTCCGCCTTCCCTAGATCCATTCTGGTTAACCTGCTCTGTACCCTCCCAAGGACACTCACACCCTTCCCAAAGTGTGCTGACCAGAACTGGACGCTATATTACATTTGGAGCCTTACCGCTGTTCTATAAATGTTCAGCATAACTTCCCTGCTTTAGTACTCAATGCCTCTGTTTTAAACCCAAATCCCATTTGCTTTGCTGTCAATTGTCAATATGTCCTGTTATCTTCACAGATTAATCCACCCGCAGGTTTCTCTGTTCCTCAACACTCTTTAGAACTGTGACATTAGTCAATATAGCTGTTCTATTCCGACTGACAAAATGCATCACCTCACACTCCTCTCTATTAAATTCCATCTGCCAGTTGTCTGCCTATCTGTGTCCTGTTGAAGGTGGTTCATATCATCCTCACTCTTTGCTCTTCCTCCAAATTTGGTGTCATCGGAACATTTTGAGATTGTACTCATGGGACAATGGCCGCCCTGCGATCCATCCCACCCCAATCTCTCAACCCAAACCTTCTGATTGTTTTTATTCTTTCATGGATTTGTGTCTCACTGTCAAGACTAGCATGTTCTGCCCATCCCGATTTGCCTTTGAACTGAGTGGCTTGCTAGGCCTTTTCAGAGTGTAGTTAAGAGTCAACCACGTTGCTGTGGGTCTGGAGTCGCATGTAGTCCAGACCAGGTAAGGACAGCAGATTTCCTTCCTCAAAAGGACATTCATGAAGCAGATGGTTTTATACTTTCCAATGATAACCCAAAACTGCCAGCTTCCCAGTCACAGCAGCTCCAGGAGACAGAGGGAGAGCAGCAGCACAGCACTGATGGTGAATTCCCCTCACTTGGTCTGATATTCACAGTCACCAGCTCAAATATTAACACTGCGTGTACCTTCGAGGCTGGTGTAGAGCCAGAATCTGCACGTGGTGAGTCATAGTCTCATAGGATTGTTCGAGCACAGAAGGAGGCCATTCGTCCCTTTGTGTCCGTGCTGGATCTCTGTGAAAATCACGCAGCTCCTCCCACTGCCCCTGCCTTTTCCCAAAGTCCTGCATTTTTTAAATCTTCAAATAATTATCCAATTACCTTTTGAAAATTACGTTTGAATTTGCCTCCACCGCACTCTCAGGCAGTTCATTCCAGATTCTAACCACTCACTGTGTTTATCCTCATGTCACCTTTAGTTCTTCTACCAATCACCTTAAATCAGTGTCCTCTGGTCTTGATCCATCCACCAATGGGAACAGTTTCTCCCTATTCACCCTGTCCAAACCCCACATCATTTAAAACTCTTCTGTAAAATCTCATCTTCACCTTTTCTTCAAGCAGAACAGCCCCAGCTTCCCCAATCTATCTGTATAACGGAATTCCTCATCCCTGAAACCATTCCCGTAAATTTTTGCAGCACCCTCTCTAATTCCTTTACAACCTTCCTGAACTGAGGTGTCTAGGCCTGGACACAATACTCCAGTTGAGACTGAGGCTGTGTTTTATAACGTTTCATCATAACATCCTTGCTATTAAACTCTCTGTCTCTATTTATTAAACCCAGGATTCTGCATGCCTTACTAACTGCTTTCTCAACCTGCCTGCCACCTCCAACAATAGGATCACGTATACCCCTCAGGTCTCTCTGCTCCTGCATACCCATTAGAATTTGATCCTTTATTTTCTCTTGCTTCTTCACGGTCGTGCTACCAAAATGAATTACTTCACATGTCTCAACATTAAATTTCATCTGCAATGTGCCCTCCCATTCTACCTGCCTGTCTCTGTCCTCTTGAAGTCTATCACTATCCTCCTCTCTGTTCACAATAATGCCGAGTCTTCTGTCAGCTGCAAATTTTGAAATTGTTCCCTCTAGACTGAAATACAGGTCATTAATGTAGATCAAGAACAACAGTGGCCCTATCCTGACCCCTGGGGAACACCACTATAAACGTTCCTTCAATCTGAGAAATAACTATTCACCAATACTCTCCATTTAACATGTCTCCAATTTCAGCATTCACAGCCAGCAGCAGCAGCCTCCTGTGATTCAGTGCAGCTTCCCTTTAAAGAGGGACAGACTGCCTTAAAGAGCTGAATTCTGGCTGAAAAATGAGCCATCCGCACACACAGTTAGGCCCCTGTTAAGCGTGCAGACAGACGGCAGCGTGGGTCACCCTGGGCGGCACGTAGATTTCATGGAAATGTTGAGGCCGCAGGAAGTTTGTGTGTCACCTGCCTCAACAAGAACGGACACGGGAAGATCATGAACCATCTGCCCAAAAAAAGATGCAAATCTGATGTTATCACTCTTTCTAGTTCCCTTTCACTATTTAACCTTCTCTCTCTCTCTCTCTCTCTCTCTCCCTCTCTCTTCACTCTCTGTGTCTCTTGCTAATAAAATCAGAGATTGCTGCAGCACAGAAGGAGGATATTCGGCCCATTGTGTCAGTGCTGTCTCTTTGAAAGAGTTATCCAATTAGTTCCTCTCCCCTCCTCTTTCCCCAGACTCCTGCTTTGTTTCCCTTTCAAGTATTTGTTAAATTCCCTTTTGAAATATATTATTGAATCTGCTTCCACCATGTTTTCAGGCAGTGAATTCCAAATCCCAACAACTCGCTGTGCAAGAAAATTCTCCTCATTTCACCTCTGGTTCTTTGTCAATTACCTTCAATCTGTGTTTTCTTGATACTGAAATTTCTGACACTGGAAACAGTTTCACATTAATTACCCAGTCAAAACCGATCAATATCCTGCTGTATCCTCTGACAATCTTCATCACTATCTGCAACTCCGCCAACCTTTGTGTCACCTGCAAACTTACTAATCAGACCAGCTACATTTTCCTCCAAATCATTTATATATATATATATATATATACTACAAATAGCAAAGGTCCCAGCACTGATCCCTGCAGAACACCACTAGTCACATTCCTCCATTCAGAAAAAAAACACCCATCCACTGATACCCTCTGTCTTCTATGACTGAGCCAGTTCTGTATCCATCTTGGCAGCTCACCTCTGATCCCATATGACTTCACCTTTTGTATCAGTCTGCCATGAGGGACCTTGTCAAAAGGCTTTACTGAAGTTCATGTAGACAACATCCACTGCCCTTCCTCTATCAATCATC
The DNA here is from genome assembly GCF_036365525.1 of Heterodontus francisci. Taxonomy (NCBI): domain Eukaryota; kingdom Metazoa; phylum Chordata; class Chondrichthyes; order Heterodontiformes; family Heterodontidae; genus Heterodontus; species Heterodontus francisci. The sequence continues at coordinate 1,163,154 of NW_027141814.1, read as the reverse complement.
TTCGACAATTCCTCAAACAACTCAATCAAGTTAGTGAGACACGACCTCCCCTTCACAAAACCATGCTGTCTCTCGCTAATATGTCCATTTGTTTCCAAATGGGAGTAAATCCTGTCCCAAAGAATCCTCTCCAATAATTTCCCTACCACTGACGGACGGCTCACCGGCCTGTAATTTCTTGGATTATCCTAGCTACCCTTCTTAAACAAAGGAACAGCATTGGCTATTCTCCAGTCCTCTGGGATCTCACATGTAGCCAATGATGATACAAAGATTTCTGTCAACGCCCCAAAAATGTCCTCCCTTGCCTCCTTCAGTATTCTGGGGTAGATTCCTTCAGGCCCTGGGGACTTATCTACGTTAATGTTTTCCAAGACGCCCAACACCTCCTCCTTTAAGATAACGACATGACCCAGTCTATCTACACTCCCTTCCCTATACTCATCATCCACCAAGTCCTTCTCTTGGGTGAATACTGAGGCAAAGTATTCATTTAGTACATCACCCATTTCCTCTGGCTCCACGCATAGATTCCCATCTCTGTCCTTGTGTGGGCCAACCCTTTCCCTGGTTACCCTCTTGTTCTTTATATATGTATAAAAAGCCTTGGGATTCTCCTTAATCCTGTTTGCCAATGACTTTTCATGACCACTTTTAGCCCTCCTGACTCCTTGCTTAAGTTCCTTCCTACTTTCTTTATATTCCTCAAGGGCTTCATCTATTCCCAGCCTTCTAGCCCTTACGAATGCTTCCTTTTTGCTTTTTGACCAGGCTCACAATATCCCTCGTTATCCAAGGTTCCTGAAACTTGCCAAACTTATCCTTCATCCTCACAGGAACATGCCAGTCCTGGATTCTAATCAACTGACGTTTGAAAGACTTCCACATGTCAGATGTTGATTTACCCTCAACCAGCCTCCCCCATTCTAAATTCTTCAGTTCCTGCCTAATATTGTTATAATTAGCATTCCCCCAATTTAGCACCTTCACCCGAGGACTACTCTTATCCTTATGCACAAGTACCTTAAAACTTATGGTATTATGATCACTGATCCCGACATTCTCCCCTATGGAGACTTCGACCACCTGGCCAGGCTCTTTCCCCAATACCAGGTCCAGTACGACCCCATCCCTAGTTGGACTATGTCCATATTGTTTCAAGAAGCCCTCCTGGATGCCCCTTACAAATTCTGCCCCATCCAAGCCCCTAGCACTGAGTGAGTCCCAGTCAATATAGGGAAAGTTAAAATCAGCCATCACAACAACCCTGTTACCTTTACATCTTTACAAAATCTGTCTACCTATCTGCTCCTCTATCGCCTGCTGGCTGTTGGGAGGCCTGTAGTAGACCCCCAACATCGTGAATGCACCCTTCCTATTCCTGAGCTGTAACCATATTGTCTCGCTGCATGACCCCTCCGAGGTGTCCTCCCGCAGTACAGCTGTGATATTCTCTTTAACCAGTAATGCAACTCCCCCACCCCTTTTACGTCCTCTCTAACCCGCCTGAAGCTTCTGAAGCCTAGAAAATTTAGCTGCCAAGCCTGCCCTTCAAATGCACTTCAGACCACCAGTCCCGCTGTGCTTAGCAACATCTCCCTGCCTGCTCTTCCTCTCAGTCTTACTGGCCTTACTCACTAGTTCCCCTCAGTTATTTCACTTGCTGACCTGCTGCTCTGGTTTCCATCCCCACCACACTAGTTTAAACCATACCGAGTAATGCAGATTTGTTCCTCCACATCCTTCCCACTAGCTGGTGACCTATAGACAACACGGAGCAATGTAACTGAAACTTGTTTGCTCCTTCACGCCAGCCATTTAGATTCTGTCCTTGATCCCCTCCCACCGCCACCCCCGCCTGGGACATGCTCTCTCCAGCACTATAATGTTCTCCTCAATCAATACCACAACCCCTGTCGCTATTCTTCCTTCTATCTTTCCTGAATACCTTGTATCCATGAATATTTAGCACCCAGTCCTGCCTTTCTTTGGGCCAGGTCTTTGTTATAGCCACAACACTATATTTCCACATGGCAATCTGCGCATGTACCTCACCAGTCTTATTCACCACACTCCATGCTTTCACATACATGCACACTAACCTTCACGTAAATGCTATTACTTTCTCCCATTCTCTGACCCCAGCTAATAACATTCTGAACCCTGCTTTAGTACTATCCAACTCTTCCCGTATTCTGTGCACCTTGGAATTCTTCTCTGATGTTTACTCCTAGTTCCCATACCCTGCCAATTTAGTTTACACCCTCTCCAATAGCACGAACAAATCGCCCCAAAAGAGAATTAGTCCCAGCTCTGTTCAGGTGTAAATCGTCCAGCCTGTACAGATCCCACATTCTCCAGAACGGCTCCCAGTGTCCAGGAATCGAAACCTCCCCGCTTCTGCAGCATGCTTCCAGCCACACATCCATCTGTACTCGACATCTATATCTGTAATCAATCGCATGGGGTACTGAGAGTAATCCTGCTTGCTAACTTTCCCAGCACCCTGAATTCTGAGTGCAGGACAACCTCCCTCTTTCTGCCTCTGTCGTTGCTTCTGATGTGGACCACGACTGCTGGCTGTTCACCCTCCACCTTCAGGATGCTCTGCAGCTGCTGGCGTGATATCCTTGACCATGACACCAGGGAGGGAACGCACCATCCTGGATACACATCTGCGGTTTCAGAATCCATTGTCTGTTCCCGTGACTATCGAATTTCCTATCAATATCAACATTCCAGTCTTCCCTGTAACTCCCAGTACAGCTGAGCCAGCCTTGGTACCTTGGGCTTGCCTGTGGATACAGTCCTCAGATGAACCATCAGTTTCCTCCGTACTGAATGCTGGTTGGAGAATGAGATGCACTCAGGGGTCTCCTGTGCTACTTGCTGATTCTTTTTGACGTGCTCTCCTCAAATTACTCAACCTCACATATACATTACAGTGACATCCATGGTCCCACCATCTGCAGCTTGTACATCATCCCAGACAGCAGGATGAGGGGGTGGTCGGAGTTAAGAAGGGACATTAGGCAGGAACGTAGCATCATCCTGAATGCTCTTGGTGATTCCGGATGCTACGGCCTCTGTCACAGCCGGTCCCATGATGTGAGGAACCATCTGCTCCCTCAGACTCAGGGGTGACGGAATGCCTGGACCTCGCTGGTTCACTGCTGCTCCCTGTGATTAAGGGCCACCTTGCCCTGGACGAGGGAGGGCAAAATGTCAGTGATTGTGTTGCACTGTGTTTGTGTGATGTGCCTGCCATCGCTGAATAGCTGGAGGTATGTGGAGGCAGTGAGAGGTGGGTGTGAATCTGGTATCAGTGGAAGGTGTGTGAGGGTGAGGTGGAGTATGTGAATGTTAGGTGTGAGTCCTGAGTGTTAGGGACCGCTGATGAGTGAGTGATGAGGGTGTGGCACATTGATCAGTGTGGGAGGTTGGTGATGTTGGGGGTAGGAGATGCCATGTGCAGATGAATTCACTGACATTGACCACCTGTGTGAGCACATTAAACTTCTTCTGGCTCTGCTGCCAGGTCCTCGGGGCCAGACTGCTTGCATTGACCTCCCTAGCCATCTGCTCCCATTCCCTTCCGAGGGCGTTCCCTGAAGGTATCCGCCCCACCACACGGAAACATGGCTTCTCTCCTCCTGTCACCCACCATGACTAAGGCCTCCAGCACCAGATTCGTGAGTCACAGAGCCCTCTCTCTGTCCTAATATCCCATTTACCTTGTCTACAATTGCAGCATTCACAGTCAGCAGCAGCAGCCTCCTGTGATTCAGTGCAACTTCCCTTTAAGAGGGACAGACTACCTTTAAGAGTGGAATCCTGGCAAACATCTGCCAGACCCTCACAAAGTCAGGTCCCTCTGCAGCGTGCAGACAGACAGCAGCGCGGGTCACCCTCAGGGACATGTAGAATTCGTGGAAATGTGGAGGCAGCAGGAAGTTTGTATGTCACCAGTCACAATAGGAACGGGTACGGGAAGATCATGACCCCTCTGCCCAAAAAGCGATGCAAACCCGATTTTCTCGCCTTTCTATTTCCCTTTCCCTCTTTCACACTGTTTCTCTCTCTCTCACTTTATTTTTCTCCCTCTCTCTTCACTCTGTAACTTGTTCATAGAATCAGAGATATTTGCAGCATAGAAGGAAGCTATTCGGCCCTTTGTCTCAGTGCAGTCTCTTTGAAAGAGCTGTTTAATTCGTTCTTCTCCCCTCCTCTTTCCCCAGACTTCTGTTTTTTTTTCCTTTTCAAGTATTTGTTAAATTCCCTTTTGAAAGCTGCTTCCACCATGTTTTCAGGAAGTGAATTCCAGATCCCAACAACTTGCTGTGCAAGGAAATTCTCCTCATTTCACCTCTGGTTTTTTGTCAATTACCTTCAATCTGTGTCTTCTTAAAACTGAACTTTCTGACACGGGAAAGCGTTTCACAATAATTATCCTATCAAAACCCTTCATGACTTTGAATTCTATATGAAATTTCCCCTTACCCTTCTCTAAAGAGAACAATCCCAGCTTCTTCAATCTCTCCATGTAACTGAATTCCCAGATCCCTGGTACTATTCCAGTAAATCACCTCTGGATCTTCACTAAGTCCTTGACATCCTTACCAAAGTGTGGTGATCAGATTTGGTCACAATTCTCCAGCTGGGACCTAACCAATGATGTATAAAAATCAGCATTTCCTCCTGAGTTTTATTACTCTGTGTGTCTCTCTCTAACACGAAAGACACACAATGTTACCTTCAAAGATCTGTGTGCGTACATCCCAGGTCTCTCTAACCCTGCACCTACTTTATAATGGTACCATTTAGTTTATATTGTTTCGCCACATACTTCCTACCCAAATGTCTCACTTCACACTTCACTGAGTTAAATTACATCTGCCATGTTCCTGCCCATTTTACCAGTCAGTCTCTGTCTTCCTGAAGTCTGTTACTATCCTTCTCACTGTTTGTTAACATTTCTGAGTTTCCTGCCATCTGAAAACTTTGACATAATCCACTGTGTACACAAGCCCATTGCATTAACATACAGCAACAGTGATCCCAACAGTGACCCTGGGGAACCCCACTGTGTACTTCCGTGCAGACTGAACAACAACCATTCTCCAATACTCTGCTTTCTGACACTTAGCTAATTTACTGCATTATGTCATTGTAAATTTAAAAAATAACTTCCATTTATGTAGCCCCTTCATGATCACTGCATGTCCCAAAGCGATTTACAATCAATGAGTATTTATTACACCCTAGTCACTATTGTAATGTAGGAAAGATGGCAGAAAAGTTCCACACAGCAAGATCCCACAAGCAGCAATGTGATAATGATCAGATCTTTAACATCCACCTGAGAGGGCAGATGTTGGTTTAATGTTTCATTCGATAGACGGCACATCTGACAGAGCAATACTCCCTCAGTAATGTCACTGCAGTGTCAGCCTTGATTCTTGTGATCAAGTCCTGCAGTGACACTTGATCCTAGAAGCTTGTGACTGAAAGGGGAGAGAGCGACAAACTGAGCCACTGCTGTCATTGGTCCTTTAATCCCATGTGTTTCTAATGTGGTAACATGGCTGTTATGTGGTACTTTATCAAATGCCTGTTTAAAGGATAGGAATATTGGGAAAGTAGAGGCAAGAACAATCATAGAAACATAGAATAGCATTGCACTGAAGAAGGCCATTCGGTCCAACATGTCAGTGCTGGCCCTTTTGAAGATCCTCCAGTTAGTCCCACATGCTGGCTCTTTTTTTTATTCATTCATGGGATTTGGGCGTCACTGGCTTGGCCAGCATTTTTAGCCCTTGTTACCCTTGAGAAGGTGATGGTGAGCTGCCTTCTTCAACCGCTGCAGTCCATTTGGAGTAGGTAGACCCACAGTGCTGTTAGGAAGGGATTTTGACCCAGCGACAGTGAATGAACGGCGACACAGTTCCATGTCAGGATGGTGTGTGACTTGAACGGTAACTTGCAGGTGGTGGTGTTCCCATGTATTTGCTGCCCTTGTCCTTCTAGTTGGGAGAGGTCGTGGGTTTGGAAGGTGCTGTCGAAGGAGTCTTGGTGCATTGCTGCAGTGCATCTTGGAGATGGTACACACTGCTGCTACTGTGCGTCGGTGGTGGATGGAGTTAATGTTTGTAGATGGAGTGGCAAGCAAGTGAGCTGCTTTGTCCTGGATGGCGTCGAGCTTCTTGAGTGTTGTTGGAGCAGCACCCATCCAAACAAACGGAGAGTATTCCACCACACTCCTGACTTGGGCCTTGTAGATGGTGGACAGGCTTTGGGGAGTCAGGAGGTGCGTTACTCGCCTCAGGATTCCTCGCCTCTGACCTGCTCTTGTAGCCACGGTATTTATATGGCTACTCCAGTTCAGTTTCTGTCAATGGTAGCCCCTAGGATGTTGGTAGTGGGGGATTTAGCGATGGTAATGCTGTTGAATATCAAGGGGAGATGGTTAGATTCTCTCTTGTTGGAGATGGTCATTGCCTGGCACTTGTGTGGCACGAATGTTACTTGTCGCTTATCAGCCCAAGCCTGGATATTGTTCAGGTCTTGCTACATTTCTACACAGACTGCTTCAGCATCTGAGGAGTCGCAAATGGTGCTGAACATTGTGCAATCATCAGTGAACATCCCCACTTCTGACCTTATTATTGAAGGTAGGTCATTGATGAAGCAGCGAAGTCTGAACAATGACTTTTCACCTTTCAGCTTTCTGTCCCTCAGTCACTGTCATATCCACACCATCACTGTCACATTAGTCCATGTCTTCCGTTTTTCATAACAAGTCTATGAAATGTTATTTGTTTACAGGCCTTTTGAAAGTCTATATACATAAATGTATATACACGAGTAGGGGAGGAACATGTTGGTATGGTTCTTCATGAATACTTTGTATCTGTCTTAACATTAGGGGGGGTCGACGCAGATATTGTGGTTAAGGAGGAGGAGTGTGAATTATTGGATGTGATGTACATAGGGAGAGAGGAAGTATTAATGGGATTAGCATCCTTGAAAGTTGATCCATCACCAGGGCCGGTTGAAATGTATCCAAGGCTGTCAAAAGAGGTGAGAGAGGAAATAGCAGAGAGTCTGACCATCATTTTCCAGTCCGCACTGGATACAGTGTAGTGCCAGAGGATTGGTGAACTGTTAAAATTGTACCTCTTTAAAAAGGGAGTCAGGAACAGACCGAATAATTTCAGGCCAGTCAGTCTAACCTCAGTAGTGGGCACATTATTGGAATCTATTCTGAAAGACAGGATAAAGTGTCACTTAGAAAGGCACAGGTTAATCACGGATATTGAGCATGGATTTGATAAGGGAAGATATTGTTTGACCAAATTGATTGAATTTTTCGAAGATGTAGCAATGATGATAGATGAGGGTAGTGCAGTTGATATGGTCCACATGGATTTTGACAAGGTTTTTGTCAAGGTCCCATGTGGCATGCTTGTTTAAAAAAAATAAAATCCCATGGGATCCAGGGAAATTCAACAAGTTGGATGCAAAATAGGCTCAGTGACAGGAAACAAAGGGTGATTGTTGACGGGTGATTTACTGACTTGAGGCCTGTTTCCAGTGACGTTCCACAGGGCTCAGGACTGGACTTCCTGCTTTTTTGTAGTATATATTAACGATTTGAACGTAAATGTGGGGGGCATGATCAAGGTGTGTGCAGATGGTACACAGATTGGTCGTGCGGTAGATAGCGAGGAGGATAGCTGTAGGCTGCAGGAAGATATTGATGGCAGAAAAGTGACAAATGGAATTCAACCTGGATAAGTGTCAGGTGATGCAATTGAGGAGGTCAAACAAGGCAAAGGGATAGGCGATTAATAGGAAAATACTGAGAAGTGTAGAGGAAGTGAGGGACCTTGGAGTCAATGTCCACTGATCCCTGAGGTAGCAGGACAGGTCGATAAGGTGGTCAAGAAGGCATATGGACTCCTTTCCTTTATTAGCTGAGGTATAGAATACAGGAGCAGGGAGGTTATGCTGGAACTGTATAAATCATTGGTTAGGTCACAACTTGAGTACTGTGTGCAGTTCTGGTCACCTCATCACACAAAGGATGTAATTTCACGAGAGAGAGTACAGAGGAGATTTACGAGGATGTTGCCAGGACTGGAAAAATGCAGCTATGAGGAAAGATTAGATGGGCTGGGGTTGTTCTACTTGGAACAGAGAAGGCTGAAGGGGGATCTGATTGAAATGGACATAATGTTGTGGGGTCTGGATAGAGTGGAGGTGAAGAGTCCATTCACCTTAGCAGAGAGATCAGTGACTAGGGGGCAGTGACTTAAAGTGCTTGGTAGAAGGATTAGCGGGGAGTTGAGGAGAAACTTGTTCACCCAAAAATACAAAATGTGCTCAGTGGCAGGAAACAAAGGGTAATTGTTATAATAAAAGCAAAATACTGCAGATGCTGGAAATCTGAAGTAAAAACAAGAAATGCTGGAAGTACTCGGCAGGTCTGGCAGCATATGTGGAGGGAGAAGCAGAGATAATGTTTCAGGTCAGTGAAGAAGGGTCAGTGACCTGTCACGCTAACTCTGCTTCTCTCTCCACAGATGCTGCCAGACCTGCTGAGTATTTCAAGCATTTTTTTTTTCTGAAAGTGTAATTGTTGACGGGTAGTTTACTGACCGGAGGACTGCTTCCATTGGCATTCCACAGGGTTCAGCCCTGGGTCCCCTGTTTTTAGTGAGGGTCTGGAACTTACTGCCTGGAAGGATAGTTGAGGCAGAATCCCTCCACTCATTCAAAAGGAGTCGGGATGTTCACCTCAAGTGCCATAATCTGTAGGGCTCAGGATCAAATGCTGGAAGGTGGGATTAGAATAGGTGGATCATTTATCGGCTGGCACAGACACAATGGGCCAAGTGGCCTCTTTCTCTGCCTTAAACGTTTTATGATTATATTACATGAAATATGCTATCCTCAGTAACACTCACAGTTACGTCCTGAACGAACTCGATCAAGATTATCAGAAATGATTTTCCATTAACCTATCCATGCTACTTGTCATTTATTAACCCATGTTTTTACAAGCAAGATATATGTTTGTGCTGGGTTATGACCTGTAGAATATTCCAACCACCAACGTGAGACTGACAGTTACAGGGTTTATCCAACCTCTACTTTTTTAAACGGTGTAACATTTACCCTGCAGTCCTCTGGCATCACTCCCATATCCAAGGAGGATTGAAATATTCTGTCCAGTGCCTCTGTTATTTCCACCATTCCTTCCCTCAGTAACTATCATACATCCCATCCAGACTGGATAAATGTTCTACTTTACTGCGGCACAAAATGTGTTGGATTGAAAGGTGTTAACTGAACCTGTTTGTTCAGTGACTGTAATTAATGTCAGTCTCCATGGACCTTAATGGTGTCACTGGGGGGTTTCCCTCTTCTATTAATACAGGACTTCTTTCAATGTGTTTTCCGATAGTATTAGCTGGAGCATCAGCTCCCGAACTAACAGGGATCAGCGGCTGCCGAGAGAGGGAGAGGATAGATCAGAATCTGAACAATAGATTGGAATGTTACAACAATGGGTCAGAATCTGAGAACAATAGATTGGAATGTTACAACAATGGACAGGAGTTTATCCGATTGGTTTGGCCTGGTTACTGCAGATTATTATTGGATAACATTAGAATTGCGGATCTTTTATGCTCTGAAGATGATTCAATACATTTACTATCTCATCCTCGCTATTATTGGTGTCCCTGGTAAGTCTCTGTATCCAACTATTAGATTCATAAACCATGTTTCACTGATATAGTGTTCTTGTCATTTAAATCGTAAGAAGACTGAAAGCATTATCTTCAGTTTCTGTCACAAATTCCATACCCTGTCCATAATCTGCATCCCCCTTGCTGGCCGTTGTCGGAGGCTGATGCAGGAACTTTACAACCTCTGGTATCTATTTAATGCTGAGCTGAGTTCATCCCCATATTCTCTCCATCCCCAACACTGCCTATTGTTATGGCCAGGTGAGGAGGGGTCAAAGTCGCTCGGCTTTATTTTACCACAACAGTGTTTGTCCTTTATAAACAGTGAATATGCTTAACGTCTCAGTGAGTGTTTTACATTTTATCTTTGGTATGATGGTGAAGAATTCGATTGGACAGGTTCTCTTGAGTTTAACCATGAAAGAGGTGAGTTTATTATACTGAACAATATAAACCCGATCTAAATAAAATCATTAAAATAAGTAGAACACATTTATGCACACACACACACGAGAATCACACAGAAATAGATTACAGAGTGAGAAATAAATGTGTGGTTGGATTGGAGTCCAGAATAAATATTAAAAAAAAACTCATTCTGTGAGATTTGACCATTCCGTGGTCTTCCTGCTGAAGTTGTATCCTTGAAGTCTTTTTCTGGTCAAAGTGCAGTTTGTCACATGGTCCAACTGGCTCAGGGATTTCTTTGAGGCAGGCTTGTAGGTGGCTTTCTTCCCCTGGTTATTCTGTCTGTAGCAATCTGTAGGCTTGGAAGGCCCACAGTCGCATGAGGTTTTCAAATTTGTGATGTTATCTGGAGAGAGAGACGGAGAGAGAGGGAGGGGTGTGAGGGGAACACAGCCCTTCTGCATCAGCTCATTTTGAATCACTGACTTGTCTGTTTTTGTCCAGGGGAAACTCTCAGCTTTCACAGAGATAGACAGTCTCCTGACTGCCTCAGTGCATTCGCTGGACCCTTACAATGAGATTCAAGGTTCGGAACTTCTATCTCCCCAGTGCTCAGGATATCAGTATTTACTCTTGGAGGTGTTTGCTCTTTCAAAGTCAATGTGTCAGGATGACCTTGTATGCCGTGTTAATGAATGTAATCTTAGGTAATTCAATCACTGGAGCAAGCCAATGATTTGGGTCCAGGCTCATCAGACATGTGTCTCCTATTGTCGGCCTTCGAATGTGAAAAGGTGTTTCAGATGCCAATTGCGGTGGCCATCTTGGCTGCCAGTTTTTTCAATGTTAACTGCAAGGTTGTTTTTTGATTAAAAGTTTACTGTAAGTTTCCAAACGATGAATTAAATTTCATAATTTGGCATATTGTGTTATATTGACACCGCCACAGCACACGGGGAAAAATGTGATAACAGGAACATTTCATTGCAGAATTGTGCACAGTGGGGCGGCACAGTGGCGCAGTGGTTAGCACCGCAGCCTCACAGCTCCAGCGACGAGGGTTCAATTCTGGGTACTGCCTGTGCGGATTTTGCAAGTTCCCCCTGTGTCTGCGTGGGCTTCCTTTCCTCCGGGTGATCCGGTTTCCTCCCACAAGACAAAGACTTGCTGGTTGATAGGTTAATTGGCCATTATAAATTGGCCCTAGTATAGGTAGGTGGTAGGGAAATATAGGGACAGGTGGGGATGTGGTAGGAATATGGAATTAGTGTAGGATTAGTATCTATGGGCGGTTGATGGTCGGCACAGACTCGGTGGGCTGAAGGGCCTGTTTCAGTGTTGTATCTCTGTAACTGTAACTGTAACTGAAGCACACATTCATTCTCAATAATAACTTCCCAAACTGACATATTAGTCTTAGAATTACTGCAGCTGACATTGTCTGTTACAGTTGTACTGATCTAATGTTTTGGTGTTTTGTTTGGGATGGTTATGTGTCGGGTTCGACCCTGGACATTGCATCAGCGATTACATTGTTTATTTTTTTCTCTCCTGCAATGAAGCTTTAACCATTCCGGTTCCTGCAGCTTGATAATCTTTCTCCTTAAACCCACAGTATGTAATAAATTGTTATTTTAGACCCTGTGAGGTGCCTGAGATTTCCTCTGTGCCTTTGTTCTTGCTGATTTCCACTTTGAAATTGTTGGGTTTGATTAGCTTTGGGTTTGGGACCTGATCATTGTGTTCTTCAGTGGGTAGATCCACACTGACCTTACTTTTAGCTTTCTGGTGAGGTACACAAGTGCTGTTTACTTTAGGGTATTTTCCCTTCCCTTTTCCCTGTACTACGGGGAGCATCATTTTGCTAACTGGCCCCATGTCCTCTGGGATTTTATGGCTCGCAGGTGGCTGTCCATCTTTCACCGCACTCTCCTGTGGCACCTCGACTCGGTGAGGCATCTCCCTCACTATTGGCTTGCCTTTTTGCGAACTTTCCTTTGTCATTGCATGTTTCAGTGAATGCTGTTAGCTGACTTTTTAGGTTGCCTCATTGACCTGCATTTAAGAAGGAGAGTGGGGGGTCTAATTTAACTAACAATTCAGGGTTGGCAATTCGGAGAGTAGGGGATTCCAGTTGGGAATCCTCCTGGCCCTTCTCTAACCTGTTTTCACTGTCCTTTTCGATCCTTCCCTCCTGACAGTCTGCCAGATCTGTACTTGTCTGTTCCCTCCAAAGCCTTTGCTTTTTTCCTTTGGTCTGGGTGCCAATTAAATAATTTACCTCACTATTCCTTTTGCCACTCGATATGGACCACTGAACCGGGATTTCAGGGATTCCCCCTGCATTGGGAATAGTAACAATACATGGTCTCTGTCCTGAAATGTTTTGGCCTTGGCATTTTTGCCTGCTTACCTTTTCATAACTGAGTAGGAGATCTTTAGGTGTTCTTGAGCAATTGCACAGGCTGTCGTGAGCCACTCCCGGAGCATGGAAATGTAGTCTGACATGGAAGACTCATCCCTGTGTCCCAAAAACTTATCCTTGATTAGTTTAAGAGGACCTCTCACCTCGTGTCCATAAACTAATTCAAAGAGACTAAAGCCAGTGGACTCACTGGATAAGTCCCTGGTAACCAACAGGTGAAATGCCATCCCTTTGTCCCAGTCATGGGGTTCCTCATAGCAGTATGGCCTGATCATTGTCTTTAGGGTCTGGTGGTACTGCTCCAAAGCCCCTTGTGACTGTGGGTGGTAGGCTTTAGCTGGGTTATGTCTAGAATACCCATGACCTTTTCAAAATACTGGACGTAAAATGTGTGCGCTGATCCATCTGAATCTCACCAGGCAGCCCATAACGGGTTAGCCCCTCCACAACTACCTTGGCAGAGATAGTTCTTCGGGGGAATGGCTTCTGGGAATCGGGTCACCACATTCATAATGGTGAGAAGATACTGGTAATCCCGTTTTGTTTTCAGCAGGTGTCTCACATAATCCACCAGCCTTCTGCTGAAGTGTTCCACAAATTCTGGTATGTGTATTAGGGTGAAGGTATTATTGCAGGTTGGAGCCTCCCCACAACATGGCAGGCGTTAACAGTTTTACAGAATTCCACCACATCTTTGTGGAGTTGTGGCCATGTCAAAATGTTGCCTTGTGTGGGCTTTAAATTTTCATGCATCAACATGTCCAGTCATTGGAAGTTCGTGGGCCATTGATATTTCTTTAAGGGACCTCAGCGGCACCACTATCTGGTGAAGCACTGTCCACTCTTCATCCGCAGGTTTGTAAGGAGGTCTCAACTTCCTCACCAGCACCTCAATCTTTAAATAGTGGCACTCTGCAACTCCTTCTACTTCAGTTATGTTTTGGACAGTCTGTGCTATATTTTAACACTGGGTCGAGTTGTTGAGCCTGAACTAAGTAAGATCTGTTTAACACATCCTTTGTGCTCTCTACCTTCCCAAAGAAGGTTTCAGACAACCAGACAGTAGGGACATCCATCTCCAGTGTCAGTTCAGCCACCTCTGATGGGGATTGTTTAGCCATGGACCCAGTCAACACAGAATCAGGGCGAATGCCGGGGACCTTCCCCTGTAACTGCTCTGTGTCCCTGATCTCTTGTTGTCTCTCCAGAACCTTTGCAGAAACTGCCACCTTTTCCCTGCCAGATCAATACCCAGGAGCAGTTCCCCATGGCTACTGGTCCTGAAAAAAGGTCGCACTGCACGTGCACCCAATATAAAGGTATGGACATATACTGTCTTCCAATACCATTCGCTAACACTCCTGCATTCACTGCACTCTCGGAGAAAGGTCATGCCTATTCCCAGCAGAAGGGATTGGGTGGCACCTTTATCATTGAGTATGACCAGGGCTTGCTAACCTCAATGAAGGGGTATAGGGTCACTTTCCCCTGGGATTCAAAATTCTAGTAACGCTCAAGGATTTTGTTAAGTTTTCCCGCACTCTCTGTGGTAGTGTTACTGTGTCTGACTGTTACAGTTAAAGGCACAGCCTGACCTGCTGTGCTTTCCATCAGCGCCCGTTTTCCTGCACTGTTCTGGTGGACCCTGAGTAATCCTACAGGTTTTCCCCATCACTTCCAGCATTCAACTCGATGGTGACCTGCCTTACTGCAGTGGAAAGACACAGATCATTGGTCATTACTCCTGCTCTCAGTACCGTCCTATTTGGCCTGAGCGTGTGCCCCTGGGTGTACAGATTTTCCTCCTTGCCCGTGGCTGCTCAGGCTCTTATCACCCTCCCACCTTTTATTCCCGGGTCTTTGGGGTGACTAGTGAATGCATTCCCTTTGGGGTTAAGGCCTTGTGTACATGGAAAAAAATCATCATCCATAATTGCAACCTTCCTGGCTCTTCAAACCTTTTTTTCCTCTGTGTGGGTTTTAATGGGAGCGGGAGCGAGCTTTTGAACTCCTCGAGAAGGATCACCACTCTGAGGTTTACATATGTGGGCTGTATCCCGATTTTTCGTATCTACTAGTCAGAGGCAAACATAAAAGCGGACTGTAAAATCTTCTATAGGTATGTAAAAAGGAAACATTTGGGTAAGACATGTATGTGTCTATTACAGGTAGAGTCAGGGCAATTTATAATGGGGAATCGAGAAATCGCAGAGAAGCTAAATGATCACTTTGTGTCTGTCTTCACTGAGAAAGATACAAGAAATCTCCCAGAATTAGAGATCCAAGGGATTAGGGGGAATGAGGAAGTGAAGCAAATTAATATTAGTAAGAAGTTTGTGTTGGAGAACTTAATGGGGTTGAAGGTTGATAAATCCCCAGGACCTGATATTCTAAATTCCAGACTGTTGGCAGAGGTAGCTATGGAGACAGTGGGTGCATGGGTGATCACCTTCTGGAACGGTTCCCTCATATTGGAAGGTCGCAAATGTCAACCCACGATTTAAGAAGGGAGGGAGAGAGAAAACGGGGAATTACAGATCTGTTAGCCTGACATCAATAGTAGGGAAAATGGTAGAATCTATCATAAAGGATGTGATAAATGGATAATTGGATAAAGATGATCTGATTGGGCATAGTCAACATGGATTTATGAATGGGAAATCATGTTTGATGAACCTGTTGGAGTTTTTTGAGGATATTAGTAACAGAATTGATAAAGTGGAGTCGGTGGATGTAGTCTATTTGGATTTTCCGATGAATTTTTGATAAAGTTCCCCACAGGAGGTTGGTTAGTAAAATTAAAGCACATGGGATCGGACGTAATATACTGGCATGGATTAAGGATTGGTTAACGAGCATAAAACGGAGAGTAGGAGTAAATGGGTTATTCTCGCTTTGGCAGGCTGTGACCAGTGGGGTAAGTAAAAAGGAAACATTTGGGTAAGTACTTGGGCCCTATCTGTTCACAATATGTATCATTTATTTAGATGTGGAGACCAGAGTAATATTCCCAAGTTTGCAGATGATACTAAAAGATGTGGGAATGTATGTGCTGTGAGGAAGGTGCAAAGTGGCTTCAAGGGCATTTGGACAGACTTCGTGGGAGGGCAAGAAAGTGGCAGATGGAATATAATGTGGAAAATATGAGGTTATCCACTTTGGAAGGTGGAATAGATGTGCAGGGTATTTCTTGAATGGTAAGAAATTAGAAAGTATAGATGTACAAAGGGATCTGGGTGTCCTTGTCAATAAATCACTTTAAGCTGACATGCAGGGACAGCAAGCACTTAAGAAGGCTAATGGTATGTTAGCCTTTAGCTCAAGAGAATTTGAGTACAGGAGTGGTGAAGTCTTGCTTCAATTGTATGGAACCTTGTGAGACCACACCTGGAGTACTGTGTGCAGCTTTGCTCCCTTTACTTTAGGAAGTATATTATTGCCATAGGGGGAGTGCAACGAAGATTCACTAGACTTGTTCCTGGGATGGCTGGACTGTCCGATGAAGAGATTTGGAAAACTGGGCCTGGATTCTCCAGAATTTTGAATTGAAAATGTGAATCTTTGGAATTCTCTACCCCAGAGGGCAATGGAAGCTCAGTCATTCAGTATGTTTGAAGCAGAGATTGACAGATTTCTAAATACAAATGACATAAAGGGATATGGGGATAGTGTGGTAAAAAGGCATTGAAATAGATGATAACCCGTGATCGTTTTGAATGGCGGGGCAGACTAGATGGGCTGAATGGCCTACTCTTGCTCCTATGTTCCGAAGCTGCTTAACTCTTTCAAACTGGAGGTAAGTACGCTCAGGCTACTTTCGGAGTGTTCCGAATTTTTGGTAGTACGCTTCTGATACTATCTCATATGCACCCTGGATAACACTTTTATTCATTTCATAATCTGATGAACTTTCATCTGGGAACAGTGAATTAACCTCATGGGCTTTTCCTGTTACTTTGCCTTATAAAAACAGTGTCCAGCTCTCTGCCGCCATTTCAGCTGCTTTGCAAGTTTTTCAAAAGTGATGAAAAATTCTGCCACATCCTCCCCATTGAACTTTAGAATGAACTGGGGTAACTTTAAGAACTCAGCACATGGTCCTGAGCTATGGGCAACTCCCTCACTAGCTGTGCCTTCACTGGGTGTACTGGGTCTTCCTCTAGTTGATTGAGCCGCCTTAACTCCCTTTCCTCCTTCTCCTTCTGGAACACTCTTACTTTTTCCCTTTCTTGACACTCACTCTGCTCTTTCTCGTTCTCTCTGCATTTCCAATTCTAGTCTCTTCTGTTCTAGTTTGACCTTAGCTAACATTACTCTATCTGTTAGTGATTCTCATCCTATTCGAGTCTTCAGCTTCAAGGGCATGTCCGGCCGGCTGACAAAGGCGAGGAAGTGGAGAGTGTGAAGGAGCAGCCCATGCAAGAAACCCCTCCGCGCCGACTGGAATGGCATGAAAGGCATTTCCGAGAGGCAGCTCGTGTTGTGCGGCCCCGGCTCACGAGGAGGGTTTCGGGGTCTGGGTCCGATGAGCAGTTCCGGCCGAGCGGAGGTCAGTTCGGCCGGGAGCGCTCCACTCTCCCGAGCCCCATCGCCACCCACAGTGAAAGGCATCCCAGGGGCTTCGGCTACTCCTCAGCACACTGGTCCGGCACTGGAGTAGGCCGCCCGGACAGCGGAGGCGCTCTCCTCAGTCGGCGGGGGAGCATCTTGACTGGAGGTGACCATGTTCTAGAATCGGATTAGATCCCGGTAAAAGACAGGCAACTCCCTCAGAGAGGCGCGGCTAATGGACTCCACCGGGAGCTGCATGTCATCCCGAAGGCAGTGACACTGGCGGAAAAAATATGTCACCAGCAACCATCATCTGGGAGGACGCTCGACGTACAGGTATCTCTGCAGGGTCCGAAGGCGGACAGTCGCAGCCTGGGTGCGGACGCACATCAGCGACTGGCTGCCCTCCTCGATCGGGAGACTCAGGACCGCGGCAGAGACCCAGTGTTTCCTGTTGCCCCAGAAGAAATCGACGAGTTTCTTCTGGATCTTGGTTGCTAATGCAGGGGGCGGGGCCAAAGTGACAAACCGGTACCACAGCATGGAGGCCACAAGTTGGTTTATCAACAGCGCTCGGCCCCTGTAGGAAAGCACTCGGAGCAGTCGTGTCCAGGGCCCCAGCCGAGTGGTGACTTTCGCCTCCAACTCCTGCCAGTTTGCCAGCCAGGCTTCCTCAGCAGGGCTAAGGTGGACTTCCAGATAGAGGAGGTGCGTGGTGCTTCACACAAAAGGTGTCATCTCCTCCGGCAGGGAGTCCACCCGCCACTGACCCACCAGGAGAATGGAATATTTCTCCCAATTGATCCTCGCAGAGGATGCTGCAGAAAAGGTCTGCTGTCAGTCGTGCATCCTGCACAAGTCAACAGGATCCGT
Source organism: Heterodontus francisci (assembly GCF_036365525.1). NCBI lineage: Eukaryota > Metazoa > Chordata > Chondrichthyes > Heterodontiformes > Heterodontidae > Heterodontus > Heterodontus francisci. The sequence continues at coordinate 1,145,142 of NW_027141814.1, read as the reverse complement.
GACCACGAGGAGCACGTTGTCGGCGTAAGCCGAGAGGACAAACCACATGGCCAGCTCACGCAGAGCCAATCCCCTCAACCTCCTGCGAACTAGGCACAGGAACGGCTCCACACAGATGGTGTACAATTGGCCGGACATGGGGCATCCCTGACGCACTCCGCTCCCAAAGCGAAGGGGCGCTGTCAAGGACCCGTTAACCTTGACTAGACACTCTGCGGCGGCTTATAAAAGTCGGACCCGGGCCACGAAATGCGGCCCGAGTCCGAAAGCGCGCAGAGTCCCGAAAAGGTATTCGTGATCCACCTTGTCAAACGCCTTCTCCTGGTCGAGGTTAGAGAAAGGCGACTGACTGACCAGTCCTCTGGGAAAGATGGATCAGGTCCCGGACCAGGTGGATGTTGTCCTGGTTGGACCAGCCCGGGACTGTGTATGACTGGTCTGCTGGATCATGTGGGCCAGCACGGAGCCCAGGCGGGTAGACATAGCCTGGGCAAAAATCTTATAATCCGTGCTGAGGAGGGAGACAGAACGCCAGTTTTTAAGCAGGTGGTGATCACCCCTCTTCGGCAGGAAAACGATGACCGCCCTGTGCAACGAGAGGGGCATCTGCCCGGTCACCAGGCTTTCCCCCAGGACCCTCGCGTAATCGACCCCCAGAATGTCCCAGAACGCCCTGAGGTACTCCACGGTCAACTCATCCAGCCCTGGGGATTTGCCCCTCGAGAGCTGATGGAGGGCGCCGGTCAGCTCCACCAAAGTGAGCGGTGCCTCCAACCATTCGGCGCCCTCCAGGCTGACCTGCGGCAGGTCCTCCCACAAAACTTGTCGCTGGACAGATCCGGAGAGAACAACACACCGTAATAAGTACGAACCAGGAGGCCCATTCCCTCCGGATCCGTGATGGAGGACACTTCGTCGGCCAGCAGCTCGACGAGCTGCTTACGGACCCCCCGCCATTTTTCCAGCGAGTAGAAGAAGGGTGAGGCGCGGTCCAACTTCCAGGATCTGGATCCGCGACCTCACGTATGCGCCTCGGGACCCTATGAGCTGCAGGTCCCTCAGCGCGCCCTTCTTCTCTTTGTACGCCTGCCACAGGGCCGGGTCCGCGACGGCATGACCGAGGCGGGACTCCAAATCGAGGACCTCCTTCGCTAGACGCCCGATCTCAACTTCCCGCCTCTTGGTCGACCCCCTCGCATACTCCTGACAGAAG